>NC_134862.1:42448030-42766530 GCF_049852395.1 Peromyscus maniculatus bairdii | reverse complement strand
AAGGTGTGTGTTGAGGGCAGGGTCCTCTTTAGGATCCCTTCACCATTTGTATCACTGTATGTAACCCCACCCCCGAGCCTAGGGAAGCTGGAAAAGGTACCTAGCTAGCACCTCCTCCGGAGAGGCACTGTACAGGTTGCTGTGGGAGAGGCATGCTGAGGAGAGAGAACACTTATGTCAGTGGACTAGTTCAGAACATCCACTTCCAAACCAGCGGTTTCGGCCGAGGAAAGGCCACCGCTGAAGAAATAGCTTCGTAAACGTGGGTTGATGACTTTGGCCGTGGTTCTGACCTGAGATTTAGAAGACGCAGGGCCTGATCCAGATGGTTTCCATCTAGGTTGAGAAAGGTCCTGTCTGCGATCTAGACTCTCTAAGTCTCACACTCGCTACCAGGGCTCAGCAGCAGCTTGCCGTGGGGAACTTCCGAGCATAAAAGCCAGAAGAGCTGGACCAGGCACAGCCCGTCCAAAGGTGTCTGAGCTCTATCCCTGCCTGCCAGGCCTCCTGTATTAGTCAGGTAGCCCTCTTCCCTAGAGGTTCCTCCTCACTCAGAGACATTTGTGTGTTCCAGCTTAGTGTCTTTGTCCTGCTTTCTTCAAAATGAGACAGGGTCTTGAAAGCCCTCCATCTTGTTCCCTCGGAAGCTGTGTGCACAGTCCATCCTCCCAAGTATGGGTACCAGACAGCTGGTGGGGTGACTCTCTCAGCACCAGAACAGAGCAGCATAACTCCCCCCCCCACTCCGTGTCTTGCTTCCTCTCCTGAGGGCTAGTCTCCAGCCCCTTAAAGCCACTACAAAGACACCCTCCTTTCTCTGAAGACTCACCTGACCTCAATGCTGGCGGGAGGCACCGGGGAATCAGCCACCCTCGGCACCAACCATCCTTACTCACGTCTGAACATACAGAGCGATAGTGGCGGTGATGGCAGGCTACCAGGGTGCCAGGGGCCTTACTCACTGAATGTCTCACCAGGCTGGCAGCTAACAAGGCAGAGCAGGAAGGTGTAAGAGGCGAGGACTGAAAAGCAGAAGCCGGGTTAAGTCCGCCATGCTGGCTGCGGTCCAGTGACTATGCTGGGTATAAATGAAGATCCTCAGGCCTTGCTGCAGTGAGACGTTATGGCAGCTAGAGGAGCTACCATCCCATGCCACCACTCCCCTGAGGGCATAGGAGCAGGAGGGAGCCAAGAAGGATAATACTAGGCTCTGACTCCCTCACTGCCACAGTATTGCCTGTAAAGCCTCAGAACTTCCTTCAAGTGGGGTCAGAGTTCCTCTAGATTAAGTTAAGAGAAGCTGCCAGCCTGGCCCCGTGTGAATA
This sequence comes from Peromyscus maniculatus bairdii, assembly GCF_049852395.1. Classification (NCBI taxonomy): domain Eukaryota; kingdom Metazoa; phylum Chordata; class Mammalia; order Rodentia; family Cricetidae; genus Peromyscus; species Peromyscus maniculatus. The sequence continues at coordinate 42,765,205 of NC_134862.1, read as the reverse complement.
TGTCAATGTGAGCGTCACATAGCCACCTGGGCCCTCCAGCACCTGCCACCTGCCTCCTCCAGCGTGCAGCCTGGACACCCGGGAAGAGGTGGTCAGCGGAGCATCGTGAGCAGCCACAAGTAATGGGTAGGGGCATTGTTATCTCACTCTAACTCACAGTTTGTGTTGAAAGAGGGGTAATAAGAAGGCTAGGGAGAAACCATGAAAATATCCATAAATTCCTTCCCTACCTCCCAATATGATCATCTTAGGAATAGTTTCTTCATAGGTTCAAAGGGATAATCAAAGATGTCTCTATGCAAGCTGAGAGTACAGGATACTGGCTGGGTACAATGGCAGAATATTTGAATGCAGAGATTACAGGCCCCTATGTGAAAGATACTTACACACCTTCATAATGTGAGTTGGTCCATTGTTAAGCACCGGACAACCAACCTCTTTGCACTCCAGCACAGTCCTGTAACTACCAGGTCTTATCATCAGAAACCCACCATGTCCGGTCCCTAGTCACCCAGCCAGAAGCAGAATTATACACCAACCTGAACTCCCCACCACACTGACCTGATGGGTTACAAAGGGATCAAAGGGGGGAAATCTCAAATCTGACACCTGAGTCAAGCAGGTATCTCCAATGCTGTTGTTTTTTTTTACAGTTGGGAGGGCTGCCAGTTATGGTAATTAATCTTGATTGTCATCTGGATTGGATTGAGAAGAACCCATTAGCAAAGTACATCTCTGGGTGTATCTGTGAGGGTGTTTCTAGAAAGGATAACGAAGGGGAGGCTGGAGATGTAGCTCAGTTGGAAGAGTGCTCATCCGGCATACACAAAGTCCCGGGGTCGATTCCCAGGTGTGGTGCAAACCAGTAACTCAGAAAGTCCAGGGAGGAACCTCAGGAATTCAAGGTCCTCCTCAGCTATGTCTGAGGCCTTGTTTTTGTTTTGTTTATTTTGTTTTGTTTTAAAGGAAGCAGACAAGAAGGAAGGAAGAAGGAAGGAGGGAAAGAACCACACGAATATAAGTATGGCATCTCATAGACTGGATGGAATTAAGAGTAGAAAAAAGGGACCTGGCATGGTGGCTCACACCTGTTATCCGACCTACCTGAGCTATGTGAGACTCTCTCTGTCTCTCTCTCTGTCTCTGTCTCTCTCTCTCTTCCTCTGCCCCTCCCCCTTCCCATCATGCTTGGTTTGGTCATACCCTCCTTACAATGACCGAGCGAAACTTTTGAAACCCTGAGACAAAATAAAACCATCCTCTCAGAAGTTGTTCGTGTCAAGTATTCTATCCTCGGGCTACAAAGTCTGGCAGGTCATTCAGATCTGTGGTCTGTGGGTACTGAGCATGGTAACACGAAGCCAAGATTGATCGAGACACTGCTGAGGTCTGAGCCCCACCCCACCTGGTCCAGGCTTCAAGGCTGTAGCCAGTTGGGGCTATAAAGGGAATACACCCAAACGGTAAGGAGATGTCTGGGCTGCAAACACCTGGCCCACTCTGTTTACAAAGGGCAAAGTCCCTGTGGGGAGGGATGATTACCAACCATTCTTTAAGTACTTCCCTCCACCTAAAAGGAAAGCTGGTCAGAGAGACTGAGAAACAGAACGCGTTCACAAAGCTCACACAGTTCAAAGTGGAGGCCAGCAGTATGAATTTCTCCACGTGCTCCTAACCCCTCTGGGTGAGTTTGGCCAGCATTCTGCCTGAGTATTCCAGAACCACTTGGACCCCATCCCTCTAGCCCCGGCTAACTTCAGCCTCTAGGCTCTGAGATTTCCCATAGAAGCCGGCTTGTGGTGGATCCCAAACACTGTAGCCTCCTGCTGGTCAGTACCACCATGGTGTCCTGTAAAGGAGCTAGGAAATGAGAGGCCATTTTCTCTGGGAACTGGTTTAAGCCTTGCCTTTCCTTCCTTCCTTCCTTCCTTCCTTCCTTCCTTCCTTCCTTCCTTCCTTCCTTCCTTCCTTCCTTCCTTCCTTCCTTTCTTTCTTTCTTTCTTTTTAAGATTTATTTATTTATTATGTATACAGCATGTATGACTGCAGGCCAGAAGAGGGCACCAGATCTCATTACAGATGGTTGTGAGCCACCATGTGGTTGCTGGGAATTGAACTCAGGACCTCTGGAAGAGCAGCCAGTGCTCTCAAACTCTGAGCCATCTCTCCAGCCCCGGTTTAAGCCTTTTCTGTCAGAAACACTCCTAAAAGCTGGACATTCATAGGCACGGCTCCAAAAACCCAACAGAGAATCTACCCTCCATCACCTCCCCTGAACTTAGCAAGCAGAAGGCATCAGGAGGATTCACCACACAAGGCCTCTCCTCCTCCTCTCCTTCCCGGACTGACTCCCCTCACACTGGGAGAACCAGGTCACCTCAGAGAAGCCTCCTTTTCTGCATCATTCTCCAACCCATCCCTTCACCCCCCAACAACAGACAAAAAGCAACCCAGTTCTGGGTACGGTCCAGGTCCTTCACGGTGAGATGACAATTATCTTTCTCTCTGTATAAAAAGAATCTATCATTGGGCATGGTGGTGCACACCTTTAATCCCAGCACTTGGGAGGTAGAGGCAAACAAATCTCTGGGAGTTCAAGGCCAGCCTGGGGTGCACAGTGAGACCCTGTTTCAAAAAAAAAAAAAAAAAAAAAAAGAACAAGAATAATAGCCCAGGACAACAGACTCAGTAGATGTGATGGTTTGAGTGTCATTGGCCCCCAGAGGCTTATAGGGGGTGGCACTGTTAGGAGGTGTGGCCCTGTTGGCGTGTGTATGGCCTTATTGGAGGAAGTGTGTCGCTGGGAGTAGGCTTTGAGGTTTCAAATGCTCAAGCCAGGCCCCGTGTCTCTCTCTTCCTGCTGCCTGCAAATCCAGATGTAGAGCTCTCAGCTCCTTCTCCAGCACCACATCTGCCTGCATGCTGCCATGCTTCCTGCCATGACGATAATGAACTAAACCTCTGAAACCTTAAGCCAGCCCCAATGAAATGTTTTCCTTTATAGGAGTTGCCGTGGTCATGGTGCCTCTTCACAGCAACAGAAACCCTAACTAAGCCAGTAGACCAGGAACAGTCTGTGAATCTGAGCAATATACCCATGTTGAGGCCCTGACTCTGTGACTTGCCTCTGTGACCCTCACAAGTAGTGTGACCTCTGAGCCTTGGTTACCTCACACATGGAAGCTGCAAGGTTCCAACAGGCAATATTCGGTGCAGAAGTTAAGAGAAAGACTGGGGTTCCTCACATCCTCACAGTGCTTCTCAAACCCCGTTCCATGACTCACGAGTGGGTGTGAATCAAGTGAAGGGTCAAGGCTATATTTAGAAGAAGGTGGCGGGGAGGCTTCCTGGAATACAGCTGGAAGCTGTGGCAAGCAGAGGTAACACACTTGTTACTGGAGCAGGATAAAGCGCATGAGCCTCCCAAACAATCCCCTCCTGGGTCACCTTTCAAACTTCCTTGAAGGCATCCTCCTTGTGTAACTTGCTCTCTGCCCTCAGCCGACTGGGATGGTAAGCTCCTGAGGGGTTGAGTCGCAACTCTAGGTCCCAGCCTCCACCCCAGTCCCTGCCACCAAACTGGGCTCAGACCCTGAAAGCAGGTGACAAGCTTGGGAAGCATCTACCAAAGAGAAAATCAAGGTGGAAGAGCGGACCCACTGTGGACTGCGCTGGTCAGGCAGATCCAAATCAGTCCCTCTGTTTTGCAGATGAGGAAACTATGTTTACAGGGGGAGAGGGGTGTGTGTGTGTGTGTGTGTGTGTGTGTGTGTGTGTGTGTGTGTGTGTGTGTGTGTGTGTTAGACTGAGACCTGTGTTTGCATGGCCCATGCCAGGAAACATACACAAGGAAAAGCATACATGGAGGCAGAGACAACCCGGCATCGTGTCCTGCTTTTCTCTGAGTTTCCCAATCAGTCCCCTGAAGGAAAGAGGAGAGGGCCGGCCCGGGTGCACACACCCGTCTTCCTCTTTGTCCCACCCTATCCTTCTCCATCTCTTTTGAGGTTGATCCCCACCCTCCAGCTCAGCACCCCCCTCCCCCAAATACCAGCTAACTGGTTACCCAGGCAACTCAGCTGGGAGGCTGCCAGTTACCGTGGCAACCCAGCATGGCCACCAGGCTGCCTTGCATAGGAAGGTCAGGGGACCAACCAGGCTACTGAGCAGCTGGGATGTTGCTGGCGGGATTGGCCCAGGCTAGGAGGCCTGCATGCCTGAGGGAATTAAGTTCCCGCTGTCTGGGACCTCTGTTTCCCATGAAGCAGTCTCCTCCAGTGAGGAGCATGAACCACATGCTAAAACCTCCCTGGTTCAGTCACCCAAGCCTGATCCTGCCAGCCAAGCCTTTTTTGTTGTTATTGTTGTTCTGTCTATATAGTCCTGGTTGCCCTGGAACTCACTATGTAGACCACTGGCGCCAACCTTTCAAATTACACGTGTTGTGTGTCTGTCTGCCTGTGTGTACGTATGCATGCGCATATCTCACAGGGCTAGCCGGCAACTTGCAGCAATCAGTTCTCTCTTCCCATCACGTGGGTCCCCGGTATGGAACTGAGATGCTGAAGCCGGGAGCAAACTCCTTCACTTGCTGAGCCTTCTCACCAGCCACCCACAGCCTTTTTAGAGCTAGGTCACTCTCATGAGAAACAGTCCCTCAGACCGAGCAGCCACAGGCTGGCTGTCATGCAGCCTAACTCGGGGTCTCCCACCCTCCTCCCACTCTGAGCACGTCCGGGAGTCAACATGCATGCAATGTGTGTGTCTCTCCATGCACATGCTGTCTCTCCATGAAAATACGGCAGTGATAAAAAACACACTAACCCCTCTGGTTTTACCATGCTGGGTCATGCTCTGGGTGCCTTGTGCAAAGTCTTGTTTCTTTTCTTTTTCTTTTTTGGTTTTTCGAGACAGGGTTTCTCTGTGTAGCCCTGGCTGTCCTGGATCTCGATCTGTAGAGCAGGCTGGCCTCCAACTCAGAGATCCACCTGCCTCTGCCTCCCGAGTGCTGGGATTAAAGGTGTGCGCAGCAGCAGCAGCCGCCGCAGCAGCAGCCGCCGCCGCCGCCGCCGCCGCCGCCACCCGGCATGTGAAGTTTCTTGGTTGATCCTTACAAGCATGTTGTCTCACGTTGCTGACAGAGCCACCAAAACTTAAGTCAAGGGACTTGTCCAAGGTCACAAAGCTAAGATGACGCCACATCTCTGTCTGTGAAAGTCTTTTCCTGTCAGGATTACCTAACCTTCCTAACGCTGCAACTCTTTAATACAGTTCCTCATGTTGTGGTGACCCCACACACACACCATAAAATTACTTTGTTGCTACTTCCTAACTGTAACTTTGCTACTGTTATGAATCATAATGTAAATATCTGATATGCAGGATGTCTGATCTATGACCCCTGTGGGGGTCACAACTCACATGTTGAGAACCACTGACCTAACAGGAAAGTCTATCTGGGCTGTGCTATAGAATATATCTACTTTATTCAGAACAATCATTTGCCCACCTGCCTGCTCCCTTATTAGACTGTGAATTATAAGATTCTTTTTTTTTTTTTTTTTTTTTACAACATTGTAGGACTTTGTCTCAGGGGGAAAAAAATTTCTTTGCAATCTAGGACCCTCTAGTACACAGTAGATTATCTCCTCTTAGAGAGGAGGATGTCAGAGGGACGGGAATCTGCATCCTATGCCTCCCTTGTGGTTCCAGCAAGTCTCTGAGCACTGTACCACGCTCCCGTCCATAACCCACCCAAACAGCTTTTGTGTCCTTTCATACCTGCAGCGAGGTAGCCCCAGGTTCAGGTGAGGCCAACAGGCTGACTGCAGTCTCCAGAAAGCCACTGATGTTCGTGATGACCCAGGAAACAAGCAAAATCAAGAAAATGACCTCAACCTCCAGAGCCGGGTTGAGCTTAACAGGGTAATTGCAAGCATTTGACTAATTAGAAGCAAATTGGCATTTGCAATTAGGGATGCATGATCCTCTCAGGTAATGAGTCAGACCGGGCAGACAGTGACTTCAATGCTCAGGCGAGGCCTCACCTTAACCAAGCACTCTAAGCCTGAAGAGCAGAGTTCCTGCCAATCCCAAGAAGGTACAAATGTAAACTAAAGCCTAGGACCAAACGCTTATCCTACAGGGCACAGATGTCTGTCTCCACACCGCCTGAATCCACACAATAATGACTAACATCCCCAAGTCTACAGAGATAAACAGGCACCTCCAGACCAACTGCCCCACGGCATTCCCAACAGCACACCCGTCTGGCTTTTGAGTGACTGCACAAAAACCGCAAAAATATTAGATCTCACTACTCATCAAAGCAGTTGAAATGGCAAAGAAATCAAATTATCGCCATAAAAGATGTTATCATAAATGGGCTGGTAGTCATGCCACAAATTTCTGTGTGTGTGTGTGTGTGTGTGTGTGTGTGTGTGTGTGTGTACGTTCATGTTTGTGTATGCATGAGTGTGGAGGCCAAAGGTCAATCTTGGGTATCTTCCTTTACTGCTCTCCACCCACTTTTTGAGATCGGTCTCTCCCTGAATCTGGAGCTGACGGATTTGGTTAGACTTGCTGCTGGCAATCCCCAAGGTTCCTCTTTCTCTCCGGTGCTGGTAACAGCCATACTGATGAGCCCTCATGCTTTGCACAGTAAACACTTATGAGTGAGCCATCTCCACTGGCCTGCGAAATGCATTCTTTAAAAAAAATTATTTGAAATTTAAAATGCTGGGGCGGGGCGGGGGGGGGGGGGGGGGGTCCTGAGTTTGTGCATGTGAGATCAGGTCCTTTTGGAAGTCAGAGGCGTCAGATGCTCCTACACCTGGAGTCACAGGTGGCTGTGAGCACCTGACGTCCATGCTGGACACTGAACTCCAGACCTCTGGAACAGCAGTGCATGCTCATAACCACTGAGCCATCTCTCCAGCCCTACAAAGTGCATTTTTTTTTTTTTTTGAGGCAAGGTTTCTCTGTATAGCCCTGGCTGTCCCAAAATTCACTCTGTAGACCAGGCTGGCCTTGAACTTGGAGATTCACCTGCCTCTGCCTCCCAAGTGCTAGGATTAAAGATGTGTGCCACCACAGCCCAGCTACAAAATGCATTCTTATACACAACTACTAGGAATGTAAGTAATTGCTTTTGCATACAGAATTTGGTAAACTTTATCCAAATATTTTAAAGTATGCAGCAATTTTATTTTTAGAAATGTAACCCAAGGGGGAAATATCATCGATATGTGTAATGATTGAAATATGTATATTTCATTTTATAATTGTTTATAAAAGGTGAAAATTTTGAAATAGGCACTTTAACATAAAGGTGAAAATTTGGAACAAACATGTAATGAAATATTAGGAAACCACTTTGGTGGTTTTTTTTTTTTCTTTTCTGGAGCTGAGGACCGAACCCAGGGCCTTGTGCTTGCTAGGCAAGCACTCTACCATTGAGCTAAATCCCCAACCCTGGAAGCCACTTTAAAATTTTGTAAAAAAAACAATAATGACATGGAAAATGCTTATATGACAGCAATATACAGCTGGCTAAATATTTTAATGGTTCAGGCATATTAGAACATACTTTTAATCCCAGCTTAGGAGGCTGATAGATGGTTGTGAGTTTGAGGACAGCCTGGTTTGTATAGCAAGTTCCAGGCCAGCCAGGCCTATAGTTAGACTCTGTCTCAAAACAAAAAAACAAAACTTTATGGCATATATGTATGCTGTCACAACAAATCTACTCATATGTTTGTGAATGAATTCTAAAAAGATACATCAACCAAAATGTTTGAAGCAGATACCAAATCTCTTTTCATGTTTCTATGTTTAATAACTATTTTAGTACAGAATAGAATTTTTGAAGTATAGACCATCATATCAATTCTGTGCCTTGAGGTTTATACTAAGGGAAAAAAATCCTAAATGCCAGGGGAGCATGGGAAGACCCTTATAAACAAAAACTGTACATATTGTGTTTATTTGTAAAAGGAAAATAAAGCTGACAGCCTAAAATGTTCAAAAATGGCTATGTGGAATACACTGCACCCACATGTAGACTATAAACAGCGTATTCAAAAGCAACACATTTTTTTTTTTAATCCCGTGTGAAAGAGAAGCCTGCCTGTTTTGTAAAGCTTCAAAGCCCCAGAACCAAAGGGTCTGACTCAGACAGGGGAATGTTCCCACCATGCAGGAAGTTGTTGTGAAGTAAGGAGGCTGGGTCCCCGGGAGTCCCCCAGGCTGTCTGAGGGCTCAGGGGGGCTTGGGGGGAGCAAGTACAGACAGGTTAAGGAGCGTCAGTGGCAGGGACACACACACACACACACACACACACACACACACACACACACACACACACAGCAAGAGTCTACCTGAAGTAGACTTCCCAACTTCCTACTCCCCACCTCCTCCCAGAAGAAGAAGTTTGGTTCTGAGAGCATTTTAACTAGAGAAACGTTCATGCCAGTTTGGCTGGCTATGCCAACCTCCTGCTTGGGCCTTGTCCCTCAGGCCAAGCTCTCACTGGTGCAGCCACCTTCCTCCTCCCCTGCCCCTGGGGACAAATGGATGTCCAGGGACCATCAAATGGGCTGCTGGGCAAGGGGTGAGAAAACAAGAGCATCAGCCACAGCCTACTCAGCTCCCAGTGACAACCCACCCCTGCCTGGGGTGCAGTCCAGGTCGGTCCTAGGAACCGAGAGTGCCTTTGCAAGAGCCCACCCCTGGGCGCCACTGGGCCTAGATGAGGGAGGGTTGTGAAGGCAGCCCTCCCAGGGCAGGCGCCGGGCTCCTCGATTTCCTCAGTAATTACTTCATTTGCACCGAGCAGGAAGAATCTAACTCAATCATCCAGGCAGACACACTAAATGTAATTATCTATGTAATGCGTCCTGCACCATAGCCTTCCTGTGGAAAAAAGAAAAAGGCAGCCCAATTGGGGGGGAGGGAGGCCCCTTTGTCTCCAGCCCACGCAGCACGCCACCAGGATTAATTACACACGGCGCTAACACGTTTATCACCTCGCCACCCGATGGGGAAACCAAGGGCTTTTAATAATTCATATCTGTGGCCCAGCACTGCGCGGTTGTGCGGAGACACAGAACCCTGCTCTTTTCTGCAATGGAAAGCTCTGCGTTTGTGCAGGTGCCGGGGGCTGCTCTTGCCACCGCTCTGGGAGCATTGCGCCCTGCTCCCCTCTCCCTCCGGCCGCCGGCCGAGGCTCGGTGACAGGGGCCCACCCCTCTCCGCCGGCAGGATGGACTCGGCTCTTGCCCAGGTTAAAACGCAGCTGCCCAGAGGTGGAGGGTGCAGCTGGACAGTTGCAGCCGCAGAACCCTCCCCACTTCCACAGGGCTCCGAGGTCCCGGGGTGGGGACCAAGCCGGCACCTGCAGTGCCCCGCAGCCATCTGGACAGGGGCTCTGGCAGAGGCGTGCCAGCCAGGGCTCCGCCCACACATGCTGAAGACCCGTGCCGGAGTGCGCCACTGGAAGATGCCAGATGGAGAGCGAGAGGTCTAGAGGGACTTGGGAAGAGCTGCCCAGTCCTGAAGGCCACCACTTCTTGGGACATTTACTGGGGACCCTGTCCTTCTCTCTCCTCCGCTCCCCTCCTCCCACCATGCCCTCTTAGCCCGCCTCTCTCTGCATCCAGGGTCTCCCACCTCTCACTCTCCCCGCCAGACTGGCCTGCAGGCTCAAAGAGCATCTCCCAGTAGCCGTTTCTCCCTCCTCCTCTTTCCCCTCTCCTCGCCCCTCCCCCTCCCTTGCCCATTGCTGGCCACTTCATCCCCAGACTCCTCACACAATAGCCCAGTCCCAAGGCTCTAAACAGCAGCAGCCTGCTTTCCCATTACCAACACTGCGTGTTCCTTCACTCTTCATCACCCCCTGCCCACATACCCTTCAGCAGCTACCTAAAGAACCGAGGATGCCCCCCCTGAGAAACCAAGAGCCTCTGACCCCTCCCGCTGAAAGAGAGCCTCCACCGACCTGAACCTGACCCCTGAACTCTTCCATCTCTCCTTCCTATAAGATTAGAGGTAGGGTGGGGCTGGACCTTGGAGGTTGGCAGCCCCAAGGCTGCCCTCTCCCAGGGACGCAATTCGAACGAAATCAATTCAGATGGTGTCGGCCCTTCTGGGGAATTCTGAAGGGGGTGAGGTCACAGAAAGGCTATAATTAGCATTCTCAGCATCCATGATCCCCAAGTAAGGCTGCCAAGGCTGAGGATGAAGAAGGCAGTTCACTGCAGTGCATGCAACCTTGGCCTGTGCGGCCATCATCGGCTGCCAGTCCTGCCCCAGCCCAGCCTTCTTCCTCCCACCTCTTAGATATGATGCACCTAAACGGACTCACCGGCTGGGCCTCGGAGGTGTGATCCCGCGCTGAGAGCGCCAAGTGCGATTCCAGAGGCACCCCTCCCCCAGCTCGGGCCAGCTGGGGTCCTCCTCCCCCGCCCCTGGGGACCCCTTCCGAAGAGCGGGGCACTGGATCTAATCTGATCTAATCAGTCATCCTTCCCGCTGGCAGGTCCCTGGCTCCGGGGAGAGGATGCTGTTGTGGTTACTGCAGGATCCAGCACCTTTCCCAGGCAGAAGCAGCTGGGCATGCTCCATCGGCTCCCGTGGGGATTTCAGGACCACGTGACTCTCCCTCCCCAAGCTGTCACTTAGGATCAGGAGTAAATAGTCCCCGGAAAGGTTTAACTCCATCCACACCAGTGACAAGCTGCTAAGCACCCTTGCAGCCCTCCCCTCAGAGAAGAAGGGGTTTTGGTGGGCGCAGCCTTCCCGCCCTCCCACAGGCAGGACAAGGCTGCCCCCCAGAGGGCATCTGGGCCTGCACATGGGTAAGCAGCATTTTCAGAGTCTTCCCATGGGAGACTGCAGAAAGCTAGAATTTTTTGCCCATGGGCTTGGCACTATGGTGGGGCCTCATGCACCCAGCCTGCCTTTCAGCTCTGTGACGGTCCCCATACAGAGGGACCATCTCCGGGTAGCAGGAGGGCTTTGCTGGAATCCTGATGCTTCCATATCCCCAACACAATGAATTTAAAGGAAAAACATTAGGGGAGAGCTGGGACCCATTTATAAAACACCAGGATCCCCTAGTCTTCAACCCAGACTGGTCTCTGGTGACCTTGGATGAGGATGCTAGCCACGCCCCCAACACCTGTGTTCTGCATGCACTATTGACAAGCTTTAAACAACAAGGCTACAGCCCCATTTCTGTGGTAAACAGTCAGTAGCCTCCCCCTTCTCTCTCCTCCACTGTGCCTCAGCTTCCTTCCGTTGACATCACTCTGGGAAAGCAGATTCTCTGTGACAATGGATAAGTGTGATGGATACCTTGGTTTCATAACCAGGATCAGAAGGGACTGGGAGTGATTTGCCCTTAACTTCCAGGGTTAGCATCTCAGCTGCATCCTGGACACAATGCTGGAGACTATACTATGGAGGTCACTTCTGAACTTAGAAATATCCCAAGAAGCAGGAATTAATGTCAAGTCCCTGCAAGGCCCCACCCACATGATAATTCTATCATTATTTGTTAATGGACTGTCTTGAATGAAAAAAAATATTAAAAAGCAGCCTGGGCTGAGGATGTGGGCTCAGTTGGTTGAGTGCTCATCCAGGACACATGAAATGAAGCCCTGAGTGAGTTCAAAATGAGCACCCCATAAAATGTGGTATAGGCAAGAGAACCAGAAGCTTAAAGCTGTTTAATGAGTTCAAGGCCAGCCTGGGCTACAGGAGACCGTGTCTTAAAAGAAAGAAAAAACAAAAACAAAGGAAGCAGAAAAGCAACCCCTCCCCACTCAAACCTGAGTGAGTCTCACCACATTGTGTACAGAGCATCCCTGTGTAAGCGTCATTTTTACCACCTGGAGCATTTTCTTAAAAAACAAGTCTACTTTAGAAGGCACAAGAGAACACTCCCCCTCCCAGCACCCAAGAAGAGATAGATGAGGGGAGTGGGGATATAGGGGAGATTTGGTGGGGTAGAGTCAGGGGCCTGGGGAGGTACCTGAGGGATAATCCTCATCCCTACCCAGAGCAGGTCAGCACACAGCAGCCCAGGCGCTCTCTTGGGAGGGTTTCCCTCTCCTCCCCTCGCTAGATGAGCTGCCAGGCTGGTCCTCAATGACTCAGGGAAAGCCTCTCTGCTAAAGGGGCAGGGAAGTTGTGAGGAAGGGCCCAGCGCCAGGCCCGTTCACCTGCCCAGCTCTCCAGGACTTGGCAAGGATGCCTGGTACAGGTGGGGCCCGTGTCGGCTCCGAGTCGGCTTCTAGGCAGCCAGAAATGAGGGGCTCTTGGGGAGACTCCAGCCTTGAGAGGTTGATGGAGCAAAGTAGGGTCGGGAAAGGGATTCCAGGAGGCAAGAGGAGAAAAGAAGAGGACAAGGATCTCAGCCCGCCTGCCGCCATACCATCTCAGGCACACTGGAGAGGGCAGCCAGCAGACAGGCCTGCTGGGCGGGTTTCCTCTTTGGCAGACAGAGGGCCAGAGCTCCAGACAAAGCTCTGCCTCACCTAGAAGCCTGAGCCAGGAGGGTGGCTGCTGCTAGGGGACACAGAGGCCCCAGGGGGTAGGCGAAGCCAAATGGATGACTGGGCTGGGCATGGTGCCTTCCTGCTAGGGAGCAAAATGGGAGATATGTACAAGGGCTTATGGGGCTGGCAGGACGGGGGAGGTAGAGCTGAGAAAGCAAGTATTCTTTGCCAAGTCTAAATCTTTCCTCTGTTAGCCCAGCTGAGAAGCAAACTGCTCCTGGGAAAGGCTGAGGAGGAGGCCTGAGGAAGGAGGATCCCCCCACAAAAGCGCCTCTGTGGTCCTCCTGCCTTCCTGCTCCAGGTCCAAGCTCACCTCACTCACTCTTCACAGCCCTTCAAAGATCATCCCTATTTCTCACTCCCCACATGGTCCTGGTGGTCACTAAACTGATGGACTTAAATGCCTCTCAGTGCCTAGCTCTCACCCAGAGAGAGATCTTGGCCACCCTGGCCTCGTTCACTCAGACCACACCATCTGGGAATCAGGGGGATGTCGGATGGATAACTCGGGTTCCAGACTCAGCTCCACCCCTGACTAAAGCAGCACCTTTGCCCTGGGCACTTGACTGCTGGGCCTCAGTTTTCCTCATCTGTAAATGAGGTTTGTCTGCACCCCAGATCATCCCTTGCCTTCTCTGCTTATCTGTCCCATTCTTTCCTGTCTCGAGTGACATTTGCCTTTCTCGGGACAGAGCTGACAGGTCCACTCTGCCAGAATTGCTGCCCCGTGGCTTCTCTCGTCCATCCTGTCCAAAGGACAGCAGAACAGTTCTTGGTGGCTCCACCTTAGGGCCTAGAGTGTCTCCTCTGGGGACCCTCAGGCTGAGGATCTGCTGGACTCTTGGTGACCTGCACAGCCTCTAGTGAACTACACAGGCTTGAACACCTGTGGCCAGAGCCCTGGCTTCTGCATGTCTGCCTCCCAGCAATCCCTGGTGGACCGGAGCAGCTCCTCGGTACACCAGAGGTCCAAGAAGGTGTCCAGCTGCCCACTTGGCTCCTTCCGGCAGGAAGTATTCAGACCAGAACAGGAAGGAGTGCTCGGGGCTGGGCGGGGCTCCCTGGGTGGAGGAGCAGCGAGCGTTATCAGGGTGTGGGCCACCTCTCTGCCAGCGCTCCTGCCCTGACAGCTCTGGAGGGAGAGGCACTCCTGAAGACAGAAGAGACCTGTTTCCACAGCAGGCTGCTAGTGAAGGAAGCAGGAGAGCGGGGCCAGACTTCGTATTGGCCAGCTTTCACGCAGCTGGCTCAGAAGTCCACCAGACCCACAGTAACAGAACCGCAGGAAGGGATAGTCAAGACGCCCCCTCCACCTCCCACCCCCTACCCCCCAGTTCCTGGCAAGTGCTACAGCAGTGGATCACCACCCACCAAACCCTTTTGAAGGGCCTGGTCTGTGGACCAAGTGTGCTCTGCTGCCCTCCTGTGGATAGTGTGGTAAGTGCACACAGGCCCACCATGAGCTCTAGCCACCAGTGTCTCTAGCCTTTTCTCGTCTCACATCCCCTCCACACTTGGCAAATGACACATTTAAAACCTCATCACACTGAAGCAATACATCAGTAGCAGGTGCCATGAGACCTTGCCTCCCAAATACCATGAAGGGACCGGCTTCACGAAATACAGTTATCAGACTTGCTAAACACCCAGCCCAGAGAATGTCACTATTTGCTCCTTGAAACGCCACTCTCCATGCTAGAAGAAAGATCTCCCCAAATTGTCTGAACATCCAACTTTTTTTTAAAATTACTTCTTGAGATCCAGGTGTGGGGTCTTCATAGTTTCTACTTTACCTCCCAATCAAATGCCAGAAGCCTTAGTGAGACTTGACTGTTCATAGAAAATAAGGTGTTCAGGAGTCATTAATTCGTTGGTGTGCTCATTTGGTGAGGGGCGTGAAGCCCCCAGGCACCAAGGATGCTGAAGGCAGCTGCGGCATCATGGTAAGAACACAGCAGTGAAATCACCCGCGGCAACTCCTCCCGGGTTGGATTTCTGTACACTTCTAGACCGCTCAGTTTCCCTACTAGTTGCTAAAACAGAGATGACGGAGCCTCCCTTACCAAAGGATCAAAATGAGGTGATGTAGGAAAGCCCTGAGCTCTGAGAGGGCCTACTGCTGTCGCAGGCTGTGGACATTTCATCATAATACACACAGACAATAGTGTCTCTCTCCAGACGTCACAGGCATCCCTGTGTCATCCCTGCCCCATGAGGAGTCTCAAGGTTCTCAAGGTGGCCCCGGAACAGCAGGTCCCGATCAGCTGGAAGCCTGTTCAACCTGAGAAGTCAAGTTGAGCGAGGAACTCCAGGGAAGGCCAGCAATCTAGATTCCAGAAACCCTCCAGTGACGCGGGTGCGTACCAGCGATGGAGAATCGCTGACGGAGGAAAGCTGGTATGTGTGGAGATAAACAATTGTGATGCCCAGGGGCTTCCCCACAGAGGAGAGCAGGGAGGGGCAAGGAGATCGGTCCTCACAGAGAGGGAGCAACGTGCACAGAGCTTCCCCAGGTGGAGAGCAGGTGTAGGAGGAGGGGACCCCAGAGTCTAGTGACTAGGAGGCAGGGCTGAGAGGACAGTGCGGAACCCCGTCAGGACGCCCTGGACAGGCTGGAAAATGGAATTTAGGCCTTACCCTGTAAGCAATGGAAATATGGGAGGGTTTTAGCGGAGAAAGACACGAACACCTTATATTGGGGGTTGGGGGGAGCATTCTTGCAGCATTCTGACCAGGGGCGGAGGAAATCAATGGAGAAGCTATTAGAAAGGTCTAGGTAGGGATGAACTCAGGCTGTGGCCTCAGGGATGCTGGGAACTCGGCAGCTTATGAGAGAGGAGGGGTGATGGAGCTATGGGGGGGGCAGGGAAGGGAAGGTGAGGCTCTCCGCTGTGGTGGTCTGCCCAGAAGAGGGATGCAGAGGAAACCATTCATGTCGGCACTCACTGAAGGGAGGGGCTCTGGAGAAAGTTGCAGAGGGTGTCTGCAGCAGTAATTAATTGAGCTTTTATTTATATCCTGTTTTTTCCCCACCTATCCACCCATTTCAGTAAATCCTGGGTTCCTACAGTGTGGCGGAAAGATACAAGGCTAATGGAAAACGAGATGAGGCTTTTCTCAGAGATTGCTCAGCACCAGAATACTACCAAAAGGTAGACAAGCTGACACTGGGCTTGGCAGCGCTGTGCCTGGCACGGGTTCCATCCCCAGTACCACAAAAGAACCAACTGACAAGTAGGAGCCAGATACCCGGGCACAGGAGGAAGAGAAAGCGCTCCAGACAGAGGGAACGGCATGTGCAAAGGTCCTGCGGTGGGTCTGGGTGTGGTGTGAGGAAAGGGAAGAAAGGTGAATGTCAGCATAACACAGCTGTGGGAGAGAAGGCCACAGAGGTGGCAGGGCACCCCATCTTAGGGGGTAATTGTTTTGTTTTTCGAGACAGGGTTTCTGTGTAGTTTTGGTGCCTGTCCTGGATCTCGCTCTGTAGACCAGGCTGGCCTCGAACTCACAGAGATCCACCTGGCTCTGCCTCCCGAGTGCTGGGATTAAAGGCGTGCGCCACCGCCGCCCGGCTATAGGTGGTGATTTTTTTTTAGGTTCCTTTTTATTATTTTAAATTATTTGTCTGTGTGTGGGTATGGGCACATGAGTCCCCTGGGGCTGGAGTTACAGGCCGCTGTGAGCCGCCTGATGGGGGTGCTGGGGGTCACTCTTGGGTCCTCTGGGGGAGTAGCATAGGCTCTTAACTGCTGAACCATCTCTCCAGCCTCTCGGCGGCAAACTTGAAGGATGAATGAGACGAAGCAACATGAGTAAACAAACCCACAACTGGATGCTCACCAAACAAATATCAAGATGCTGTTCCTAAGAACGGGAGAGGCAGAGGGTGTTTCGGTGAAGCCAGCACTGGGTGTACCCCACAGACAGAGGCTTAGCTGTGGAATCACGTGACAACGAGCAATTTCCAAAGAGGTCATGTGCAGAAAGGCTTTTTTTTTTTTTCCTTTAAAAATATAGTTACCACTGCCGGGCAGGGGGGGGCACACCTTTAACCCCCATATTTGGAAGGCAGAGGCAGGTGGAACTCTGTGAGGTCAAGGCTAGCCTGGTCTACATAGCAAGTTCCAGACCACTCAGGGCTAACTAATGAGACTCTGTCTCAGAAGAGGGGAGGTGGAGGAAAGATGACTCAGTGGTTAGGAGCACTGACTGATTTTCCAAACGACCCAGGTTCGAGTCCCAGCACCCACGTGGTGGCTCACAGCCATCTGTAACGCTCCTGGGAGATTATTGCCTCTGCACACATGTGGTAGAGACACACATGCAAGCAAAACGCCCATACACATAAAGTAAATAAATAACATATATCTGGTCAATAATCAAGCTGATGTCTGTGCTGGCTGGTTCTGAGGCAGGGACTGAAAAAAAAATGACACCTAGTTGTCCTTAGGGGTGAACATTTTTTTAATTGTTGTTATCATCATTATTACTATTATAATTATTATAAGTAGGAGGAAGAGTACTGAACCTCACAAATGCTAAACAAGTGTCCACCACGGAGCTGTATCTCCCTAAGTTACCCAGGCTGGCCTAGAACTTAGTATGCAGCCTAGGTGGGCCTTTAATTGGGGATCCGCCTGCCTGTCTCCTGAGTAGCCAGGATTACAGGCCAGCACCACCAGGCCATGATAGGGATGAGGATTTCAAACAAAGGAGAGCTTTCCTTCCTCTTTAGAAGCCATGGCTCTCTCTGGCAGCGACAGCACCCCTTCTCCAGGGTAGTGGGCACTGGGACTCTTTGGTGGCTGCAGAATACAGGGGTGGTTCGGGCCAGACGCCCACAGGCTTGGGCACAGAGAGTTTCACTTCTGGCAGGAAGCTAGACCTGAGATGTAGAGACAGACAGACAGACAGACACTGAGTTCCAGGAAATGAGTCCAAGTGTGTGGCTGTGGACCTCCAAAACTGGAAGTCGCATCCTCTGCCTGCCTGCCTCTAGCCAGGCAGTTCCCAAGGCTTACCCTCAGCCACTCCAGAGTCAAGACTCAATGCTCACATGACCGGGCCAATCCCTTAGAAGAACAAGATCACCTCGTGTCTCAAGGGGCCACAGAGGCCCATCCGGAAGAAGAAGAGCAGCTGGGCCCAGCCTTGCCATTGCGAGCCTGTTTCCTCCCAAGAACTGCCCCCCTCCCCCCGCATTCCACACCCCACCTCACACCTCAGTGCCCATCTCTGTCCCCTCAACTCCTGCCTAGTTCGTCTATGACGGTCTCTCCTACACGTGAGACGAGTCAGTCATTCTGCTGGGTCAGCCCAGCCCAGAACGCCGCGACCCCTACCACAGAAACCTTTCTGTAACCGACGCTAGTCACAGGCCAAATGACACATGCCTCTCGGTGTCTCTGGCCACCCACAGACCCGGTGGCTGTACCTAAGGTGATATACCAGATCCTTCAGCCACCTCCCTTCCTAGGAGGCATCCATGACTAAGAGGAAAGCCAGACCAAAAGGTGAGGTTAAAAAAAAAAAAAAAAAAAAAAAAAAGAAGCGATCTACTCACTTGATGAAGTATACAGCTCCTTCCGGGGTTGAATCCATCTCCCAGCCCTTAGGCAAACCTACAAGGAAGCAAAACCATAACTTGAGAAGTCCGGGAAACAGCTACTCTTCTCTACCCCGGAGCCAGGGGCCTGGAATGGCAGAAAAACTCCAGAGGAAGGCCCAGTGTCCAAGCAGCCAGTGTACCTTTCACAACTTCCTTTGTCTATTATTTCTAACATCCAAGCCTTCATCGATGAGGAGAGAGAAGACTGGAGATAGAGGGGTCCTCTGGCAACGAGCTCACGAGAGAGCAAGGCAACAAAACGAACCACTGCTTGACGGAATTTCTCATTTACCCCCCAGACCTGCTCTGAGCATCTGTACTGGGCCACCTCTAGAGCCAGACCCTGAGACACACAGCAGGGAACCCACAGATGCTTGTCCTGGAAGGTCCTCAGGGTCCTCTGATCCTCTCATCACAGAGGTCAAGGCTGGTGCCAAGAGTGGGTGGCCCCAGGATTCAAAGGTCCTTAGCACCCAAGATCTAACTGGGACACAAGTCTCTGAATGCCAGGCCAGTGTTAGGACCTCCAAACTACTTTGCCACAGGCACTGAGGCCCTGGGAAACAGGTCTCAGGAAACAGAGACTGGCTTTTGAATTTCAATGGCATCTCTGCAAAAAAAAAAAAAAAAAAAAAAAAAAGTAACCACAGAGAAGCTCAAGAGGTCAATGGCAGAATCACTGAGGAAGGTGACCTTGGCCAGGTGGCACTATGGACACCATCTCCAGAGAGCCTGGTTAGGTCCCGATTCACCTGCTGTCTCAGGGTTACTACTGCTGCGATGAAACACCATGACCAAAGCTACTCGGGGAGGAAAGGGTTTATTTGGCTTACATTTCCATGTCACTGTTCATCCTCAAAGGAAGTGGAGGCAGGAACTTAAACAGGGCAGGAACCTGGAGGCAGGCGCTGATGCAGAGGCCATGGAGGGCTGCTGCTTACTGGCTTGCTCATCTTGGCTTTCTTACAGAACCCAAGACCACAAGCCCGGGGATGGCACCGCCCACCATGGGCTGAACGGTCTGACATCAATCACTAATTAAGAAAATGCCCTACAGGCTTGCCTGCAGCCCTATCTTATTTGCAGACATTTTCGTAACTGAGCCTTCCTCCTCTCACATGACTCCAGCGTGAGTCAAGTTGACATCAGACTGGCCAGCACACTGCTCACGCCACCAAAAGAGACATACTATCCAGGTCCCACCTTCCCAGCACAGAGATTTCCCCCACCCCACAGGAGAGAACCTTGAGAGAATCTACACCAGCCAGGGCCAGTGGTGATCACTCCTCTTACAGGGAGCAGGAGGCCCCTGGCTGACCTATTGGAAAATGGGAGCAGATTCTCTCGGCACTCACTGCTTCTCTCTTGGTCAGTCCAAACGCCTGCCTGGGGCAGGGGGTTTCAAGACACAGCCACCCTGTGCTAGTCTGACTCTTGCATTGTCTTGCCACCTGCTGCAGGTGACACACAGAGCAAAGAGCAGGGCCTGAGTCCGGGGGAGTGGCTGGCCCGGCTTGGACCCATCATTTTAGTCCCTTGTGTTTATGAAGATCCTGTGTTTCCATTATTGCTGCCGTTTCAGCAGAATGAGACGGTGGACTCGGCTCCTGGCCCCTCAGGAACGGGCCCAGAGGAATGCCATACCATCTCAGCAGCTGCCACTCGGTGGGGTGTCCCTTCTCAGACACGTGCGGCCCCTCTACGAGTCTATCTAATGTACAGTATGCAATGTACCGGGGGTCAGACCAAGAGGGAAACTGAGGCCCAGAGAGGTTAGTCAACTTGCTTGAGGTCACACAGGAAGTGTCTGGGCCGGGGTGTGAGTGCTGGTCTGCCACCTCCAAAGCCTACATTGCCTCTGTGTGGCTCCATAAATGCTACTTGTTCCCCTCGGTCCCCGTGGGAGGACGCTCCCATTCAGAAGGGTGTGTGTGTGGGTTGGCAGCCTCCCTAAGTAGAGGGATCCCCATTGGGTCAGAATCATAAATAATCCTGCCACTGTGATGTGCTGGGAAAGGGGCCAGGGTGGTTTCTGTCCTCTGCCTTTTCCAGCAACTTCCCTCCACACTGCCCTCTCTGCCCGGGCAACACCAAGAGCGCTTATGTTCCTGTCCAGGCGGAGTGCCCACTCAGGCAGCTGCCCTCCCAGCAAGCTTCGGGGGCATCTTAACTCCTTCCCAGCCTCGGACAGCCAGTCAGGCTGCCACCAACACGGAAAGAACTGTCCCCCGGGCTCTTGAGAACCTTCTAAGTCCAACCTAGGGCGATGCTGCCCTCAACTAGAGCTGTTGAGGCCTTGACCCAGCACAACCAACCAGCAGAAGAAACCAGCTGTGGCACAGCGGCAGGTGGTCTCACTTCACTTGAGTTCGAGACCGGACAGTGGCAACTGCAACTCCCCCCACACACACACCTCTTGGGGTGCCAGCTTTTTTTTGCATGGCGCTTGCTTGCTACCACTTTGTAAGGTTTATAATCCTCTCCCATTTACACAGATTAGAAACCGAGTCCCAGAGGAGCCAAGCCCCTGCCCACGACTAAGGGCAAAGAGAGCCGCCGCCGCCGGAACTAGGTCTCTGCACCTCTCAATGTGCCTTTCACCATGACCCCACTTCACTTATTAGCCAGGTGGCCTGGAGCCAAGTAGTTCCTCTCTGTCCTCCACTTCCTCCCCTAAAATGCAAAAGTTGCACTCCACGGTCCCTGAAGCCTCCTTCAACTCTGATTCCCCAGGCAAGATCTAAATAAGTAAGTAGGCTCAGGCCAGGTCAAACCTTGCCAATGAGTCCAGCAGAGCTAGCTGCGCCCTGTGAGTGACGGAGGCTGGTGTCTGGCCAGGTACAGGCTGTGAAGGGCCAGGAGACTGTCCCCCAGTACTGTTCCTGCCCCCCTCCCTTCCGGCCTCTCACCCTAGAGGAAGGTCTCTCATTCGCTCGCAGCCCCCCAGGCCTCCAGGCTCTCTCCTCCTGTAACCCTGGCTGAACTAATTCTCCAGCTGTGTCTTACGTGGCGTTGGCCTGTACACACCCCACCTTTCCTACTAGCCTGGGAGACCCAAGAGGGCAAGGAGGAGACCAGTGTTAGCCTTGGCCTCTTTCTTCTCAGATGAAGGAGTTCCACCAGCCACCAAGGGCTATTTGCATTTAAATTGATTGAAACGACTTCCAGTCCACTGTAGACAAACCACATTCCCATTGCTCACTAGCCCACATGGCTAAGGACAGCTGTATGAAGTAGCACAGATGGAAATCAGTCCAACTTAGCATGGAGCACGGTGGCTGGGGTCTGCCCAGTCCGGAGCCTCAGGAGAGCAGCAACTTTCAGGTCGATCTGCCCTTTAAGATCTGTGGAAATGCACCCCTTACAGGTGTCCTGTTCTACTCCCCAGGGGCCGTCCGGAGGCTAGGATGAGTATACCCAGGGCAAAGGAGAAGTTAAAGCTGGTCTGGGGCCAAGAGTTCCTGTGATCAGCTCAAGCTGTCGTCTCCTCATTAACTGCACAGGTTACAACTGCAGGTGGTGACTCCTTACCTGGGCTGGAATTGTATCCACTCTGGATGGGTGAGTCCGTACCAGGGTGCACCCAGCTGGTTGACTTCTCCTCATCACTATGGGAGGACCAAAAAGAAGGGTCAGGTTCACAAAAGGCTTCCTGGAGCAGCGCTCTCCCCTCCTGAGATGGCCATGCCCACCCTGCCACGCATTTGTGTGTATTCATATCTGCAAAGCCAACCCTGATGCTGCAGAGGTGAGCAGCATCTAATTGTGGCTTTGAAGAATCCACTGGTCCAGCAGGAACACAGACAACGCGTAGACACACCGCGAAGCAGCAGGAACACAGACCAGACCCCGGGTGGAGGCTGCAGGTGCAGCGCTACCACAATGGAAGGAATGCCCCTGCCCTTGCCCAACTCACTGAAGAGGCCACCTGAGAGTGACCACGAGGACCTCTAACAAGCAGCTCCTCAGGTGGCCTCTGTGAAGGTGGTCACTGTGAAGATTCCCTGCATTCCCTTCACGTAAAAATATCTCACAGAAAGTTGGGTGTGGCGGCACATGCCTTTAACTCCAACACTTGGAAGGCAGAAGCAGACAACCTCTCGGAGTTGGGGGCCAGCCTGATCTACACATCGAGTGCCAGGCCAGCCAGAGCTACACAGCATTTTGAAATGCTGTCTCAAAAAATAAAAAAGGGCCAGGCGGTGGTGGCGCATGCCTTTAATCCCAGCACTCGGGAGGCAGAGCCAGGAGGATCTCTGTGAGTTCCAGGCCAGTCTGGGTTACAGAGCGAGATCCAGGACAGGCACCAAAACTACACAGAGAAACCCTGTCTCAAATAAATAAATAAATAAATAAATAAATAAATAAATAAATAAATAAATTTTAATTAAAAATAAATAAATAAAGATCGAGGACGGAGCTATAGCAGAGAGCTTGTCTTGCATGCACAAGGCCCTGGATTCCACCCCCAATACCAAAAAGGAAAAAAAAATGGACAGATTTTGAATCTGAGGTTCAGATAAGTTATGTAACTTGCCCAGGTCACACTAGAAAGTGACGGAGCCAGAATTCAGACCTGCCCACTGCCCATACCCCATTTGCTTCCAATATCTTACATCCAGTGAGGTGGGCTCCCCAACACTGTCGATCTGAGGGCACAGGAACTCACTCACGGGTTTTCTCCAACCCCACCACCCAAGGAACACTAATTCTTCCAGATGTGTCCCAACATGAAGCTCCTGCCTGCCAGTTGTGGCCATTTCAGGATGGACAAGGTGGGGGTGGGGGTACTGACATGCATAAAACCCACAAACAGTCTACTCAACTTTTACTGTAGTAAGACTGACAAGAAACTGCGTGCGTGCGTGCGTGCGTGCGTGCGTGCGTGTATAAATTAATGTTCTGATAGATGTGAAGAACACCTTGAAAACTGCCACCAAATCAAGATAGTGAACCCCCAACTCTGTGTGCCCCCTTGTGCGTCCTGACTCCCAGCCCTGTCTACCCTCCTGGGTCTTCCTATCTCTCCCTTTCCTCTCCCCCTCTCCCCACCCCCAGCCACACCCATGTGCTTTGGACACACACAGAAGGAATCACACAAGCCAGACCTCTCTCTCTCTCAACTTCCTTCCCTTTTCCTTTCTTCCACACTGTTGTGTCAGTAATTCACGAATGGCCCTTTGCCAGTTCATGAAGGGTGCGCCCGTGTGCCCACCCACTCCCGTGAGACGGGCATACAAGTCGTTCCCAGCTTGGGCGCCAACACAAGCAAAGCTGCTGTGAACATCTGTGGGCTCTGAGGGGACATGTGCCCTTTTATTTCTTCTTTTGACTTCATTAACTTTTGTTTGTTTTGTTTTTCAAGACAGGGTTTCTCTATGTAACAGCCCTGGAACTCACTCTGTAGACCAGGCTGTCCTCGAACTCACAGAGATCGGCCTGCCTCTGCTTCCCGAGCGCTGGGATTATAGACACGTGCCACCACATCCAGCAACTTCATTAATTTTTCTCTGCAGCTGGACACCTGCTGTACAGAGAGACTCTCCAACTCACCCAGCCCTCTATTAAGCAGAGAAGAAACTAAGTCACAATTCTAGTGACCTCTTACACTCCGGAGTCACTGGCAGGAGATGGCCTCTAACAGTGGGGCCTTGGGTCTGGGTTTGTGCTGGTTAGAAGCCAGAGAAGAAGGCCAGGAATGTTAAGAAGACGTGAGGGAGCCAGTGTCCTCAGCCTCTTATGCTGCGGGGACGCTCCTCTCCTCTCCCACAGTTGCTCTCCCCGGACTTCCCCTCCATCCCCACATCACCTGGACGCCGCAGATCGCCCCATCACAGGATGGCTTTTCCACCACAGCCTTCAGCTCCCTCTGTCACCTCCCCTTGTCAGCCTGGCCCAGAACAAGGCGGCTGGGGTTTGCCTGGCCTTAGGACTGATGGGACAGCTAGACCTGGGCTGGCGCCACTACAAAGCCAGGCTCCGGGTAGAACTATGTCCTTCCTCAGGGCTGTCAGTGGGTAGCCACTCTAGTTCTAGGGCCTCCCCCACCAGCCTTGAGCCCCAGCCTGCCTCGCCTACATACCCTACCACACTGCACTCTCTACAGCCCGTTACTGAAGAACAAGTCAAAACCATCAGGTTCCCCCGAATATCTGCCCCGCCTGCAAACATACTCAGTTCCTCGCCTACCCTTTCATTCCTGTTTCTACACTGGAGAAGTGAGTCTTCTCTCCTCTGAGGCTAATACTCTCCTCAGGCTATCTCCGTACTCTTGCCCATGTTTTATAGCCCCTCATCTATGGAGAGCGCCAGCCTGAATCATGAAGTGCATCTCCCTGTGGCACGCAGCAGCCTCTCCTCGGTCTCAGGCGGGCACAGTTCCCCATCGCCCTCTCACTGACACCTTCCTCCCCCTCCCACTTCCTCTCTGCACCCTCCTCAATCCAGCATCCCTCCCGGGAGAGCCTTCCCGCTCCCCCTGCTTGCCGGCATCCTGCTCACCGATGCCCATTATTCTGGTCTCTGTTCCCAGCCTCCCTGAACCCACTCTCCACTAAGGACAGCCCTCCCACACAGCAGCCACTTCCTAACCTCTGGCCCTTTGGGCTTTTCTGCTGTGTTGATTTGACCACTATTGATCATTGCTTCCTAATTCCTTCTCAAGCTCTGCGTCTTCTCTCTTCTCCAATCCCAGCGTTGCTCACCTCTGACCCTCTTGGTTCCTAATTCCTTCCCAAGTTCTTCTCTCCTTAAAGACTGACGCTGCCTGGCTATCTTTCTGTCCCCTTGCTCACACTCTGGGAGGTCCCACCTCTGCAGGGCAGCTCCTAGAGGACCCTCTTAGCCCAGACTTATCTCAAATGCCAGATAATGCTGCTACACAACCCTATGGGCACACAGGGACCTCAAGTTCAACATTTCACCATTGAACTTATGCCCCCTCAACATACACACGAGCTGGGCTCCTCATCTAGTCTTGATCTCCACCAATCAAGTGAGACATTATGAGGTACCTCTTCCCTTCCCCACATTCAGCCATAGGGGCATTCTTTTTGTTGTTATTGTTGTTCTTGTTTTCAAGACAGTGTTTCTCTGTGTAGCTTTAGAGCCTGTCCTAGAACTTGCTCTGAAGACCAGGCTGGCCTCAAACTCACAGATATCCGCCTGCCTCTGCCTCCCAAGTGCTGGGATGAAAGGCGTATGCCACCACCGCCCAGCTTTTTAAATGAGTTTATTTTTTTAATAATTTATTTGTTTTTATTTTAGGTGTATTGGCGTTTTGCCTGCATGCATGTCTGTGCGAGGGTGTCAGATCTTGGAGTTACAGACAGTTGTGAACTGCCATGTGGGTGCTGGGAATTGAACCCAGGTCCTTTGGAAGAACAGTCAGTGCTCTTAACTGCTGAGCCATCTCTCCAGCCTACACACACACACACACACACACACACACACACACACACACACGCACACGCACACGCACGCGCACGCACACGCACGTGCACGCACACACACACACACACACACACACACACACACACACACACAGGGACACTCTTAGAGATGCTCCTCTGCTCTCTCACTTTTCAGCTCCATTCTCCCCCGCTTCCGCTCAGGCCCCAACAGCTGTCTCAGACTTCCAGCCTGCACAGCAGTGTCCTAGCCACATTCTATTCTGCAGCACCCCACCTACATCTCCCAGCCCTCACAGCTGCCCGAGGGATCCTCCTGGATGCAGATCCTGCAGTGTCCAGCCCTGGGGTAAAGTCGCCTGTAGCTTTCTGTCTCTTGCAGGATAGAGTTGCAACCCCTTGGCTAACATATTGGGCCTTGCTCGTGCATTCCTGCTTTTCTGTCCTGTTTTCTCTGCACCCCCCCCCAGAAGCTGCCCCTCCATCTCCACTGTAACCCAAGAGGGTTCCAGGTACCTTTGCCTCCAGCCCACCCTGCCTTTCTTACGAGACCTCCCACTGCCCAAGGCCACTGTACTCTTCCCTTCCTGTTCAGCTTCAGTCCGGCACTTATTCCGAGGATAGCCTCCTCAGTCTCCATCTTAGTTTCCCTCCTGGGTCCCATAGGCAGCAGCATCACACACGTAAATGCCTCCCCAGTATACCATGTTATTCCGAGATCTCTCCACCACCTTACACGCAAAGCATGTAGCTTATTGTTTTTATTTTTGTATTGGTGGAAAGGGTAAAAAGCTCCATGTGAGACTGTGCAATTAAAGGGAAGACTGGGAGGAAATTGGGAGGCCAACTCGGGGTCACCACATCAGGAGCTCTTAAGGATTCAGCCCATTGGGCTGTCTCTGCTCAGAATAGAAAGAGGGGTGGGATGGGGAACGGACGACTCAGGGATCAGTCTTTGCTTTTTTTTTTTTTTTTTTTTTTTTTTGAGAC
The DNA here is from genome assembly GCF_049852395.1 of Peromyscus maniculatus bairdii. NCBI lineage: Eukaryota > Metazoa > Chordata > Mammalia > Rodentia > Cricetidae > Peromyscus > Peromyscus maniculatus. The sequence continues at coordinate 42,738,638 of NC_134862.1, read as the reverse complement.
AGTCTTACTATGTAACCTTGGCTGGCCTGGAACTCAGAGATCCCCTGATCCAAGGTGTGCGCCACCACACCCAGCCCTGAATGAGTCTTTTCAGTAAGCTCCCCAGATGATTTCTTAGTTTGTTTGTTTGTTTGTTTGTTTTGAGGTACAGGCCCTGCTTGCTCTCAAACTCTTAGGTCAAGTGATCCCCCTGCCTCAGCCTCCTTAGTAGCTGGGACCACAGGCACACTCTACCACACTTCACCTAGACGGTTCTTAGAGGTTTTGCAGGTTCAAGCCACTGAGGAAAGCGGCCCTCTTTTCAATCCTGGAGTTCTGTTATGGAGGATCCCTAACCCAGGGCCAAGAACTTTCGTGAAATGACTGCTAAGATAGTATAATTCCGCATCAATTACGATAAACAGTGGTGATAATGACAAAAGAAAAGTGCTAAGCAAGTGTGGAAACAGAAACCCCAAACAGCATCCGTGGATGCGGCAGCCCCTGGAAAAGAGAAAGTGGGCTGGGGCTGTCCCTGCGCCGAGGGGTCCTGTCCGGATACTGTGCATCTCTCCAGACCGTCAGAGGTCCTGTGCTAACCATGCTGGGGCGGGGGGCTGCCCCTGTGTTCCCTTCAGCCCTGATGTTCTCTGAGTGGCTGTCTTGAGGAAGAGGAAGCTTGTCAAGTGTGGGAACAGTCCAAACTGCGGTGCTGTCCACACTTGCTATATATCACGGGGAGATTTCTTGCCTGGCAAAGGATGACTGTTAGAGAAGCCAGCCAGAAAAGGGGCCAAACAGGGCCACTTTGCTATAATGAGATTATGCCACAGCCATTTGGTTTATGAAATTAATAGAACGGTGCTAATTTATCACTGAGAGCAGCAAAGAATGCTCCAAGCCTCGGGCTCCTGCCTCCTTCCTGACCACAGACCCAGGGAAGCAGCAGGCAGGGGGAGGAGCTGCCGGGCTGAGGGCTGGAGTCTCGCAGAGAGCAGGTGGCAGAGGCAGGGGCGCCTCATACGCTGTCATTTTGCCCAAGTCTGGAGGGAAGAAGTCGCCTAGCTTCCTTTTAGTGTAGGGAGCTGGGAAGACTCCTGCAGCGGGGTGCGGCGGCCAGGGGAAGAGGCTCAAGGCCGCCTCGCCTGCCCTGCCTCTCTCCGGCTCAGGGAAGGAAGCCTGTGAGCCTTAGCTGGACTTTGACCCATTGAGGAAAAGGCGGGAGTCACATTCAAACAGGTATCTTGATAAACTTATTAGTCACCCCCACTCCCTCCACCACCACCACCACCCCAGCCTGACCCCCAACCCTGCCACCGTTCAAGTCCGACAACTTTTAAAGAAAAAGTGGAAAGGGGTGGGGGGTGGCGAGAAAGAGCACTACATACTTGATGAAGAAGATTCTCCCGCCGCGGTCCACTCCGTAGGTCCATCGGCCTGGCAGGTCCAGCCAGTCGATCTCATCGGCCATCTCGGTGTCCTCGCAGCCCCTCTGGCTCTCCGCGCCCGCCCCCCGCGCCAGGCTGGCGCCCCCCCACTTTCTGCGCCTCCTAGAGGCGGCGATGGGGGAGGGGGCCCGGTGTGGTCCGGGCGCACCTCCCGGTCCCCGGGGCGATGACTCCGGCCTCCCGCGGAAGGCGAGCTGGCCGCCCAGCCGGGGACGGGCGGGCACTTAACCCTGGCGGGGCCCGGCCCCAGACACCTCCTGCCTCCTCTTGCGCCCCGGAGCTCCGCTTCAGACCGGCTCCTGAAGTTCAGTGCTGGGCAATTAGCGCGGTGAGTAATTAGGAGGCTCCTGCCGCCGCGGCTGCTAACGGGCAGCGCCGGCCTCCGTCCGCTCCCGCCAGCCGGCGCGCCGCCGGGGAGAGGCTCTGCCCCGGAGCCCGCAGGTTGCGCCGAGGTGCGCCCCGCTCGGCTCGCCGCTCCGAGCCTGCACTTGAACTGCGGGGCCGGAGGCGGGGCCTGGCTGCGCCGCCGAGGACACTTCACAGCCCCGGGATGCGCCCGCAGCCCCGCGCGGCCCGGGAAGCAGGCGCCGAGGGCGAGCCTCGAGTCACGCACGGCGCAGAAAGGGGGAAGTGATAACAACACACACTTCGGTGGGTGGGAGTTGAGCGCAGGAACAAAGGTCGAACGCGGGAAGGGTGGCGCGGCCGGCCGGCCGAGTGCAGCCCGGGATCGAGGAGGCCCTTCCAGCTAAGGTGTCTAACCTAACTAGTCCAGCTAGTCCACACCTTTCCTGCCTGACACCGTCTCCAAGAAGCCTGCCGTGACTGCAGAGGTTTCTCAGACTCCGACCGCCTCGAGGTCCCTCCAATTCATTTTCCCCACCCTGCACCAGAAAGAAAAAGAAAAAGGAGACAATGAAAGCAAAGGGATATATATGCATGTGTGAACTGAATGCGGGTTTCCAACATTCCAAACTGGCGAATAAAATATAATGTGGGAGCCCATAGTTCTTCTGCCTCCGAGGGCAATACCAAAGGCCATCCAGCTTTCCAGCCTTCTCAAAACCTGCTCCAGGGACTCCAATTTAGTGCCCACAGTTCCAATCACATGCCAGACCCCAAGGGATTTACTAGGTAGGCGCTAGGAGAAATGTTTGCCTTTAAGGGAGAAGATGTGTGGAATGACAGGGGCCAGGGATCTGTTGAGCAGACACTGTGATCTAAGAGATTTGTCCCCATTCCACTCAGGTAAGGGATCCACTCATCCCTTCAGCGACACTTCCTCCTGGAGAGCACAGAGGACTCCACCCCAGGTTTATACGGCCACTCTCTGTACCTTATAAACAGGCTATAGTAGTATTCATCACAGTGCAGTGAAATGACTGATTTACTCATCCGCCGTGCACAGCCCAAGGGGAGGCCTCCATCTTACTTAACTTGAAAGCCACAGCACTTGTCTGGGGCTAGCGGCTTGGCTAATGCTTGAACACTGCCTGGGACCGTCGTGGTTAGGGACAGCTCTTAATTCCAGCCATAATCCTGTACTTTTGAATGGAATTTGCACAGTAAATAACACTAAGCAACAGTAAGGCGCGTCAAGTGGGGATCTTTTTGGAAAACAAACCAACCAGGGACCCTTCCAGTATCCGAGCTGCCGAACCCAGAAGAACCAGCTAACAGATGGTGAGCTTCCAAAATGCCTCTGGGGCCATCTGGGCTAATCCTCCTGTCTTAAATTTAGGAAACTGAGGCAGAGAGAGAGAAAGGGCTGGTCACGAGGTGGTGGCTAAGAAGGGCCTGCCCATTAGTGTGCCCGACCTGAGCTCTTTCCATTACATCATTCTGCCTGGAAGGGAACTCTGCCAGTGTTCAGAGGCTGGCTCTGACCGTCAGATCTATGCAAGTCCGTTTTCCAGGTAAATAAAGAAGCAGAAACCAGCAGTATACAGCTTATTTGCCTCCTTCCATCCTGTATACATCTAGCAGGAAAAGCTACATTTGGTGGTCAATTGGCCCCCGTCTAATAAGCAAATAGAATGAGTCCCTTAGTCCCTGAATTGGGGAAGGCAGGGGCCAGGGAACAAACTTCTTCCTGGGCCTTGTGAAACACCTGTAAGACTCATCCTGTTGATAAAGCACAGCCACCTGCCCAGCCAGTGATATCCAAGGATCTAAACTGCCAGGAATCCTGCCAAGATGCTTTAAGGGAAAATACCAGCAACCAGTACACTCCCTGTTCAACCTGAGCGACCAGTAGGGGCGGCTGCCTGGGCTGCATGTGGGTGGAAATGGAAATGGGGACAAAATGAGACCTATCTGAAACACGTGGAGCCCCACTGTCTCCTCTGAGGAGAGGGGCTGGCCTCCTCCTGAGATGGTTTCGTGTGTGTGTGTGTGTGTGTGTGTGTGTGTGTGTGTGTGTGTGTGTGTGCAAAGTGATCCTGTGCAGAGGCCAGAAGAGGAACTTAGGTGTTCTGTTTTAACATCACTTCTGCCTTATTCCCTTGGGACAGGATCTTTCACTGAACAGGTTCTCACTGAACCTGGGGGCTGGGCTGATGGCCCGGTAATCCAGTCTCCGCCTCCTATCACAGTGCTGGGGTACAGGTGTGAGCCCAGCCACACCAGGCTTTTTTGTGGGTGCTAGGAGTCTGGGCCCAGGTCCTTACATACAGCATAGGGGCTCCCTCACCTGCTGAGCCATTTCCCTGTCCCCAGATAGTGTCTTGTTCCGTCTCTAATCTAGCCTGCAGTTCCGAGGACACTCGGTGAGATAAGAAAAAGCCAATGGTTGCTCTTTCAGTTTTTTTTTTTTTTTTTTTTTACTTGTCTGAAATGAAGATCGGGTCTGAAAGTCTTTCTCTAACTGTAGTGTACTGTCAGTGATGTTGTTTATTTTTCAGTGCTGGGGAAGGGAACCCGGGTCCTTGAACATTCTGTACGTGTTCTGCCTCTGAGCCACACCTCAGCCTACATTCTAGTTATTTATCAATTATGGTTAATATCGAAATATCAGAAAAAGAATAGAAAGCCCAACCAAAGTATCTCTTGGTTCAACAATTGCCTGGAAGAGAGAGAGAAGGTTGATATGTTAAGAAGAAAACCATACATGCTTTGTTAATGGAGTCAGAGATTTAACTGTATGTTTCCCCAGCACATTTTATCTCTCTAGAAGGTAATAAACCCTGTCTCAAAAAACAAAATAAATAAATAAATAAATTTCTAAAGGTAATAAAATGGTTAAACCAAGCAGTGGTATTGCACATCTTTAATCCCAGCACTCGGGAGGCAGAGGTAGGTGGGTCACTGAATTCAAGGCCAGCCTGGTTTACGGGGTGAGTTCCAGGACAGCCAGGGCTACACAGAGAAACCCTGTCTTGAAAAACCAATAAATAAATAAACAAAATAAAAGGCAATAAAGTAGCTGGGCATGGCACTACACGACTTTAAGCCCTGCATTTAGGGGGCAGAGATAGATAGATCTCTGAGTTTGAGGCCAGCCTGATCTATATAGTAAATTTCAGGCCAGCCAGGGCTACATAGTGAGACCTTGCCTCAAAACAAGGCTCAGGAGTAAAGGCATTTGCTGCTAAGCATGGCAACCTGAGACCAGTCTCCAGGATCCATACAGTAGAAGAAGACCACCTCAAAAGCTGTCCTCTGGCCTCCACATGGATGCTGTGGTCGACACACATTGATAGACACACACACACTCCCCCTCCACCCCATCCCACCCCCACCCCGGAGCTGAGGACCGAACCCAGGGCCTTGTGCTTGCTAGGCAAGCGCTCTACCACTGAGCTAAATTCCCAACCCCCAACACACATACACACACACACACACACACACACACACACACACACTTAAAGTAAAGCACTCCGTGAGTTTCCTGGTGGCCCCTCTGCCATGTTCATCCCCGTGTGTTGGTCAGGCTGTCCACCCACCTCCCCTCGCGGAGGGAGGGGCTGTGCCCGGACCTGGCCGACCTGCCTCCCCATTCTCCAGCATAAAAACTAGCGCAGGAAAGGATGTGTGAGTCATACCAGAGCAATGAGACGCTGTATGTTAGGATCCCAGAATCCCCAGGAAGAAGCTGGCAGGGGCCCTCTGGGTGCTTCCGGGACTGTCAAGGGACAGCCAGCCGGAAAGCGAACCAACACAGGAGAAACCGTGCTGTAGGTGAAGGAAGCCTGGGCTTCCTGGACCCCATTCCCAGATCCCAACTGACCAGAAGACACTCTACCATGGAATTTCCAGAGGGCTGCCGTTCCCCACGCTGTCTTGTTTCAGCTGGTTTTAGTTTTTTTTTTTTTTGTCCCTAACAACTGAAAAATTCACAGACAATACAAAGGTCAAAAAAGAAAAAAAAAAAATCTGTTTCTTCTGTATGCTGAGAAAGCACGTTTTCCGTGACTTGTGGATGGATCCTTTCAAAAAGGCTACAATGTTAGCTTAAGAGTCTGAGTGAACCAGGCAGTGGTGGTGGCACTCGCCTTTAACCCCAGCACTTGGGAGGCAGAGGCAGGTGGATCTCTGTGAGTTCGAGGCCAGCCTGGTCTACAGAGCGAGTTCCAGGGCAGGCAGAGCTGTTACACAGAGAAACATTGTCTCAAAAAAACAAAAACAACAACAAAAAAAAAAAGAGTCTGACTGATGATCTGTCTAAAGTCCATGTTGTCCCCATGGAGGACACTGGAGAGCCCAGGGGAAGCACCCCAGAGCTGTGACAGTCCCATCAGAGTTGGAACCTCAGCTCTACCATCTAATCATGTGTGGCCAGACTCCCCTAGTTACAGGAAGATCGTAAGGCATTGCCCAACTCTGCATAAAAGAATGGCCACCTCAATGACTTTTCCTGAGTGCTGGCGTTTATAAGTCATGGTCACCTCAGGCAAGGTGGCCTGCTCCTCGTCTTACAGGAAGTAGGAAGCCAAGAAAAGGAAAGTTACTTCTGCTGGCCAGAGATACAGTTGTATAAATATGCAGAGCCCCAGGCAGACCGGTTGCTTAAATAAAATTGTGCTTCCTTAAGAGCTTGAAAGAGAGTTTGTGGGGCTGACTTACTTAAGAGTGCTTGCTGCTCAATCATGAGGACCAAAGTTCAGACCTCAGGACTCCTGTAATAACATTTATGCACATTTATGTTATATATATATATATATATATATATATCTCCCCGGTATCACATCCAGAAGGTGTAGGATTCTGAAGTTTCCCCACAGCCTGGCTTGTTTCACAGACATCTACTGAGTCCTTCTGCAGGTCCTATTCTCCATCATCAGGAGACTCGGGAATAAAACGGAATGTTTCTACTCTCGTCATGCTCCTGTTCGGTGAGTATTTGGTCTCAGAGGATGACGAGCCTACGGAGGAAAGAGGGAAGACAGACAGCAGGAGAGAGGGCCACTGTGGCTGTCTCCGTCGTCGTCGTCCTCGTCGTCTGTGTTTTATCTAGGCTTCTCAGGGAAGGGCATACCAAGAACGACCCTGGAGAAAGGCTGGGAGGGGGAGGGCAGGCCTGGGGAAGGGGCTCTAGGCAGAGGAGACAGTGAGCACAGAGAGCATCCTGGCCGTGGCTGATGAGCAGCAGGAGGCCAGTGTGGCTGGCGGAAGGTAAGTGAGCGGAAAGGTAGGAGATAAGGAAGAACCGAGGGGCACTAGGAGATCTGACCGGGCCACTGTTCTGCACTTGGTGTTTACACCAAATCGAAGCCAGTGTGGGCTGGCACGAGAATCATGACGGTCTTCTTAAGGCTCCTTCCAGCCGCTGTTTGGAATAGGCTAGACGCCGATTATATATAGTCAGCTGCTGCAGCAACACAAGCATTGTATGGGGACGGCTTGGTCCGGGTAGCAGGGGTACAGGTGGGAAGATATGGCAGATCTTGGGTATCTTTTGAAGGTAGACATGACAGGATTCACTGATAGGCCATAATTAGGTGTGAGCAAGAGACGAGATAGCTTAACTTGGAGGTTCTCAGCCTGAGTCACTAGGAGGAGTTACCACTGACTGAGAGGGAGGTGGGCTGTAAGGGCAGTAGGTATGTCTGGGAGAAGGAGAAGAGAACCTCAAAATTGATCATGCACAGTGATGTCTTCAAGGTATCCAAGTAGAGAGGCAGTGGATACGGGAGACTCTTGGGAACAGAGATGCACCCTGGACTTGCCATGATTTGGAAGGCTTGGCAGCCACAAGGCTGTCTGCAATCCCAAAGGGGATGACCATGTGATTGCTAGTGCCCACAGAGAAGGCAGAACCCAGTGCTGAACCAGAAGGAACCCATAAGGGAGACTGAGTACCAGTCAGTGAAGTAGGGCAGGAAAGCAGGACACAGGGGGTGTGCCTTTTGAATATTCACATCACTCAGGAGCAACAGAGAGGCAGGCAGACACAGGCCGAGAGAAAGGAAGAAAAAAAAGCACCAGTGTGTAAATCTGGGTCTGGTGATGCATGTAATGCTAGCCCTGGGGAGGCTGAGTCAGGGGGATTACTGAGAGTTCAAGGCTAGCCTGGCATACATAGGGAGACCCTCATCTCAAAAAGAAAAAAAAAAAAGGTGGAGTATGGCAGCACATGCCTAAGCACTCGGAGGCAGAGGCAGGAGGATCTCTGTGAGTGTGAGTAGTAACCTGGCCTGTATAGCAAGTTCCAGGACTATATAGAGAGCCCTTGTCTTAAATAAATAAATACATACATACATATATACATACATATAAACACACACACACACACACACACACACACACACACACACACATATATTAAATAAATAAAAGCCAGAGTCGGGGGAAGAAGGGCAAAGAAAATGTCTCGGCAGGTAAATGCACACGCAGTCGAGCCTGACGGAGCCTGGTCCCTAAGACCCACAGAGTGGAAGGAGAGAATTGACTTCCATCCATTGCTCTCTGATCTCCACACTCACGCATGCCTCGCAGCAAGCAAGTAAACACATTTCAAGCCCACGCAATACAGAGGTAAGGAAATAAATGATTAGGGTGTGGGTTTTACTTTTTTAAAGTTGTGTGCATGGCACCTACATTCTACAAGGACTGAGGTGAGGGTGGGTTCTGCCTGAGCAGGAAGCAACTTGCACCCCTGGGCTGGGGAGAGGGTGGAGAGGCCGCTCAGGTTGTTGTTAAGTGGGTCTGAGAATGAGCCGGGAAGATGATGGTGTTGGCTAATGATCCCTTGCTCACCGGAGAGTAGCGAGCCCAGAATGCTTCCTTCAGCTCCCTTCTGAAGCCTCAGCACTGGCTCCTCCTGGGAATGATGCCAGCCCAAGAGACAGGGCTGATTTTTTCCCTGCCAGTACACTGTCCTGAGGCAGAAAGCTGTCACCAGTGGCTCCAGAAGAGAAAGCAAGGGCTGACGTGGTGGGACAAGAGCGGAAAGCTGGGTGGTACTCCACGGGCCCACAGTCACCCTGCTGGTCCTCCGGGTCTCTCCTTGACTCTTGGCTTTCGGTTCTTTCCCGGCCAGTTTTAATGTCTGTCCTGATTTTTTTTTTTCCTCTGGAAAATAGCAGCTGGTGTTGATGGTGGCATTTTCCTTGAACTAACACTGCACTGTGGTTCAGTTTAGTTTAGTTTAATCAGCTCAGAAGGCACCTGGCTATGTGAAAAACAGTTTCTGCTTTTAGCCAGCCACCTTCTTCCCCTCACTGCCTCTGTCTCTAGCACCCTTTGGTCACTCCATCGAATCTGGCCAGGCCTTGGCTCTGGGCTCAGCTCCTTCCTCTCCTTTCTCCTGTCAGCGATTTCAGAACCGATCTGAAAACATTCTCCACCACTCACCTCATCCACCCTTTGACACACATCTCCTCTCTAGCCAGCCACCTGCACCGAAGGCCTAGTACCTGGGACTTTCTTACCCGTCAGCTCCCAGGACATCCTCTTTCTGATCCCAGCATGGCTCCACCCTCACTCACTCACTCTTTTCCTGCTTCTTGCCTTCCTATGGAGCCTTTAGTCTCTTGAGTTTGCTCCTAATCTGTCAACCAAAGCCTGTCTTATGCCCTGCGCCATTCCGCAACAATGCCCAGCTGGTCATTGCACGGCCTCAAAGACCAATATCCACATCCTCAGCTGTATCCACCCTTCAGTGCTCTCCTCTGGATGCATCTGCCTACTTTTCTGCTCCTGTGCCCAGAAAAATATCAGGCCAAGCGACTGTCAGAATTAAACAAATTGATGCCCATATAAATTTGCACTGGAGTCTTCCACATGCTTCCTGCTGTGTCTCCAGCCACTCTCAGCAGCTGGCCAAATTTTTCCCAGAAAAAAAAAGAGAGGCAATCAGGAAGGAGTCTGGCCAGCACTGCCTAGCCCCAGCCCCACCCCCAGCCCTGAGTCAGTCTTACCCATCCCTGCCCACCTGTCTCGTCCCTCCCAACCACAACTAAATGTTGTATGTGTTCCCATCTGACAAGAGATGTTCTCTGGCCAGCTCCTCTGAAGGAAATCCTACTCCATCATTAATTTCCACTCCTCCATATTCCCACTCCCTCTCCCGCTTCACGTACGTCCTTTCTTCAAGCCTGTAACTAAACTCAAGATTTCTACCATTAAAAAAAAGCAATACAGCAGAACCTAAGCCCAGCCCACCCTACAGCCGCCATTTCATTAGCCTTTGTCTTTTCGCTTCCATTTTCTTCAAGAGGTGATGGAAGAGGGCACTTGGGGTGTCTTGCTCTTTGTCCCCCAGCTACTCATAATCTAGGTTACTCCATGTTGCTCTTCTGTTCTCATCTGAGGGGACATCTCTGATGTAGGCGATTAACTCTGCTCTCTGGCCTCCATTTGCGCCCCAGCCATCTTGCCGCCTGCTGTACCTGGCCAGCCTGTGTGAAGTGGCTTCCGGCGCCTGGAGAGGCCACCTCCATTTATCTCCCATCCCTTAGTCTCCTCCCAAATGTAACCCAGGAGGGCGGCCTCTCTGCCGGCCTCCTGTTTGCCGTGGCTACAGCCCACGCGACTGCCTGTCTTCACTATCCTGAACCGAACTCCTTAGGAGTTCCCCAAGGTGGCTGCAAACTCAGGATCCTCCTGCCTCAGCTGCCAAAGTTCTGGGATTACAGGCGTGTGCTGCCATGCCCAGATCAACTATTCCTTTTTAATCCTTTGGGTCGCTGATTCAGGGCATCCATCTCAGGCCCTTCTCTGTGCTCTGCTGGTATGGTCTTCCTAGACACGTATGGTTGTAAATTCCATAAAGACTTTCCGCTTCACATTTCTATCTGATCCAATCTCTCCTTTGGGCTTTGCACACACATAGTCCATCTCCATGGGACACTTAATAGCATCTCAAACTTTATGTGACCAAAATAAGCACTGTATTTTCACCTTCAATTGTGTCTGTGTAAGGCACTCCCCATTGCCAGACCCCAAAACCTAGCAGCAGAGTAGCCAAGTGCCCCAGTTTACCTGGGATAGTGCTGGGTTTAGCCTTGAAAACCTGCACCAGGCAACTTCTCCATCTGAGAAGGTCAACCAATAGTTGGTCCTCTGCACAGGAGTCATGCCAGATTCCTTTCGGCTTGTTTGGGTTTCGTTTCAGGAAGGATCTCTAGCCTCAGATTATTTTAGAATTCCTTCTGTCACTGGAGATGACAATTATTGAGTGTGCAGCACACTTGGAGGTCAAGGGACAACCTGCAGGAGTCAGTTCTCTCTTTCTACCAAGTGGGTCCCAGGGATCAAACTCAGGTTGACACTTGCTAAGCCATTTTCCTAAACCCAGTCTTAAACGTCTGATCCTCCTGCCTCTAGCTCCTGGGTGCTGGGATTATTATAGGCATGCATTACCATAACCAGTTTCTGCAGTGCTGGGGATCTAGGCTAGGCAAACACTCTAAGTGAGCTACACCCACCGCATGCACCCGGTTCCTTTCTGTTCCTCGAATTCACTTCCCATCAAGTTGGCTGTCCTTCCAGTCGGCCATCCTTCCACCTCCACAGCTACCTAGTCCTGACCCTCCCAAGTCACACCTACACCATCTCAACTATCTCTTCTTGTCTCCTGCACCTTATGTAATAGCCAGAGGAGCTGTTCAGAAAGACAACGTAACACTCCATGCCCCGATCGCGGAAGCTCATCACTTGCACTTAAAATAAATGTGGCTCATTTGACTACCACTGTTTGTTCATCTTCCAGACCTTCAACCTCTCCTGCTCATCTTGTGACCCCCTCCCTCCCTCCCTCCCTCCCTCCTGGAGGCCTCACCAAGCTATGGCACCTGAAGTCATGCCCCAAGTGTCCCCCTACCACATCCTTCACCCACTGTTCTCACAGCATGCCCCACCGCCCGAACGCTCTTGTTAATTCTTTTTTATTTTTTTTTAAACTCTCTACCACTTACGATATAAGCTCTTTGAGAGCAGAAACCTTGCCAGTCTTGTTCAAATCTGTGTTTCTTGCACTTGGCCCAGAGCCGCACACACTGTAAGTGCTCAGTAAATATTTGTTGAGTAAATGAATATGCAGCATATGGAACAGAACCTGTCCCTGTACTCCTGAACGATAGTGGACAAATCAATGAGAGTCAACCAAGCTCAGTGATAGGCACTGGGTTCACCGTGGTAACTAAGATGGTCAAGTTTGTTTGTTGTTTGTTTTGGAGTTCATGATCTAGTAAGATACATAAATCAACTTTTTTTTTTTTTTTTTTTTTTTTTTTTTAAAGAAAGGGCTCCCTAAGTAGACCAGACTGGCCTTGTACTCACAGAAATCCGCCTGCCTCTGTCTCCCAAGCGCTGGGACTCAAGGTGTGTGCCACCATGACCAGTCTATCAATCAACCTTTTTAACTAAATCTGGGTTGTAGTTACAGATGTGCTGGGTGTGAAATGTCACGTTCATTTTCTTAATTAAATATGACCTGCTCGGAGTCTCTATCCCAGCAAGCAGCAGACTCTGGGTCAATTATGATCCTCTCACCAACTCCTGGAGCCATACAGAGGTCCACACAGACTCCTTTAGTCTCATATTCCACTTGCTCCTGGCTCTCACCCTGGAAAAGGTGGGGTGCTTCTCAGCCAAGCTTGGACTTGGGGGATCGATAAGAGAGGTTGGTGGGAGATTTGGGGGAACAGGGTGATGCAGGGTCTCATGGGACCTTCTCAATCTCCCATACCACTCATAGCTCAAGAGAGAGCTCCCGCTCCGGTCTGTGAATTCTACCTTTCCTCCTTCTGGCCCTTCCCCTCTTTCTTCCCCGAGACTAACCTACAAAACCTCCCTCAGGTAGCCCAGGTCACTTCTTCGAAAAATGCTCAGTTGACTATATAAACCAGAGCTCTTCCATCCGCTGCTGCTAACCTACTCCTTTGTCCAAATCCCTTCTCAATAACATCATCCATGTCCCCCCCTTGTCACCAAGCACAAGAAATCACTATCACTCCTCCTCTCTCTGGTAGGCCTCTGAATCCTGCCGACAATTGTATCTGACTCATGCTTTTGTCTGTCCGTCTCATCATCTAAGCTCATTAGCTCATTCCTACGTGCATACTAGAACATTCCATCTTTTTCTTCTAATTGCTCCTCAGTTCAGCCCTCTGTCAGATGACTGAAGCATTCCAAAAGAACTATTCTGCCCACGTCACTTCTCTGGTGACTTGTCACTTTACGTACGTGGACACAGACCCAATTTGTTAGCTCAACATTCAAAATACCGTACCACACAGAGCCCATGTAGCAAAACTTACCCTCGCCGATATTTTCATTTTTTCTGTTTGAAACGTCCTTCGTCTCTCCATTTTTAAATGCCCCATCGCCCCCAATACTCAACTGGTCAGCAGCTCTTACTTTCCAGAGACCAAATTTCATTTCATCTAACTCAAAAAGAAGAAATAAACATCAACAACAACAACAACAAGCATGAGAACCGAAGACATGGGCTCTGGACCCAAACTGGATCGAAACCCTAGTGCTCTGCCATTCTCTAGCTGTGTGACATGAGCAGGTGGAATAGGTTACCAGCCTTCACAGTCCTCATCGCTACGCTGGGAGATACATCTGTATAACACACAATAAGCATGGTATCGCAGTGTTTGATATTATATACCAAAAATAGTAGTAAAAGCTTTTCATATACTAACATAATCTTTCCAATTACTCTGGGAGATATTATTCAGATTTTATAGATGGCCTCATAAGACTAAAGTAGCTTACTCAGAGCATACAGCTGGTGGCCATGGGAAGCTGCGGCTCAAGCCTATTTTTTCCTGAATCAATATCAAGTTCTCTTTGACATTCAAAGAGCCATAGGAAGGAAACCAGAGAGAATCATCTTCCCAACTGGCTCTTGGGTTAAGTTCCAGTGAAGCCTGGAGAGAATACAGAATCCCGAAACGGTGATCTTAAGGTATCCAGCTTGGTGGTGCACCCCAGGAATTCTAACCCTTTGGAAGTGATGTGGTGGTATTGTGTTCCCAGAAATATTATGCACCCTAATAAACTTATCTGGGGTCAGAGACAGAACAGCCACAATATCAAACATAGAGGATAGGCAGTGGTAGCACACGCCTTTAATCCTAGCATTTCAGAGGCAGAAATCTAAGGATACAGCCAAGCATGGTGACTCAGGCCTTTAATCCCAGGGAGTGGTGGTAGAAAGCAGAAAGGTATATAAGGCGTGAGGACCAGAAACTAGAAGCATTTGACTGGTTAAGCATTCAGGCTTTTGAGCAGCAGTTCAGCTGAGACCCATTCTAGATGAGGACTCAGAGGCCTCCAGTCTGAGGAAACAACCAGCTGAGGATCCGGCAAGGTGAGGTAACTGTGGCTTGTTCTGGCTCTTTGATCTTCCAGTGTTCACCCCAATAACTGGCCTCAGGTTTGATTTTATTAATAAGAACTTTTAAGATTCATGCTACAAAGTGAGGCGGAAGGACCTCTCTGTTTTCCTTCCTATGGCTGCTTCACACTCCTGGGCTATTCTTCCCCATGCCTGTCCTCACCGACCAGCCCCCCCATGACGAACTGTGCCCTCAAACTCAAGTAAACCGAAATAAACTTGTCCTTCCTCAAAGGAAAAAAACTCAGTCTACAGAATATACTAGAAATAGTAGCTATGTGATAAAGAAGATTGTTTTCTGGTTTTGTTTTTTTAAGATTTAGAAACAAAAGCCAGGTGGTGGTGGTGGCACATCTTTAATCTCAGAACTTGGGAGGCAGAGGCAGGTGAATCTCTGTGAGTTCGAGACAAGCCTAGTCTACAGAGAGAGTTCCAGGACAGCTAGGACTGTTACACAGAGAAACACTGTCTCAAAAAACAAAAACAAAACAAAACAAAAAAGATTTAAAATAAAGAAGCAGGCTGGGGAGAGAGCCCCGCAGTTGAGAGCACTAGCAAAGACAGGCAATTCTTTCTTGTTTGTTCAACTGCTTGGTTTTGGTTTGCAAAGGCTGCGAATAACTTTATTAATATTCTCATGTATGAAACACATAGAGCTAGATTTTATGGAATACTGCATGCAATTTAGCCCAGTATCTGCAATTGTAACTAAAATTTTGTCTGATTATACAAGATAAAGAAAAGTCACTTTTGGAAGTAAATCCAGCATCACTGTATTGGAAGCTCATAATTTTTGTGTGTAGATATAAGACACTGAGTCACATGGCATAATATTACTTAATGGCTTACTGTGACTGACGCAACAACCAAATATGTCTTCATTTTCCTAAACATCCCTTGGGGACAATATCTGGAAGATAACTCCAGGTGGTGGCAACAAATGCCTTTAATCCCAGCACTCAGGAGGCAAAGGCAGGCAGATCTCTGAGTTTGAGGCCACCCTGGTCTACAGAGTGATTTCCAGGACAGCCAGGGCTACACAGAAAGACCCTCTCTCAAAAAACAAAACAAAACAATCTAGAAGATAAACAAATAAGAGTCCCCAAAACAAACAAACAAAAAAGTTTGAGTATGTGTATATATGAATCATTCAGTTCAACAATAATAATAGCTATTGGGATATTTCTCTTTCAACTACCATTTTTGTTGAGACATGCTCTCACACAGTCCAGCATATCCTCAAACTCACTGTGTAGTCAAGGACAACCTGGAGGTTGCCTCTGCCTCCTGATGCTGTGCTCAGGGGCCTGAACCACCACATCTGCATTCTGCAGCCCTGAACTCAGGGCTCTGTGCACTCTAGCCAAGCACTCTACCAATTTAGCTACATTCCCCCACTCCAACTATTGATATAACACGAACACAGAAAGTTGATAGGTACATGGAGCAACACCATCAACCAATTTGACCAATGAGAACCCATCACCTAGCAACAATGGAATGTATACTATTGTCAAGTATATTTGGGATATACTGTTGTGCAATATTTTGATCGCACTTTTGCTGTGGAACAATCCTTTTCTACACTATCAATATGTATTACTTAGCCAGAAACTGGAAACAACCTAGATGCCCATCAACAGAAGAATGGATTAAGAAAATGTACATATACACAATGGAGTACTACTCAGCGGGGGGAAAAACAATGACAGCATGAAATTTGCAGGCAAATGGATGGAACTAGAAAATACCATCCTGAGTAAGGTAACCCAGACCCAGAAAGACAAACATGGTATGTACACACTCATAAGTGGATACTAGGTATAAAGCAAAGAACAATCAGACTGCCACCCACAGAACCAGGGAGGCTACATAGCAGGGGGGACCCTAGGATGACTGTGGCTTATAATAAGTTTTGGTTTTTCTCAATCACTGGGCAAGCCTCAGTGAAACATTTCACTATTAGGATAAGAATTCGTACTGTATCAAGCTGATAATAGAAAAACAAATAAATAAATAATGAAAAGAAGAAGAAGAACCTCCATGTGGAGTTTGCTTTTACTGTGGCAAAGTTAGCCACTGGGTGAGAAACTTCCCTTGCCTTGACTGCTGACAGTGCACTGTCCAAACTGGACAAGCAGGACACACAAAAAAAGCAACTACTGAACTTTGCCAAGACAAGGTAGAATAGTCCTTCAAAATTCCTGCTTCACAGATAAGTCAGTCTGTCAGATATTATAGGCCTTTAGGTTGAAGATGGATGTCCTAATGTTGCAGAAGAACCTTGGGTGACTGTCCAGGCAGCCAAATGTCTCTGTCATTTCTATAGTTTTGGAAGTTGTTTGCTCTGCACTTCCTGTTTACCAAGGTAATACTAGATCCTTCTTTGGTCTCTGATGGGGTTGAAGACTAGACAGTTACAGTTACAGTTTTCCTTGTTACAGAATTCAGAAAAGAAACTCACAAAAGAAGTGTAAAGTGAATAAGGGTGAGAGACATAAAAGCTTAAATCCTTTAGCTAAGAAAATGTTTTGATAAAAACATTTGATAAAAAAGATAGTTTTGCAGCTTAGATGCAAGATTGTAAAACATCGGTAGTGAACTTCTGCCCTCCGGGGTTCTCCCATTGTACTGTAAGCCTGTATTTAAGACCTCCTCCCTCCTTCAATAAACGGCATTCAGCATTAAATTACAATATATCTATATAAAATATTCAAAGCCATATTATTATATTTTTATACAAATTATATATGTGTGTGTATATATATACTATAAAAAAACAGGAAACTGTTTTCTATGTGGGTCAGAGCAGAGTAATTGAGTTAGGAGTTATTTTAAAGACAGCATCTCTTTATCTTCTGGCATAAGGAAATGTCCAGGTTCTATTCTTTGTTTGAATCTCAGAATTGAAGTTTTTATTCTCAAGACTTATTGAGAGAGAGGAAAAAAAAACTTTAATATTTCTGTCTAATTTGCAGGGTCAGGAAGTGAAATACATGTTGAAAAATTTCATGTCTTACAGGAAAGTGGGTCAGCTAGGTCTGTAGGTCTCATTCTGAAATAAATGCATTTATTGTTGAAAAAAAAAGATAGTTTGGGGTTGGTAATACAAGTTAGGATAGAAAATGAATTAGGTACAAAACTTTGGACTCACCAAGATGGGATAGATAATGGAGTGTTTTCTCTGAATTTGCCAAATGCAAATGGACTGGACATTGTGATTATAATTCTTACCTGATGATTGTTCTTATCGTATATAGTTTTACTGTGTTGGAGTTAAAAACCTTCCCTTTTTATTTAGACAGAAAGGAGGAAATGCTGTAGGATATTTTGATCACACTCTGACATTCCCGAGACTGACAATAAAGTTTATTTGGAATTAGAGGGCAGAGGTAGCTACTAGCTGACCCAAATTAGCCACACAGGTTTTGGAGGACTGAGGACATATAGAGCGACACAGGAAGTAGTAGGAAGGGTTTAGAAAGATTCTCGGCTCTTTTGGATCAAGGAAGGAAAGAGAGAGATCTTGGGTTGCTCCTCCACCACTTCTCTGATAATTCAGGTTCTTACCCCTATATCTGACTCCTGGAATTTTATTGATAAAGAATAATTAGATAAATGCTTCAATATTCCATAGGATAAATATATGCTACAACATAAAATGGGTCTCAATAAACTTAAAATGATGAAAACAAAACAGAATGTTCACTACCCACAACAATATTGTTAGAAGTCATCGAGGAACTGGGGATATTGCTCGGTCATAGATTAGATGCCTGGTAAAAGCAATGCCCCAGGTTCAATCCCCAGCACCACTAAAAGAGAAAAGAAAAGGGAAGAAAGCTGGTTCTAAAAATGAAGTTATGCTTAGTGTAATCATGACTTTGAAGGCAGCCAAGCCTACATACTGAGTTCAAGGTCAGCGTAAGTTACATAGTGAAGCCTGGCCTGAAAAAATAAGATTAAATAAATAATTAAGCAGTTAATTTTGAATAGAGTTGGACATATATATAAAGTCAAATTATGTACATTGTGTAGGTTTGTGCCCGTAAGTGAAGGTGTTCTTGGAGGCCAGAGGTATGGAATCCCCCTGCAGCTGGAGTTGCTGTTGTGACCCACCTATGTGGTGTGCTAAGAACCAGACACAGGTCCTCTGTGCTCTTAACTGCTGAGCCATCTCTGAAACCCATAGAACGCATTTTTAAAAACTGCATCTAAACCTGGTGTGGTGACACAAGCCTGTAATCGCTGTACTTGTCCAGTGGGAGCACAAGGGTCAAGTTCAAGGTCATCTTCAACCTCATAGTAAATCTAAGACTAAGCTGGGCTACATGAAAATCTGCCTCAAAATTTTAAAAAAGTTAGGGGCTGAAGAGACGGCTCAGCATTTAAGCACACTGGCTCCTTTTCCAGAGGACCCAGGTTCAATTCTCAGTACCCACAGGGCAACTCAGAACCATCTGTAACTCCAGTCCCAGGTGACCCAATTCCCCCTCCTGGTCTCTTTGGGCACCGCACACACGGTGCACAACCATGCAGACAGACAGCCACACACATAAAATAAATAAATGTAGACTGCCCATGGCTACCTTTGAGGTGGTGAGTGTGTCCAGCTTCAAGGGGTTTGACCACGATGTGAAGGAGCACCATGCCAACACCATTCCCACCTAATTCACTGGGTCCAAGGATGCAGAATGGAGGAGCTGGTGTCCAGACTGGACGGAGCTGAGCCAGTCCTGGAGAGGGGCTGCAGCATGGGACTGAGTCTGTTCACCTACTGCCAAGTGAGAGACAGATCTTATTGGAAAGACCCAAATAACGACTCCAGACAAAGATGAAATTAACTGCAGCGCCCACACTAAATACGGACAACCTCAAAAACTTGTGGAATCTGAGTCCTTCCAGGCCAGCCTCCGGGAGATGATATTCTTTGAAGATTAAGGTTTGATGATGCAATTTGTGTCTTGATTTCCTGGTTGGCTCTGGTATAAAAGTAGCCACATGCTTCCTTTAACAATTAGTAAATGATGATGTTAAAAAATCAGGCCTGGCAGTGGTGGTGCACGCCTTTAATCCCAGCACTCGGGAGGCAGAGGCAGGCGGATCTCTGTGAGTTCGAGGCCAGCCTGGTCTACCAAGTGAGTTCCAGGAAAGGCGTAAAGCTACACAGAGAAACCCTGTCTCAGGAAAAAAAAAAAAATCAGTGTATGTCTAAACACTACGGAATTAGAAGTGAATCAATCAATGAATGAATAATAATTGTTTTTTTAAGTAATAAAACTAAAGCAGATAATAACTGCCAAACACTGGAGGTTGGAGACAGGTTGGATATGAAAGAGGAAGAGGAGAATTTGGAGTGTTGTAGTGTTTACAGAGCTACTGTTACAACTTGACTTGACATGAGGGGTGTATAGGATGCTATGATAAATCTACTTATGGGAGAATGCCACGCCCCCAAAAAAAAAGTGGCAATCAGAAGTGCAAAAGAAAGAAAATGACCTTCCTATGCAAATTTCCAGACAAAGGAGAGTGCCCGTCCTGTTTCTGAAGTCAAATAAAGCAGAACAAGGGAGGAAACGCGGGGTAATACTGCAGGAAGTTGCGTGGGTCATTGCAGGCACAGGGAAATCATATGCAAACACATCCTGGAGTGACTGGGGGACACAGAATGCAAGGACGCAGGACAGCATGCCATCAGATCTGACGCTGGCTCCTTTGGAGCCAATACTAAGGCACCAAAGGACAGCCCCAAGTCTGCTTGGCCTTAGCTGTGCATTGCCACAAAGGGGGAAAAAAAACAATCAAATGGCTCGTGAGAGTTTTTCCTCCTCGTAAGCCAGTCATGTGTACAACTTCCTTATCAGACTTACAGATTGTCCATGTGAGCACAGGGCGTCCTCCCCTGTCTCCCTTTGGAACCACGGCCCCGTAGATGGAATGCGTTCAGGAGGTAAGCTGGGAAAACTCCGGACACAAGCTCCACAGATAGACCTCACACCAGGGTCCCGGCCCCCTTACTCGTTTACTGTGTGTATCAGGAAGAAAGGGCTCGTTTGTTTGTGTCTCAATATAGTTTCGGGTCTCTGATAAGCACCAGCCTCACTTCCGGGTAGTCACCACAAGAACGTGGAGTCAGGCTTGAATGGGCGGGTGTGTCCGAGCAAGGCAGGGTTTGTACACCCGGGGAACCAGACCTTCCAAGGGAGCAACCGTCAGGTACGCGGGCCTGGTGATTCAGCGCCATCTGGTGGGTTCACGGAGCATTGCTGGGAATCCAACGCTATTAGACTCCCATGTGATACTGCAGTATTCTTCATACATTCATTGTATTAATTCCAGACAAGAAAAGCCCCCACTGATTTGCTCATATTTAAATTCATAAATTAACAGGAATCATATTAGTGACACTCAAATTAATTGATGTGGTGTCCCCAGCCACGCTGAATTTTATAATTACACTCTACAAATTAGTTAGACTTTACACAGCTTTTCCCTAAGGACCTGTAAGTTCTATTCCCACCCACAGTTGTGGCCTGTTTGTTTCCGATCAGACATTGCTGCATTGATCAAACCGCAGCAAGGGCTGTATGAGAGGTGACTTTGAGACACTGACACATTCAACACATAATTATTGACCAGAAGGTCCCAGGCACAGTTCTGGACTCCAGCTCACATGATCACTACTCTCAAGAAGATTGCCGAGGGGTAGGAGAGTAGCCAAGAAATGACTAAAAAGGTTAACAAGGTGAGGTCAGAGAAAGCTGTAATTTTAATTGGTAACGTGAGAAGGCCAGGAAGGAATGGGGGGATAAATAAGGTCATCAGGTGTCTCTTAAGGTGGTATTTGAGAGTCAAAGAGGGGGCAGTTTTCTCCTGATAAAATCGTGTGTTGATGATGCTGTTGTTTTGATTTTTTTGAGACAGGTCACTCTGAGTTCAGACTGACTTCCACCTTGCAGTAATCTCCCTGCCACTCCCTGCCACAGCCTCCCAGTGCTGATTAGAGGCACGGGCCACCAGGCCTGGCTACTGAAATTTGTTTAAAACAAAAATAAAACTGGCTAGACATGGTAGTGCACACCTTTAATTCCAGCACTTGGGAGGCAGAAGCAGGTAGCTCTCTTTGCATTTGAGACCAGGCTGATCTACATAGTGAGTTCCAAGCCACTACACAGTGAGAAAACTGTCTCAAAAACAAAAAAACAACAAGACTTGATTTTAATTAACTAATTTTTGCCAGTCAAAAAAAAAAAAAAAAAAAAAGACTGGAGAGATGGTTCATGGGTTAAGAGAAATGGGTTCTTCCAGAGGGCCTGGGTTCAACTGCCAGCTCCCACAAGGCAAGTTCACAACCATCTGTAACTCCAGTTCTGGGATATCTGGCGCCCTCTTCTGGCCTCCTCAGGCATTGCACACATGTGCACAGACACACATACAGGCAAAACACCCATAAACATAAAAATAAATACATTAAAAAATAAATCTAAAACAAAACCCCAAACCATCACAGGAGCCAGCCTGGCTGAGCATAGTAGTATACACTTTTAATCCCTGCACTCGGGAGCTAAAGGCAGGTAGATCTCTTAATTTGAGGCCAGCCTGGTCTACATAGTTCCAGGTCAATCTGGATTACATAGTGAGATTTTTGTCTTTTTTGTTTGTTTGTTTGCTTTTTGAGACAGGGTTTCTCTGTATAGCCTTGGCTGTCCTGGAACTTTGTAGACCAGCCTGCCTCTGCCTGAGTGTTGGAATTAAAGGTTAGATTTTTGTCTTTAAAAAGAAAAAAAAAGGCAGCCTAAACCAGCTTGAGGGTCTACATAGCAAGTTACAA
Organism: Peromyscus maniculatus bairdii; assembly: GCF_049852395.1. Taxonomy (NCBI): domain Eukaryota; kingdom Metazoa; phylum Chordata; class Mammalia; order Rodentia; family Cricetidae; genus Peromyscus; species Peromyscus maniculatus. The sequence continues at coordinate 42,716,587 of NC_134862.1, read as the reverse complement.
ACTTTGTCTTCAAACAATGTTTTTGTCTTTTTTTGTAAAATTGATTGTATATTTTGCCTGCACCTGTGTACCGCAAGCATGCAGTGCCTGCAGAGGCCACAAGAGGGCACAAGATCCCCTGGAACTGGAGTTACAGATAGTCATGAGCTGCTGTAAAAGGTACTGGGAATCAAACCTGAAGTCAACATTTTTTTCCTTTTTTCTTTTTCGGTTTTTGTTGTTGTTAGTTTGGTTTTGTTTTTTATACAGGGTTTCTCTGTGTAACTTTGGTGCCTGTCCTGGATCTCACTCTGTAGACCAGGCTGGCCTCGAACTCACAGAGATTTGCCTGGCTCTGCCTCCCGAGTGCTGGGATTAGAGGCGTGTGTCACCATTCCCAGACAAAGCCAGCACTCTTAACCTCTGAGTCTTTAAAACATCCCCCTGAGCTTTTAAAAACTCTTCTGGGTCTCCTTCGGTTTTTGCCTTCAGACCCGACGCAGGCTGGAGCTCCGTTTGGAAATCAGCAGCATTCCCTGGGTCTACCGTCACATTAGTCCTGAACATCTCTGCGATGTGGCCGAAGGCTCATCAGGACTCAGAGTGCCAAAACCGTGACAATATCACCAGGGCGGTGGCTCCGTGTCCTGGTTAGTTGTGTTTGTTTGTTTTGTTTTGTTTGTTTTGTTTGTCAACTTGACACAAGCTAGAGTCATCAGGAAAAGAATCTAAAGTGAGAAAATGTCCCCACCAGATGGCTTGGAGGCAGGTCTGTGGGATATTTTCATGATTGGTTACTGATGTATTTATTTATACTTTAACTGTATTTTAATTCTTAAGTCCTGGGAAGGTGGACTGGGTAGTATAAGAAACACACCGAGCAAGCCATGGAGACCAAGCCAGTAATGGGTGTTCTCAGTGGTCTGCTTCAGGGCCTGCCTCCAGGCTCTGGCCTTGCGTTCCTGCCCTGACATCCCTCAGGGATGTGAAAGGTAAGCCAAATACACCCTTTCTCCCCGAGTGGCTTTTAGTCGTGGTGTTAGAAACAAAGACAGTCAGCATTGTGATCCCAACACCTGGGAGGTAGGATGGGGAGTTCCGCGATGTCCTTAGCCACACAGGCAGTTGGAGGCCAGGCTGGACTGGCTACAGGAGACGAGTCTTTAAAAATCAAGGATAAAGGCAATCGAGGGGAAACTGTAAAGAAAAGTACTGAGAGGAAAGGAAAGCAAGTGATCAAAAGAACAAAACCTGAAAATCTGCTCCCAAGTTTCCTCCCATACAGCGCAGGTTCGAAAACCCATGGCAATGAGACCCCCGTCCCATTACCTTTTATCCTTTCTTCCCTACAGAGCAAGCAACAGCTTCCCACACACCATTTCCATCTCTTCCTGGTGATATTAAGGGGTATAGCATAGCCAGGTGTGGTGGCAGACATCTACAATGCCAGCTCGTGGGAGGTGGAGGAAAAGGATGCAGGACCTCATGGTCGTTACACGCGACCATCTCAAAATAAAAAAGCAAGGGGCTGAAGAGATAGTTCAGCATTTAGGAGCACTGTGGCTCTTGCAGAGGACCTGAGTTTGATTCCCAGCACCCATATGATCGCTCACAACCATCTGTGACCCGTTCCAGATCTGACATGTGCAAGTGGTGCACTTACACACACACACACACACACACACACACACACACACACACACACACACAGGCAAAACATTCACCCACACTGTATTAGTCAGGGTTCTCTAGAGAAGCAGAGCTGATAGAACAGAGATTAGAGAAGGAAATCAATGTTACATAGTTCATTTAACAAAGAGCACTTGCTGCTCTTTCAGAGAGCCTCGGCTCAGTTTCCAGCACCCATTATCCTATGGTGGTGAAGAACGGTCCTTAACTCCAGTTCCGGGGGATTCAAGGCTCTCTTCTGACCCCCTCGGGCACCAGGCATGCACTGTGGTACACATAGATACATGCAGGCAAAACCTCATATAAACTTTAAAACAATTTTCAAAAATGCTCTGGTAGAGGACCCAAATTTGGTTCCCAGCACCCATGTTGGGCAGCTCAGTTACAGGTGTGTTAACCTCAGCTCCTGAGACTCTGACACATTCCCCTGGAGTCTGGGGACACCTGTGTTCACATGTGCGTGTGTACCACACACACACAAAAAAAAATTATAAAAAGTTTAAGAATTAACAGTGCATGCCTTTAATCCCAGCACACGGGAGGCAGAGGCAAGCGGATCTCTAAGTTCAAGGCCAGCCTGGTCTACAGAGCGAGTTCCAGGACAGCCAGGGCTATGTAGAGAGACCCTGTCTTGAAAACAAAACAAAACAAAAACCATAAAAACACTGTCTCTGGTGAGAAGCCTGCCAGCAGAACCTGTCAGCTGGAAGCAGCATGGGCCTGATGAGTCCTCCAAGTGAACAGGGCAGGGGGTGGGGGTGGGGGGTCCCCTCTGGTTTTTGTTCTGCTGCCTTTGTGTTGCCCTTGACTGACATCATCTTACGTCTCACTGAGCAAATCCAGGAAAATTGTAGTCTAGTTTCAAAAGATCGTACAGCTCAACAAAGCTCATACACCAAGGATCCTGACGGCTGCTGTAAAATATTTCAGATGGATAATGATCACATTACAGTTGGCCCAATGACCACTAAAAGCTTTCATATGTGTAAGCGGATGGGCAGCTCTTATTTTTTTAAATGTATTAAGAGGAGTAGGGAGATGGTTCGAGCTGTTGCCTGTGTGAGGACCGGAGTCTGGGTCCCTGAGGGCGTGGCGGCTTACCTGGTTCTAGCCTCAGAAGGTGGAGACAGGCTCCCCAGAACGAGCTGGCTAAACTCAGGTACCGCATGGCTAACCTCTGGGTTTGATTAAAGCACCCTGCTTCAGTGAATGATATGATCAAGGATGATTCCCCTATCAACCTCTGACCTCTACAGGCACACAGCACTCCCACCTCCATGCACACACACATGCAGGAACATGTGTATATGCACATACATGTGCAAATGGAAAAGAAAAAAATACCTAGCAAGAATGTGTATGTATAGCTCTACATTACTTTCATAATACATTTTTGTGAGAAAAAAGGTCTGTTTCTTTTTTTTTTTTTTTTTTTTTGGTTTTTCGAGACAGGGTTTCTCGGTATAGCTTTGCAACTTTCCTGGAACTCGCTTTGGAGACCAGGCTGGCCTTGAACTCAGAGATCCGCCTGCCTCTGCCTCCCAGTGCTGGGATTAAAGGTGAGCGCCACCAGCACCCGGCTCTACTTTAAATCTTTAAAAATAATTTTATATATATTTCGTCTTCATGTATGTCTGTGCATCAGAATCAAGCCCAGTGCCTGGAGAGGCCAGAGAGGCTGCACTAGGTCTCCTGGAACTGGAGTTAACAGTCATACACATAAATCACCACAGAGGTTCTGGGAATCGAACCCAGGTCCTCTAGAGTGCTCCTAACTGCTGAGCCATCTCGCCAGCCCCTTGTTTCTACTGATAAAGTACTTAAGAGGGCTGGAGAGAGGGCTGTGAGGTGGTGTGAGTTCAGATCCACAGCACCCATCTAGAAACCAGGGATGGGATGCTGGGGTAGACATGCGGATTCACTGAGGTTTAAGGGCTCAACAGCATCACCAGCTGAGTGTGGTGACCAAGGCGACATGAGACCCATTCTCAATACACAGTGGCGTGTGGGGGCGCGTGGGGGTGGGGGGTGGTGGTCGTGGTGTAATGCCAGCACCTGAAAAGCAAAGGCAGGGGGTCCATGCATCAAAACGATATCTCAAAAAAGGAAGATGAAGGGCCAGTTCGATGGCTTGGGGTTGCCATCTAGGCCTGACCACCTGAGTTTTACCTCTAGAACTACGTAAGGTGGGAGCAGAGAAGTAACTCCAAAGAGTCCGGCAGACCACGATAGCCCCAAACCCATTTAATGATCCGAACTGGTGAGATCAGTATTAAATAGCTGCTTGAAATTATCTGCTAAAGTAGCTGGAGAGATTGCTCAACAGTTAAGGTACCTGCTGCGCCTGCAGAGCCCTGGAGTTTATTCGTTCCTGGCACCCAAGGCGGCTTATAACATCCTGTTAACTCCAGCTCTGGGGATCCACTGGGCAAACACACACACAAAGAAGCTTCCTTCACAAAAACACAAAGCTTGTTTATATTGTTGCTGTTCTTAAAGTTAAAAAAAAAAAAAAAAAAAAGGCTGAGGTTGTAGCTTAGTGGTAGGATACTTGTCTAACCTAGAAAAGGTCCTGGGGGTGCTGCAGAGATGGCTCAGCAGTTAAGAACACTGGCTGCTCTTCTAGGGGTCCTGAGTTCAATTCCTAGTACCCACATGGCAGCTCACAACCATCTAGAACTATATTCTCATGGAAGCAGATGACTTCTGGTTTGCAGATAGACATACACGCAAACAAAACATCCATATACACAAAAAAAAAAATCTTTAAAAAGAAAGGTGCTGGTTCTGGGGCTGCATAAACTGGAGTTCAATTGCTAGGACCCACATGGCAGCTCACAACTACCCCTCACTCCTGTTCCGCAGCCTTCCTACCTTCCTGGGCTACCAAGAACTTGAAAAGACCCCCAACACTGGACAAATGGAAGAAAGGAGAAGGGAAGAGGGGAAGGGGGTGTGGCAGCTGCTAGAGCTGGTCCTGATTTCACAATGAAATCTCACTTCTTAGAAGGGATTGGCAGTGGTGCGCTCTGCACTCTGCTCTCAGGAGGCTGAAGCAGGATTGGCATACTTAGCAAAAGCTGTCAAAACCACCCCCAAAAGTTCATACCTTTTTTTGGTTTTTCAAGATAGGGTTTTTCTGTGTAGCTTTGGAGCCCGCCCTCGAACTCAGAGCTCAGCCTGCCTCTGCCTCCCAGTGCTGGGACTAAACGAGTTCCCAATTGGCAGAATTCATACTCTTTAAGAGCCACTTAGCAGCCGGGCGGTGGTGGTGCACGCCTTTAATCCCAGCACTCGGGAGGCAGAGGCAGGGGGATCTCTGTGAGTTTGAGGCCAGCCTGGTCTACAGAGATAGATCCAGGACAGACACCAAAACTACACAGAGAAACCGTCTCAAAAGAACAAAAAAAAAAAAAAAATCTGACTTATCCTATCACTAAGACAGTACCTTTCAATTACATTTATGCTCCCCACGTCTTCCCCTCAACTAGCTGAGAAGCCATTTATCTGACCCAGATGTCTGTCCAGATGGCCTAAAGCACTTCTACAAAACTGATTTATTTAACTCTGAAAACCTTGTCCCATAATACCAAAACCAATGTAAAATACATAAAAATATCACAGCATTTAATAATTGCAAATATATTTATTACAATTTACAGATTAGTTAATTATATACAAATATAATCTGAGCTATAAAATCTCTACTAGTTACATTTAAAATCATTGATCTGAAGAAGCCCATTCAAATCTTGTTCCCAAACTTCACCTTCCTTAAATTATAAAAAATAAAATCTGATAGTTCTGATTTCAAGTTACAGATGAAGGGCTTCCACACTTCAGAACTCAGAAATGGGGACCCCCATCTGTACAGAGCTTCTCACACGCTACCCAGATCTTTAAAGCACCATTGCAAGACTTGAATGTTTAAAATATTCTGCTAAAACCTCCAGGCCCTGCCTTGCCTTGGAGGTTCTTTCCTTGGGAGGGAGAGGCCTTAACATCTGGGCCTGGGATGACAAGGACAGTAACCTGGATCTTCTCTTTCAGTCAATCTGTTAGCATCCTTTGGTCCTTGCCACCATGTGACCCCGTCTGTCGGCAGGGAGTGTACCAGAGGATTTCCTCATTAGATAGTGAAGGTGGAATCTGGAACAATTCTGGAACAATTTCAAACACCCAATAAATGTACAGATGTCCCATTCCTGGGTTTCAGGAACACAAAACACCTAAATGTCTGAATCAAATGCTAAGCTGCAGTCTGGTTTTAAAAGAATGCTGTCACAGTTTTCCTAAGTCAACACGCCTGCTTCCCAAAGGACACCGATCCTAACTAGCCTGTTCCCACAGCACTATTCCAGACTGAACACACTCTGGGGTTCACTAAATGCAGGTGCACAAAATGAGGGTTCTGCATTCTTAGTGTGTGTGAATGAACATCGTCACCACTGGAGGCAGACTTAGAGCACACCAAACGGAATAACCAGGGAGATCATAAGCTGAGGTAGTTATGCTGCGAGCTCTTCTGGGAAAATTCATCCCCATGACCAATTTAGTGGCCCTCTCTTTTGTCTGTGTTCCCACTACCCATGACAGGAGGCACACAGTTAAAAGGTGGTTAAACATACCTCAACCTAGCATACACACAGCAGATAAAGCTAACTGAATAAGCCAGGCATCCTAATCGATGCAGGCATCCTGATCGATTAATCGATGCAGGCATCCTAATCAAAAGCAAGCTTTGGGAAAGACACTAAGACTTTCGGGCTGTTCTAGCTATACTCTATGCTTTCCTCAAAGAACAGACCTCACACCACTGCTCCTCTATAAAATAGAACACAATAAACCTGGACACTGAAGTCTGTGTTTAACAATTCAGAACTGCCCAATCCAAGTTTACAGTGTCACCATGACAGGTTTTAAAAGTGACAGTGCCGAGGCAGGGAATGAGTAACACTGGCTTTCTGTTAGAGTACATAAAACAAAACTGCATTTCAGAGATGTCTGCATACTCCTAGGAAAACTCGAGGCTTTGAAGTTTAAAAACTGAATACCTATAATGCAATGACTACGTCCTAGTGCTTTACATTCCCACCCACTGAAAGCTGAATGAAGAGCCACATTCAACTGGAATACAACACAGAAACCTTCCAGATGGATAGCATGCAAAGAAATCAAATACGCTACATGTCAAAGTTTGGCAGACCAGCTGGGCATCACAGTGTCTGTCTTTAAAAAGCACACCAACACAGCTTTCCCAGTCAAGAGAGTACTGCACCTGGGGTGCGTGGAGGTCCTTAGAAGTGTATTAAATAGACCTGGACAGAGAAGACCATCTGGATGTGTGGCACACATGTGTGCAATCCTAGCAAGAGAACAAGAGGATCTTTCAAAGTCATTCTTAGCTAAGTAGTGAGTTCAAGGCTAGCCTAGAACACACAAGACCAATTCTTCAAAAAAAGAAAAGAAAAATTAAAAAGGGGGGGGGGGGGCAGGAGAATCCACCATATTTTCAAGTGATATAACAATGTCTTTTAAGTTGGTAACATGTACAATAGGTTTTAGCCTTAAGTCAAATCTATGAAAGTGGGAAAAAAATATATATACATATATGTGTGTACATATATACACCTATGTACATATATATTTATGTATATACACACATATATACATATATATGTAAGCAAGCAAAGCTCAGCACTCCAGAACCCAAAGCTTTTAGATAATTTAAATTAGAACTGAATAATTTAAATTAGAACTGAATATGAGGCTTAAACCTTAATAGTTTTCCAGGAAAATGTTTGTCCTTTTGCAGTAGTGGGAACTGAACCAAAGCCTTGCACACGTAGGCAAGTGCCCTTTGCTACTCAACTGTACTCCTAGCCTCCTTTTCCATTTTAAGATAAGGTACTGCTAAACTACCCACGCTGGCCCTGAATTCACTATGTGGCCCAGGCAGACCTTCAATCTTCTATCCTCCTGCCTCAGTCTCCAAAGTAACTGGAATTACAGGCCTGGTAAGAAACTTTTGTGCCAGGCATGGTGACACACGCCTTTAATCCCAGTATTCAGGATGGGAGGCAGAGGCAGGCGGATCTCTAGGAGTTCAAGGCCAGCCTGGTCTACAGCAAGTTCTAGGACAGCCAGGACTACACAGAGAAACCCTGTCTTGAAAAACCAAAACCAAAACCCCTTTCTTATTTTTGTCCTTTAAGACCTGGTCTCAGCTTGTGCCCCAACTGGCCCAGAGGCCACTATGTGGCCTGGCTGCCCCCTGCCTCCGTAAGTTTTGAAAGTGCAAAGTAATGACTCAGAGGGTCCCTTTTCACCTCAATGAAGCGAAGGATATTTAAAATCACTTCCAGCTGGGCACAGTGGCACAGGATAGAGGCAAGATGATACCACTTTCAAGGCCGGCCTGGTCTACACACAGACCTAGGCCAACCAGAATTATGTAGTAAGACCCTGTCTCAAAAACACAAAAACCACATCCAACTAAACAGGAAAAGAGAAGATTAAAGATTACAGATCCTTCATTATCGGAGTTGGTGTTTCTAAAGAGATACATTACCCAAAAACAATTCAACCACATCACCAGATACAAGTTGTTTCTTTAGAAACATGTCCAAGGACAGCTGCCAATATCTGTTTTTAAGAGAAACCTCTCAAGCAGGAGAAAGTGTGGGCCAGGGCCACAGGCTGTTCACTCATCCTAACATTGTTGAACACTAGGAAGTCTTCAGAAACATGCTCCTGGAGTCTACTGAACATTCTTTCTCTGTGCTCAAATGTCAAGCAGTAGCCAATGGCATCTTCTGTTTCTTGAATCCGTTTCTGGAACCTGCAGCCATCCCTTGCAAATTCTTCCCATGGTCCTTTGCGATCCTCATCTCCACTTATGTAATACTCGGTAACTTCTTCGAGGAAGGTTACCTAGAAAGACAAACCCAGTGTTAATTACTCTAGATCTTAGAACTAGCTGACACCAAAAAGGATCTTTGTGCCCCCGAAACACGAAGGTAATGAAACAGCTAACAATGCTGCAAAAATCAGTGTGTATTTCTTTATTCATCTACAGACTGGGTCTCTTCAAGTCCAATTCTTGTTTTGTGGTGTTGAAAAACGAACCAGATGGGAACTCTGGATTTCCCTATTATTAATCCCTGCTATCCTTTCATTCTTAAAGAAATAAGGAAATTCGGCTTTTTTAGTATTCTTTCCCCCAAATGAAAGAGTACACAGGAAGTAACCACTACAACCCGGAAAAGGTCACGACACTCCATGACCACAGCACTAGAAGCCGAGGATGGCTGGGGCACGAAGCCAGAATGTGTTACATGGGATCCTCCATCCCCCCCACCCTCCAAAAAAAAGGTGTTTTAAAGCATGTTTAATAGTTACATCAGCTAATCCCACTGAGGCCTATAGCTTTCCTTCCCTTTACATCAGGCCCAGGAATGCCCCTGAGGACAATTAGTAGGCATGTAACACCTTACTAGATATTGCAATCTAGTGGTTACCAAGTCCTTGTCACTAAGATAAATAAAATAAGCACTTTTATACTGTTTGCCAAATGACAAACTTTTTTCACAGAAGTTTACAAATGTTCTCATTTGATCCTCAGGCCAACCCAGTGAGATATGAACCAGCGCCATCACCACTGTACAGACAAGGAATCGATGTCAGTGACCAGCCAAGTCCCGGGGCACGAGGATGAGAGTCTACACTCTGCTGTTCTGCCAGTACACCAAGTATTCTACACTCCATGGTCTCCAGGCCTCATTCGAACAACTGGCACCGCTGTTCACTATTCCCATCAAGTAAAGAAGGGCAGGTAGCCAGGGGCTGTTAAATAACTGTCATACTTAGGCACAACCTCTTCTAGTATTTCAGTCAACAGTCTTTAAACTGAGACACGAGGTTGGCCTTCGCCATTCAAAGGCATGGAAATGAATCAGGAGTTTCCTTTACTCCTTTACCTTCCGCTAACTTGGGCTGGAGGTGTAACCAGCTCAGTAGTGACGTGCATGGTTAACAGGATTCAACCCCCAACCTCACAAGACAGAGCAGCAGGACTTGCAACACTTCTACACCAGATCTTAGGATTCCCGTTGGATAAGTAGGGGGGACCAGGGCCTGGGAGTGCAGTAACGAGACCGCATGCAGAGGCCGAACACTCCTGCCCTGGCTCCACTCTGCTCTTGCCTGTTCCCTCTCAAGAGCATTCTGCCTGTCCTGAAGAGAATAAAATGAGACCTGGAGATGTGGCTCAGGGGGAGACCCCTTGCTCAGGATGATCAAGGGGCTAGCCTCCTTCTGCAGCAAAATAAGTAAACAAACGAACAAACAGCTCTCTCATTATATATCATTCTGAAACATGAACTAAAATTTAATTTTTAGCATAACTTCTTATACCTCTAGATAGGCAAGACATAAGATCACCACCCTTTAGATATTTCCTGTCCCGAGAATAGTCTTGAAACTGGCCCTCTGGAGCCAGGCTCACAACACTGTCCATCTGACAGGCACTGATGCAAGTGTGAGAAACTAAAGAAACTCCCTCAACAGCAAAAGACATCTTTGTGCTTGGGGGTGGCATGTATTCTCAGTTAATAACTCCAACTGAAAAAGCAGTAAGAGAAATAAAGCAATTCAAATATCCTGAACATAAAGTAAATTGAATAATAATATAATCAAAGAGCAAACTGTCCCATGAAGTTATACAATTGCCCGGAGGCTCATAAATACTCCTGCACTTCGGAGGCTGGGGTACCAGGCTCAACACGACTTTGAGGCCAGCTTGAATTCCAGTGCTAAAACTTCTGGCCAGCTTGGGAGACAGGAGATGCAGGAAAGCCAGGAGTATTGTTTTGGTTTTTTTTGTTTTTTTGAGAGAAGATCCTACCCATGTATCCCTGGCAAGTCTGGAACTCACTATGTAGACCAAGCTAGACTCCAAAACTCACAAAATAATCCACCTGCCTCTAACTCCCAAGCGCTGGGATTACAGGCATACACCACCACAGTCACTTCCCTTCTGGGCACACAACTAGATAACCCTAACTTGCTATGTGGGTTATTATTAGTGACATATCATTATATAATATAATATAATAATTACTAGTATTCATCTGGGTTCTAATGGACAGGAATAGACATTGTTGTCATGAAAATAAAATATTAAGTATTCACAAACAAATACATGTGAACCATTTTTAAACTTCAGGATCCACCAATCTAAATGACAGCCCTGCTAACATCTATATACTGGCATCCTTTCAGATAGGAATATTTCTCTATATTGGGAAGAAGGGTCATTTGAGTATTTCTCAATCCAAGCACATGAGCTCAGAGGCCTTCTCAAAAATATGTGTAAAACTAGGCCTCGCAGGAAAAGTCATGCTGCTATAGTAACCATATCAAAATACAGCAAATCACTAGTCCTGTAAAAGGGAAGAAACAAACCTTTTTTCTTTTGATATGGGTGTATTTTTCTCCAGAAAGAGCCTCACCCAGCCCATAGTCTGGACAATTATCTTCTTGGCTTTCTAACAGTTGTACCTTACAAGAAAGTAAGTTATGACACCCAGAAAAGGCCTCCGTGGCCTGAGGAGATGCTTTTGAGTCCTGACAGCCTTGACAGTTTTTCCCTGATGTTTGAAAAGGAGCCTTAAAATTTAGAAGGTTGTAGGGGTCCTCAGAATTGCAGAAAGAGTTCCACAACCTAAGATTCTCCGCCTCATCTGCACTGGATTCCCAGTCCTCTTCCTCCCCAGAACTATGCTCGGGGGTCTCAGGAAGGTGCCCGGCCCAGGCACTTCCTCCATCCGAGTTGCCCGACAAGGACTTCCCAGAACCACAGGGCTCTGCAGGCACAGGTCTGGTAGCAGTCTCAACGGTGGCGGTAAAGTTCTGGGGGTTGTAAGGGTCTCCACTGCAGAAGGAGTTCCAAAGGTGAAGCCCGTCAGAGTCCTGTCCCTCCTCCGAGTCGGACAGAGAGCCATCACTATCAAAACCATCATCCTCGGGTTCCTCGTCCCAATCCTCACTTTCCGAGTCGGAGCTGCTTTCCAAGTCACTGGAGGCACCTCCCAAAATATAATCGATCAGTTTGTTGCTACAAACTGGTCTGGCAGACACAGGCAGGCCATCCTCTATGTCTGAGCAGCCGACTACACTAGTGTGGTCCCCTTCCCCTTCTTTTTCCACAGGCAACTCGCAAGTCGGACTGCTTCTCTGGGGGCTTTGTGAAACTTCTTGCATCAACAAGTCTATCTTTTTCTCAGTGGGCTCCGGGCTGGCTTCGGGAGTGGACACCGCGTGTGCTGGGTTATCTGTACAGTGTGGTGGGTCCATCCGGAGAAGGTTATGCTCCTCCTCCAGGCTGTGGTAGCCATTATCTTGGTCAGGGGTGGGTAACTCTGACCCCTTGTGGTTAGCCTGAAGGAATTCCAGCCGCTTCGTACGGAGGTGGTGGATTTCCGGCAGGCCTTCTGTAGAAAGAGGGGGGCACCTCTGCCACGCGGTGGCCGAGATCTCGGCACGCAGCGGCTGGGGGTGACAAGCATCTTCAAAGAGGCAACAGCTCTCTGGGGGTAGTGTTCGGAGATCCACGAGCTGGCCGGCGCCCACGCCGCCCTGCGGGCGCAGCTCTAGCTGGGACAGGCAGTCCAGAAAGGAAGGGTTCAGGAGATAGGACACCACCTTGAAACCACCACCTACGCTCTGAGCGTGGCGGGGCCCGGAGGGCGCAGAGCCAAGTTCTCGGTGGGAGACCAGGCCGGCTGGAAGACCCCGGTGCAGCAACTCCACTCCCCACAGCGGCTGCTCCAGGAGAAAAGCGTGCGCTGCGGAGTCCACAGCTCTCTCCGGGGCTTTAAATTTCACCTCCAGGTCCGAGGACGAGTACTGCCATTGGAGTCCCTCCTCTAGCCAATCAAGGGGGCTGACGACCAAGTCTTCCGCAGAGTCCAGCCGCAGTGAACTCAAAGATTTCTGCACCGCGGGAGTGGCGGGCTCCTCCCGTCCTCGCCAGGCTCTCAGGGCGCTGTAACCTGCTACGAAATCTAGCCATCGGGTGGGGATCATGCCCCCGAAGAGCTGGCTCCAAATAAACAGCTTCTGGAGCAAGCAAGGCAGCAGGGCAAAGAGCTGGGAAAGCAATCTGGTCCAGTACCTGGTGCGAGGCTCGGGCCGGGCGGAGGCCGGCGGCGCGGGGTCCCCGGAGCTCTCCCGAGAGGGAGGCGTCGGGAACTCGGAAGGGCGGACGTGCCCTCGCCGAAGGAGGAAGGGCAGCCGGAACCAGGAGCCCAGCCGGGGGGCCGGCCGCTTCCGAGGCCCGCGCGGCGTCCCCAGCTCCATCTCCTCTCCTCGGCAGGTTTCTCGGGCCACAAGCGCGGAGCTCGGCGGCGTCAGGGCGGGCGGGACCCGAGGCCTACACAGCCTCGGCCTTGCCCAGCCACCGAGTCGGTACCGCGGGCCGATCCCCGCGCCGGCAGAGGGGGCCCCGGGGGCGGCGGCTTCCGCCGCGGGCGCCGCACCGCACGGCTTGGCGGCCCACGCTGGCTGTGGCGGCCGCAGTCCCGTCCATCCCGGCGGGGAAGGAGGCGTCCGTCCTAGGCCGTGCGGCACCGCTCCACCATAGACCGGGTCCCTCCCGCGGCGGCAGCGGCGGCGGCGGCGGCGTTTCCGGAGGCCGCGGCCCGCACCCAGGCGCGAAACGCGGGAGCGGAAGGGCTGAGTGGGTGGCGAGCGGGCGGGCGCGCGAGGAAGCGAAGCCCAAAATGGCCGCAGCCGAGCACCCGGAAGCCGCCGGACCAGACTGAGGGCCCAGGGCGTCTACGTCGACCGCCCGGCGGCGCCCAACGTCATTTGCAGGGCCCCATCCCCCGGTCCCCCACCCCCCGAGGGGCGGACTTGCGTCACCCGCGTGCGTGGCCGCTGATTGGCTGCGCCCGCGGTCCCTCTCGGCCTCCTTACTCGGGGGTAGAGCGGGCTGGCACGCGGAAAGTTGCATCAGCCGGGCCCAGGCTGCGCGCAGGCGCGGTCAGTTAGCTCTGGTCTCCTAGGAGACCGCGCGCGCTCCACCCTCTGGGCTAAAGGGAAGGGCTCAGGGGGAGGTAGAAGTGGGTTCCTGCAGAACCTGGGGATTAATTCTCCTGAGCCCTGTCGGGTGGATCCGGTACATCAGGCCAAGTGTCAGTTATCTGATGCGTATATCGGCCATTCTCGTATTGCTAAGTGTCTAAGTAGACGCGAGTTAAGAGCTGGGTAGTGCCGGATAACCAGCATGTCCGGGGTTAAGACACAGAGCATCCGAAGAGAAAAGTAATAGTGAAAAACTCAAGTGAACGCTGGAATCATTCACGCATTCCTGTTCCCGCTGCTCTAGGATTTCCGAGTCCCTAGCGTTTCCTGCGGTCTAATCCGGACATCTTTCAGCGTCCAATAGACAAAACATATACCCAGCCCTCAGAAGGAAATCGTGGTGTCCTGGGCCAGCTGAAGTCTCCACGATTGTTTCTCATGCTTCTCAGCAACAGCGAATTCAATTCAATTCGTTCAGTAACAAAAACCATGCGGTATAACGCTCAATGAAGGGCACATCGGTGTCTTTTGTCCCGGGGGGGGGGGGGGGCAGGGGCTTGGCTGATAATTTTAATTGCCGTAATGGGGGAAGGGTTTTATTTTTTGAAACAGATTTTACTCTGTAGCCCAGGCTGGCCTCAAACTAACCGCAATCTTGCTGCCTCGCCTCCCAAGTGCTGATTCTCTCTCTGTGTGAGTTCTGTCTTAGTTCACTTTCTTTTTCTTTTCTTTTCTCCCTCTCCTCCCTCCCCCTCCCCCTTCCTGTCCTGGAATTGGCAGTCCAGCCCAGGTTGGCCTTGAAAACAGAGGTCCGCCTGCCTTTGCCTCCCCAGGGCGGGATCAAAGGTGTGCGCCACCACACCCGGCCTTTAGTTCACCTTCTTATTTCTTATCATTTTAATCAATAATGCAATGACAAAGTCAAGTAGCTCTCACAGAGGCAAGGGAGTAGTTAGAACTAAGACAGAAGATTGTTGGTCTGCGAAGGGAAGCCAGCAGATCCTCACGCTTTGTGGGGCCTGTTGAAGGAACAAGTTATTTCTTTCCCTTAAACCAAGAGTTTCTACTGTTTAGTCCCCAGCAATATCTTATTACTTATGTCTGGGAATATCTGGTTTCTTAATCCTAAAAACTTTAGGGAAATGTATTAGTACTATGATTCAGTTTTCATAGTAGAAAAGATATGCAAATTAATTCCTGGAAGCTTCAGTTCCTTTTGTGGAGAAGCTAAAACTGTCGTTTCTCTTTTAACCAGTGGGTGGGGGAGCTATGTTCGTAATACAGTGCCTGGCCAGATGGGGTAGGAACACAAACATTAGCTAATATTCTGCTGTTGTTCTCTTGACAATCCTCAATTGTTTCCCACTGCCTACAGAATAAAGGTTCTATTCAGCCCGAGCTCCGTCTCTTCTCCTGCATTGGGCTTCTCCTTCCTCCCCGTGTTTCATGGCCAGAGAAACCCTCACCTTTTCTTGTCCCATCCCTACTCACACTCCCAGTTTCAACTTGGAGGTCAATGTCTGAGAGCCGGGCATGGTGGCACACATCTTTAATTCCAGCAGAGGACGTCTGTGAGTTCGAGGCCAGCCTGGTCCACAAAGTAAGTTCTAGGACAGCTAGGGCTATACAAAGAAATAGAGGCCGATGTCTGCTCAAGGCCCGCACAGATCTTCCCGCTCAGAATCCACTGGTTCTTTTCATCGCTGGTATCATACCTCTTAACAGAAATTAACAGATTGCACCATCCCTTCCTGTAAATGTTCACTCCACTCCAAGCTATAACGAACTGTACCAACTTCTTCAACTTCCCAGTGACAAGAGGAACTGTTTTCTACAGAAAGTTCCCTTGAAGCCAGGCGGTGGTGGCGCACACCTTTAATCCCAGCACCCAGTACATAGCAAGTTATAGAAGACCCGTCTCTCAAAATAAGTATCTTTAAAAAGAAGAAGAGAAAAACAAATAAAAAATAAAATAATAAGACAAAATAGCTGCTGGAGGCTGGAGACAGCTCAATGCTTGAGAGCACTAGCTCTTATAGAGGCCCTGGATGACTTCCAGCATCTACAAGGTGGTTCCCAAGCGTCCCTAACTCCAGTTGCAGGGCATCCAGGCACACATGTAGTGGCATATACATGCTTGCAGGCAAAACACTCAGGTACATAAAACAAAATCTAAAAAACAACTTTTTAAAAATAAATAACAGAACACAGGACTGCAACTTGAGGCCAGAGCCCACAGCACGCATTAGGAAATGCCCCTGCACCTCTCTCTGGGACCAGAGTGAAGAAGCTGCCTTGCTGGGGGATGTCTTTCCCTACGCTGTGAATATATGTTGCTCCCATTGGCCAATAAATAAAGTTGTTTTGGCCTATGGCAAGGCAGCTTAGAGGCAGGTGGGAAATCCAAGCAGAGATACAGAGAAAAGAAGGGCGGAGTCAGGGAGATAAGAGCTGGCCGCCCGAGGAGCAACAAGATGCCAGCAGACTGGTAATGCCACGGCAAAACACAGATGAATAGAAATGGGTTAGTTAAAGATGAAAGAGCTAGCTAGCAAGAAGCCTGACATAGGCCATAGAATTGGTAATTAGTATAAGCCTCTGAGTGATTATTTTATAAGCAGCTGCGGAACCTCAGGACCGGGTAGGACACAGGGAAACTTCCAGTTACACTGTCTTTCCTGTAACCGAAACCGCTGATTTGGCTGCCACTGTGCTCTTTCAAGTACCTATTGTGCCCTATTGTGGGGTCTCTGCAAACGACTCAGCCAACAGAGTAATGATCCATGTGAGGCAAGAAGGAAATCCAGCTCAACACGACTAAATAGCCTGTGTTGTTGGCTCAAAGTTGTAGAGTCTTGACACTGGACACTTTATTTAGGCATATGTAAGTACAGCACAGTTTGGAAAAAAGTTTCCTGGTATAACACAATACCATGTGCACTAGGAGGCATAATTACAATGAAACTCTTCTCAAAATACATGCCACTTCTTTCATGAAGATGGGTTCTAGAGACAGGCTACATGTGTTATCTTAATGGTCTGGGGGAGGATCAGGTGTGGTCTCGGTCATGGTCATACAGATAGCACAAGGACCCCAGAGACTATTAGCCATCTTCATTTGGGGAAGAAAATAGGTTACACATCTCTTGCGTTGAAGTGGCAACCCTCTATGTTTAGCATTCCTGGTCTCCTTAGTGCTGTTTGTGGACACTAGGACCTTTGTGCTCCCAACAACCATATGCTGAACTAAATCACGTGACTGAAACTTCCCATCACCCCTAAAAGATTATTAAAAGCCAGACCGAGCCGGGCGGTGGTGGCGCACGCCTTTAGTCCCAGCACTCGGGAGGCAGAGCCAGGCGGATCTCTGTGAGTTCGAGGCCAGCCTGGGCTACCAAGTGAGCTCCAGGAAAGGCGCAAAGCTACACAGAGAAACCCTGTCTCGAAAAACCAAAAAAAAAAAAAAAAAAAAAAAAGCCAGACCAGAGAGACTCCTCGAGGGGATTTGCTGGGGGGTGTGCTCCAAAGGCTGCTCTCTGAAGTTTCCTCAGCCTCCTCCGCCATCCTTCTCAATATAACTTTCCCTTTTCTTTCCTCCTCCTTTTGAAGATTTACTTCTTTTTTGGTTTTTCGAGACAGGGTTTCTCTGTGTAGCTTTGCGCCTTTCCTGGATCTCGCTCTGTAGTCCAGGCTGGCCTCGAATTCACTGAGATCCGCCTGCCTCTGCCTCCCGAGTGCTGGGATTCAAGGCGTGCGCCGCCACCGCCCAACCTTCTTTTTGTTTTATGTGAACCAGGGCTTGGCCTGCCTGCCTGTGCACCTCTTTCACACCTGGTGCCTGGGGAGGCCAAAAGAGGGCTTAGGATCTGTAAAACTAGAGATACAGATGATGGTTAGCTGCGATGTGGAAGCTGGGACTTGAACCGGGGTTTCCCTGAAGAGCACCAGTGCTCTTAACCAATGAGTCATCTCTCCAGCTCTCTCTCTCTCTCTCTCTCTCTCTCTCTCTCTCTCTCTCTCTCTCTCTCTCTCTCTCTCTCTCTCTCTCTCTCAATAAAGCTACTGTCCAAGTTAAAGGAAAGCCTCTCCTTCCCTTTAAGGCCCCATGATGTTTAGACCCTCCAGTTTTATGTCCTTTCTGATGCTCTTCCCTCCCAGTGACGGCCTGGAGGCACTTCATTCTCCTGCACCTCACAGAGAGGAGCTGCGGCAACTTCCTTCCCAGACTGCTGCTCCCGAAGCTCCTTTTATTACCATAGCCTAACACATGACCAAACCTCATACTCCAGCTGTAGCTTTTTCATTTAAATAAACCACATGCTCCTGAAATCAATTGTTTTAATTTTTTTTTAAAGTGAGGCTTGAAGATGTAGCTCAGTGGTAGAGCACTGGCCTAGGGCTTGACCCCCAGCATTGCAAAAGGAAATAATTAAAAACAAACACAACTTCCTTGAGTGGGCTTCCTAGTCCTTGTGCAGGGTTTTTTGTGTATTTTTTGTTCTGTTTTTTTTTTGGGGGGGGGCCACAGAAGGGGGGAATGAAGGGAGTTTTGAGATAGGGTTTCTCTGTATAACAGCCCTGGCTGTCCTTGTTT
This sequence comes from Peromyscus maniculatus bairdii, assembly GCF_049852395.1. NCBI lineage: Eukaryota > Metazoa > Chordata > Mammalia > Rodentia > Cricetidae > Peromyscus > Peromyscus maniculatus. Next base: position 42,698,238 of record NC_134862.1, on the reverse strand, counting down.
TGTAGACAAGATTGGCCTTGAATTTACAGAGAGATCTGACTGCCTCTGCCTCCCTAGCACTGGGATTAAAGGCGTGCACCACCATGCCCAGCTCCTTGTGCAGTTTTAATTGTGATTTTTTTATTATTCTTATCTTCGAAGTTGTTATCTGAGAACATGCAACCAGGGAACATTTAAAGCTATGAGACTCTGTGGTTTTTGCCTTGCATCTCAACTGTAAGAGAACAGTGAGTCAACCTTTCAGCCAGAGGGCAGAGGGCGGCTCTGTACACAGAGATAAGAAGTCACCTTGGCAGCCTGCTAGCTGCTGAAGACAAGAAGTCCTTGGACTGGCAGGCTGACTGGCATTTTGGCAGACGACAACAAAACCCTAGTTCATTATATTTACCTTTAAAGATGTTGCCAGGCCTCAGCTCAAAAGGTACACAGCTTTTGATTGTTTTTCCACTTCTTTCTTATTCCTCACACCCCCCACTGTTCTGGCTTCACACCCTGCCTTCCCAACTCACCTGTCCCTGATTTAGCTCTTTCAGTTTTGTTGCTGTTTGTTTGTTTGTTTGTTTGTTTGTTTGTTTTGAGAGAGTCTTGCTGTGTAGCCTAGGCAAGCTTTGGACTCATCAGTCTCCCTGCCTCAGCCTCCCGAGTGCTGGGATTCCCGATGTCAGGTGCTCTTCGCCTGCTTACCCTCTCAGAGACGGCAGCCACTGTCATCATCCCTTATTTGACTCTACGGTGACCCATCACCCCCAGTCATGAAGCCACCTTCCTCTAGTCAGACACGGCGCTCAGACCTGCAATCCCAGCACTTGAAAGGCTAAACCTGGAGGATTGCCCTGAGTCTGAGGCCATCCTAGGCTACATAGAGAGTTTCAGGTTTCCCCAGAGTAAAAGAAACTCGGTCTCAACCAAGCAGAACAACAACATCCTTCCCTTCCCTCGCCTCTCTCTCGCACCAGCATCCTCCTCTGGCAAACCCCAACCTCATTACACCCAACCACCCGCTCATCCTGTGCCTGCCATCTGCAGTGCAGCCTAGCCCGGGAAGTCAGTCCAGCATGCTGACTGCTTCCATTCACACCTGGCCACTAATCTCATCGAGGCTGGGTGCCCTACCCTCATCCCCTAGTCGTTCAGTTTTCCCCAGGCCTTGAGACAATTTCACAATGCTCCCCCTTCAAGTTCCCAGCCTTCCCGTAAATTAAGCCCACTCTTAGCTTAAAATCCCACCTCATGCTGTGAGAGCCAAAGTTACATTTTAAGTTTTAGTTACTATGCCTAAGATTCATGAAACAAAAGCCGCCTCTGATCTGCAAGCCCCTTGCCCAAGGACACATGGTTCCTGAAATGCTGGAGGCTGTTGTCTATAGGAGATAACAAGCCACATGTTTTCACTCCCCCAAACAAGTTTGTTTGACCCCATGTGCACCGGATGTGATTGATCACATGTAGGGTTCACAGGCAGGAAATACGTCAGGATGTGTGCTTGCCCCTGATTGGACCTGAGGGGAAATACTTAAGTCACTGCAAACAGCACACACAACCACTTGGAGCCATTTTCTAGAAACACATCGATGGGCCTGGCTGGAGTCCATCCACCTGGACAGTATTTAATTAAACCTCGCTTCAAAGTTGGCTTTGAATTGTGCTAGTGGTCTTATTTTCTAGCAGTGGGCTTAACCATACTTCACTGAGAAAACAAAAACTCACTTCATTTTGTCCCCTGCCCAATCCACCTGTAGCCGGACTCTCGTTCAGAACCTTTAATCTCATTGCACAGCCAAGAAGCCTCCAAGACCCTAGCCCTCGGCTTCTCTTCAGGACCCTGGGCCGTGTTTTCATTTCTCTGTAACACACACACACGGTTGTCTCTCAGTAATAAATTATTTAACCTAGCGTACTTTAATGTAAACTATGTTTTAAAACCCTCCTAGATAGATTCTCCTCCAACTTTATTCATTTTATTTTAGGAGTATGAATGTTTTACCTGCTTGTATACACTGTGTACCACATGCATGGAATGCCTGAGGGGGCCAGAAGGGGGAGCCACATCCCCTGGTAATGAAGTTACAAATGGTAATGAGCTGTCAGGGAAGCTTAGGTGCTGGGATTGGAACCACGGTACCCTGGAAGAATAGTGAGTGCTCTTAACCACTGAGCCTTTTCTCCCCTTCCCTCCAAGTTTTTACCAACGCTAGATATCCCAAGAGTTGCTTATGTTCATTATCTCTATCCTCTCTCTCCTTCTCTCCTCTCCTCTCCTTCTCCTCTCTCTCCCTCTCTCTCTCTCTCTCTCTCTCTCTCTCTCTCTCTCTCTCTCTCTCTCTCTCTCTCTCTTCGAGACAGGGTTTCTCTGTGTAGTTTTGGTGCCTGTCCTGGATCTCGCTCTGTAGACCAGGCTGGCCTCGAACTCACTGAGATTCACCTGGCTCTGCCTTCCAAGTGCTGGGATTAAAGGCGTGTGTCATAGCTGCCCAGCTCTCATGCTCTCTTAAAGCTACTCCAAGATGGCCTTCACCCTGCCCCATCTACACTCAGCCTCCAATCTAGTCTCTGAACTCTTAGGGGTTGAATTATGCCCTCTATAAATAAGATGCTGAACCTCTAACACCCAATTCTTACGAGTTGATATTATTGGAAATTCCTTCTTTGCAGATGATCATGTTAAAAATGAAGTCATTAGGATGAGCCCTAATCTAATTAATAGAATACTTATAAAAAGTGGAAATTGGACAGAGACGTGTGTGTGTGTGTGTGTGTGTGTGTGTGTGTGTGTGTGCGCGTGTGCGCGTGCATGCGCACGCGCACGCAGAGAAAGTGCTGTGAGAACATGAAGTCAGAGGTTAGAGAAATGTATCTCACAGTAAATAACCGGACACTGGACGAGAAGTCTAAAACAGATTGCTCCCCACCTTCCTCAGAGGAAATAGATCCGCAGAGCCCTTGACTCTGGACCTGTAGCCGCCTCCTCTGAAGCAGATGGATGACAGTCCTGCCCCCAGGCTGGCACTCCACGGCTTCTCTTTGTTTCCCACGCCAGCTTTCACTTGGCTTTCCTAGAATTTCATTGCTGTTTCTTCTTCTTCCTCCTCCTCTTCCCCTCCCTCCCCCTTCTTCTCTTCCTCCTCCTCCTCCTCCTCCTCCTCCTCTTCCCCTTCCTCCCCCTTCTTCTCTTCCTCCTCCTCTTCCTCTTCCTCCTCCTCCTCTTCTTCCCCCTCTTCTTCCCCCTCTTTTTCCTCCTCCTCTTCTTCCCCCTTCTCTTCCCCCTCTTTTTCCTCCTCCTCTTCTTCTCCCTCCTCCTCCTCTTCTTCCTCCTCTTCCTTCTGTTACTCTTTGTCCTCCAATACTGGTTTTTCTAGATTCTGTAACCCAGGTGATTTCATCCAGTTCCAAGAATTTAAATGCCATCCAAATGCTGCAGACCTGGGCCTACTCCAGACTGACTGCCCCTTTGAGCTGCAGATGTCAGTCCTCTGTTCCACTTGGGCATCCATCAGACATGTCAAACAGTGTGTCTTCATCTGGTTCATACCTACAAACCATAAGCATACACTCTACCTGACTGAGCTAGACCCGAGCCCCAGGGGTCATCCTTGACACCTCTTTCTCCTTGGGGGGACTGAACCTGGGAGGCAAGCACTCTTCCTCTACACTCATCTCCCCTGTCCCTGTCATTCTGGTGCTGGGTATTGGACTAGGTCGTCACACACGCTAGGTAAGTGCTGTAGCCCTGAGCTGCATTCCCAGCCCAGGATGACATTTTAAAGTCGGAGCACAGCGGAAGGCACAAACCTGTAATCCCAGTGTAAGCCCAGGGAGGCTGTGACAGGGTGATAAGAAGTTCAAGGAGATTCTGGATACATAGCAAGTTAAAGGTTAACCTGAGCTACATAGTGAGACCTTGTCTTGAGCTGGGGGATGGGGACACAAAGAAAGGAAAGGAAAAAGAGAGGGAGGAGGGAATGAAGGTCAGGGGCGCTGGCTCACTTAAGGTGTCTCCTGTGAAGTCCCCTCTCCCCGTTCTCCCCCGTCCTGTCTTGTCCATGCCACACTCTGGTGTTTAGTAACCACTGGGTTTGGTGGGTATCGGTTCCTGTAACCCCTGAAGACATTAAAATCCATGAATGTTCAAGTGACTTAGATAAAATGGCATCCCGGAGCTACACGGAACTTGACTAAATACCATTGCCCTCTTCAAGCCAACTGGGGAGAAAGTTGTTCGGTTTTTCTTACCAGAAGAAATTCCTAAAAATCCAGGCCCCTCTCACCACACACATGGAGCAACATTCCCTGGATCCAGGCAAAGAGATCTCAGTTGAACCTGCAAGCCCTTGGATCGCAAGCCTCATTACAGGCAGAAATATAACACACCTGTGGAGGTTTACGTGAGCGACGTCCCCATTGGCTCAGGTAAGTCAACACTGGATCCCAGTTGGCGGTGCTGTTTGGGGAGGTAACAGAACCTTCAGGATGTCTGGCCTTACTGGAGGAAGTGCGTCACTGGGGGTGGGCTTTGAGAGTGAATAGCCTTGTCCTACTTCCTGTTCTCTCTCTGCTGTGTTTGCTGTTGAAGGTGTGATCTCTCAGTTCCCTGCTCGGGCCATCTGCTGCCATGCCTCCACCGTTGTCATGGACTCTCGTTCTGGAGATGGAAGCCCAGACAACCTCCTTCTTCCTTAAGTTGTCTGTGGCGATGGTGTTTTGTCACAGCAGCAGAAGAGTAACTCATACATCACCCCAAGTGTGTGCTGCTGCTTTGGCATTGCCGAGGACTCGGCAGCAATGCTTGCTTTTACATTTTCTTTCTGATTTTGGTTTTTTCCAGACAGGGTTTCTCTGTGTAGCCCTGGCTGTTCTGGAACTTGCTCTCACTGATATCTGCCTGCCTCAATCTCTTGAGTGCTAGGATTAAAGGCACATGCCACTAAGCCTGCCCTACATTTTTGTCTGTTTGTTTGTTTTGGTTTTTTGAGACAGGATTTCTCTGTATCTCTGGCTGTCCTGGATCTCGCTCTGTAGACCAGACTGGCCTCACACTCACAGAGGTCCACCTGGCCCTGCCTCCCAACTGCTGGGATTAAAGGCGGGCACCACCACCACCACCACCACCCACTACTGACCGGCTTCTGGCATATATATGTGTGTGTGTGTGTGTGTGTGTGTGTGTGTGTGTGTGTGTGTGTACATATATATGTATATATGTGTGTGTGTATATATATGTATATATATATGTATATATATATATTTTAAATATTTATTTATTTATTATGTATACAGCATGTATGAGTGCAGGCCAGATGATGGCACCAGATCTCATTACAAATGTTTGTGAACCACCATGTGGTTGCTGGGAATTGAACTCAGGACCTCTGGAAAAGCAGTCTGTGCTCTTAACCTCTGAGCCATCTCTCCAGCCCCTCCAGCCTATATTTTTAAGTACATACCCAACCTTCAACAATTGGGTTGGTGTTAAGTGTTAATAAATTTTTGTCTCAGAACTTTATAGATCCCGGAATTTCCCTTAAATCAATTTGTATCAAATTTGTAGAGCTAAAGAGGGATTGTCTTTCTTTTGTCTTTTTCTTTTTCTTTTTTCTATTTATTTATTTATTTATTTATTTATTTATTTATTTATTTATGTTTGGTTTTTCGAGACAGGGTTTCTCTGTGTAGCTTTGCGCCTTTCCTGGGACTCACTTGGTAGCCCAGGCTGGCCTCAAACTCACAGAGATCCGCCTGGCTCTGCCTCCTGAGTGCTGGGATTAAAGGCATGCGCCACCACTGCCCAGCCAGGATTGTCTTTCTAAGGGCTCTGTCTTAGTTAAAGTCTATATTGCCTTGAAGAGACACCATGACCACAGCAACTCTTTTTTTTTTAAAACTACTTTTATTTTATGTGCATTGGTGTTTTGCCTGCATGTATGTCTGTGTGAAGGTGTCAGATGCTCTGGAACTGGAGTCACAGACAGTTGTGTATGGTGATATATTGTGTACCCTAATAAAATTTGCCTGAAGATCAGAGAACAGAACGGGCCACTAGATTAAATTTAGATGCGAGGCAGTGGTGGAACACACCTTTAATCTTAGCACCGGAGAGGCAAAGATCTTTCTGGATCTCTGTGGATCTACATGAGATTGATTCAGTCTAGGCAGAAGTAGAGTCAGGCAGTGGTGGCACACACCTTTAATCCCAGTACTTGGGAGTCACATGCCTTTAATCTCAGCACTTGAGATCTCACACCTTTAATCCCAGTATTTGGGAAGTGCACGCGCACGCGCGGGCGCGCACGCGCACACACACACACACACACACACACACACACACACACACACACACACACACACACCATTAATCCCAGGACTAGGAAGGAAATGATGGCTGGGTGGAGAAAGGTATATAAGGTGTGAGGAGACAGGCTTTTCGGCTGAGGAGGCTTTTCAGACTGAGGAGTCCTAGAGGTAGGACATGGCAGTGGCTTGTTCCTTTGTCTCTCTGGTCTTTCGATATTTACCCAAGTATCTAGTACAATTTTTTTTTTTTTTTTATTATAAGACTTTTAGGAAATCGAACAACAGAGCAGCGCCCCGGAGATCCCATGTCTGTCTTGCTTCAACAGTGTTTGGACGGAGCAGACCCCGGGAATCCCTTTGTTAGCTTCCAGCACCTTTCACTATCTCCAGTCGCAGCCTCTGGGACCATTTCCTTGCAGCCTTCGGCTCCTAGGACCAGCCAGCACCGCCTCTTCGCGGGTTAGCTCCATACTGCGTATCAGCCATGAGCTCCTAGAATTATTCCACCAAAGTGGAGGCTGCAGTGAACGGCCTGGTCAGCTTGCACCTGCGGGCCTCCAACACCTACCTCACTTTGGGCTGCTATTTTGACCGGGATGACGTGGCCCTGGAGGGTGTAGGCCACTTCTTCTGCGAATTGGCCGAGGAAAAGCGCGAGGGCGCTCAGCGGCTGCTCAAGATGCAGGACAATTGAGGGGGCCGAGCACTGTTCCAGGATGTGCAGAAGCCATCTCAAGATGAGTGGGGTAAATCCCAGGAGGCCATGGAAGCTGCCTTGGCCCTGGAGAAGAGCCTGAACCAGGCCCTCTTGGATCTTCATGCCCTGGCTTCTGCTGGCACAGATCCTCATCTCTGTTGACTTCCTGGAAAATCCTGGATGAGGAGGTGAAGCTCATCAATAAGATGGGCAACCACCTGACGAACCTCCACAGGGTGGCTGGGCCACAGCCAGCACAGACTGGTGTGCCCCCCCCCCCCCGCCATCCCTGGGCGAGTACCTCTTCACCTCCTCATCCAGGATTTTCCAGGAAGTCACAGAGATGAGACTCACTCTCAAGCATGACTAGGAGGCGACACCTTCCAAGGCGCTCCCTCCTCTGCTCTGCACCAGCCAGCCTCAGGACCTTCACCTGAACCTCTAGGCAGCTTTGTAACCGCTCTGGAGCCCCTCCCAAGTCTTGGGACCAAGGGAAAATAAAGCATTTTGAAATAACAAAAAAAAAAAAAAAAAAAAAAATTGAACAACAGCCAGGCGGTGGTGGCACATGCCTTTGATCCCAGTGTAGCTGGAGTTTTCCTGTGTCCACCTGGCTCCTATAACCACTCAGACTCAAGTAAACACACAGAGACTTATATTACTTATAAGCTGCGCGGCCGTGGCAGGCTTCTTGCTATCTAGTTCTATCTAGTTCTTATATCTTAAATTAACCCATTTGGATTAATCTATAAGTTGCCATGTGGCTTGTGGCATACCAGTACTTTTACATGTTGCTTTCTCGGTGTCTGGCTGGTGACCCTGACTCAGCCTTCCTCTTCCCAGAATTCTCTTCTCTGCTTGTCCCGCCTATACTTCCTGCCTGGCTACTGGCCAATCAGTGTTTTATTTATCAACCAAATCAGAGCAACACATTCACATCATACAGAGCGATATCCACAGCATGCCAGCACTTAGGAGGCAGATCCAGGCAGATCTCTGTGAGTCTGAGGCCAGCCTGGTCTACAGAGTGAGATCCAGGACAGGCAGCAAAAAACTACACACAGAAACCCTGTCTGGAAAAACCAAAAAAGAAAATTGAACAACAGTTGTGAGATACCATGTGGATGCTTGGAATTGAACCAGGTCCTCTGGAAGAGCAGCCAGTGCTCCCAACTGCTGAGCCATCTCTCCAGCCCCAAACCACAGCATCTCTTATAAAGGAAAACATTTGCTGGGCAGTGGTGGTGCACGCCTTTAATCCCAGCACTCCGGAGGCAGAGCCAGTCAGATCTCTGTGAGTTCAAGGCCAGCCTGGGCCACCAAGTGAGTTCCAGGAAAGGCACAAAGCTACACAGAAAAACCCTGTCTCGACAAACCAAAATAAATAAATAAAGGAAAACATTTAATTGGGACTTGCTTACAGTTTCAGAGGTTTAGTCTGTTGTTGTCCCATGGGAAACATGGTAGCATACAGGCAGACATGGTGCTGGAGAAGGAGCTGAGAGTTCTACATCTTGATCCGCAGGCAGCAGCAGGAGACTGTGTGCCACAATGGGTGTAGCTTGAGCATGTAAGACCTCAAAGCCCACCACCACAAGGACACCCCTCCTAATGGTGCTGTTCCCTAGGGACCAAGCATTCAAACACACGAGTCTATGGGGACCATACCTATTCAAACCACCACAGGCTCAATAGCTGAGTTCCTGGAAAAGCCACTGGATGGATGATCCCTACTGACACAGGTAGAGTGTCTGCTGCCAAGCCTGATAACTTGAGTTCAGTTCCCAGGATCCACATGGAGGAAGGGGAGAACCAACTCCTGAGAGTTGTCCTTTCATGCATACAGGCAAACACACACACACACACACACACACACACACACACACACACACTGAAAATAATTTTTAAAAAATTGAAGTTGGGCATAGGGGTGTATACTTTTATAATCCCAGCACCCAGGGACAGAGGCAGGTAGATCTCTGTGAGTTCAAGGCCAGCCTGAACTACCTAGTGAGTTCCTGGCCCACTAGGGTTACATAGTAAAATCCTATCTCAGCCAAAAAGAACTGACAACCAAATGTCTTCCTTCTTAAGGCCTGGGCTCAGATATCCTTGTTCTCCTGCTCCCTGCTTCCCATTACCCAGAGCATCCACATCCAAATGCTAATGGCAGACTCTTCATGGGGACTCTTTCCCCAGAGAAACCTGTACAACCTCTGAGGAATCATAGCAGAATAAGGTCAGGAAAAGCAGATCTCACCTGAAAATGTTTTTAAGAAAGCAATGGTGTGGGTCAGTTTTCTCTCTCTCTCTCTCTCTCTCTCTCTCTCTCTCTCTCTCTCTCTCTCTCTCTCTCTCACACACACACACACACACACACACACACACACACATGCATAGGAGTGCTTGGTCTGTCCGTCTGTCTGTATGTATACCACATGTGTACCTGGTGCTCACAGAGTTAAAGGAGGGCATCAGATCTCCTGGAACAGGAGTTCCAGACAGTTGTGAACCATCTTGTGGGTGCTGGTGTGACAGGGCAAGGCAGTGCAGAGGCTCCTCCATCTTGTATTCTTGCGGAGGCCCTTCCAGTTTTAACTAGAACTTGATCTCCTTGATGGAGAATCCTGTGGAAAATTACCCGGTTGTATTCTAGAAACCCAAGACCAAGATGCTCCAGTGAACTCAGCTTCTGTTAAACTGCCCGCTTCTGCAAAGATCACTTCAGCTGCCGATCAGGATGTGGTTTGTATTTCAAAAATCCTGTATCCCTGGGCCCCCAAATGCATGAGTATAGTCCTAGTCGGCTGGAATAAAGATTTTCAATTGACTATAAACTGTGTCTGAGCGGCCATCTCTGGTACTCCCCATAACACTGGGAACCAAATCTGGGTCCTCTGCAAAGCAACAACCGCTCTTAACTACTGAACCATTCTATAGCTCCTTGGTTTAAGGAAAAAAAATTTTTTAGAGCTGAGAGACAGCTTAGGAGTTAAGAGCACTTACTGCTCTGAAATGACTAAGGTAAGGCCATCCTGTTCTGACTCCATTTTTTTGTTTGCTTAGACAGTTCTCAGACCTCTACCCCCTTCCCCCAGCAATCATGTCTGCCTTGGCAACACATTCGAGAGATTTCCATGACCTTTGCAAAGGAACACAAAGGTCCTAGGGTTCAAAGAAGCACTAGGGAAATCAGAAATGTTTTCTGAGATAACACAGGCTTGTCTCTCAACAGAAGAGATGTAGAACCTGTTTTTGCTCCAGAAGGCTGGGAATGGAGCTTAGTTGATCCTTGTTCTATCTGTAGGGCCAGGCCATAGCTAGCTCCTCCAAGCTCCCCCCAAGCAGGAACAAAAATAACTAATGGTCTGGATGACCTTTGTGCTATCTGTATGACTGAGACCACACCAGATCCTCCCCCTAGACTGTTAAGATAACACATGTAGCCGGTCTCTAGAACCCATCTCAAGGGAAGAAGGGGCATGTACCTTGAGAAGAGTTTTGATGTAAGTATGCCCCCTTGCGCACAGGGGATTGTGTTACACCAGGAAACTTTTTTCCAAGTCGTACTGTGCTTAACTATGCCAACAATATACTGCCGGGGGTCAGACTCTAGAAGTTTGAACCAACACCGGCTACTGAATCGTGTTGAACTGGATTTCCTTCTTGCCTCACATGGATCATTACTCTGTTGGTTGTGGCATTTGCAGAGACACCACCACCCCTGCCCAATCATGGTATTGACCATTGTCCAGATATATTAACCAAAACAATCATCAAGTTATGTATGGAATAACCACTGTGCTCTGCCAAGAATGAACATTTCAAGGTTACTCTGACCTTCATCTAACTTTGATGTTTCTTTATGGGTTTTGCCTATAAAAACTGTATCCTGAGTTTGGGCACCAAGAGGGTTTCCAGGGGCACAAGCCCACTTCTTGGTCTGGCCATCAATAAAAAGGACTTCGAATTTTTAATTGGTTTAATCAGTGTGGTAGCTGTCGATAACTATTCTTCAAGGATCATTACATTCTCCCAGAGGGCCAGGTTTGGTTCTCAGGATTCACAAGGCAGCTCACAAACATCCCTAGTTCCAGGGGATCCACTGCCACCTTCTGGCCTGCTCAGGTACCAGGCGTGCAGTGCACTTACACACGTGCAGGTTAAAAAAAAAAGTGCACTTACACACATGCACCAAAAATAAAAATAAGTTTAAACAATTTTTTTTTTGAGAGAGAGAGAGAATGTTTCTCTGCGTAACAGTCCTGACTGTCCTGGAACTCACTCTGTAGCCCAGGCTGGCCTCAAACTCACAGAGATCCACCTGGCTCTGCCTCCCGAGTGCTGGGATTAAAGGCGTGCGCCACCACTGCCCGGTAGCATTGCAAGTTTTAAATGGGTTTTAGAGCTCTAATGTAGATAAACTCCATACGAGACACAACGTAAACATTGAGTTTCATATACATTGTTGGAGGAGGTGAAGCAGGATGATCAGAAGTTCAGTGTCATCCTCAGCCATATGGAAAGTTCTGAAGCCAGCCTGGGCTCCTAGAGAGCCTGTCTCAAAAATAAAATAAGGCACTTTTGCATACATCTGTACACAATCGCATATATATGTTTGTGGGTTTGGGTTTTTTCTGTAATTTATTTATATTTATTTGTTTGTTTGTTTTGAGACTGGGTTTTGCCATGTAGCTTACAAACTATCGAGTCTCCTGTGTATTGGTTAGTTTTGTGTGTTAACTTGACACAAGCTAGAGTCATCGGAGAGGAAGGAGCCTCAGCTGAGGAAATGCCTTGAGATCCAGCTGTAAGGCATTTTCTCAATCAATAGGGGAGAACCCAGCCCATGGTGGGTGGGGCCATTTCTGGGCTGTTAGTCCTGGGTTCTATAAGAAAGCAGGCTGAGCAAGCCATGGGAAGCAAGCCAGTAAGCAGCTCTCCTTCATGGTCTCTGCTTCAGCTCCTGCCTCCAGCCTCCAGCCCAGCTTGAGTTCCTGTCCCGACTTCCTCCAATGATGGACTATGATGTGGAAGCGGAAGCCAAATAAACCCTTTCCTCTCCAACTTGTTTTTTGTTCCTGGTGTTTCATCACAGCAGTAGAAACCCTCACTAAGACATTCTGCCTCAGCCTCCTGAATGCTAGGATTACAAGTTTGAATCACCGTGCCTGTCTCTCCTACATATTTAAAATCATCTCTGGATTACATCTAATGACTGATACAATGAGTCTGTGTAAACAGCTGTCCCGAGGTACTGTTTAGGAAGTGAATGATTATAAGAAAAAGTTTGTCATTCTGTAGAGGGGGCTGGTTTTATATCCTATGACACAAATCATACTAAATGGTAATCTGGAGTCTCTCGGTCGTGCATTTGTGTCTGGAATATTTTCAGTTATTTCTGGTCTCATGTTTCTAGTAGAACTGTATCCTAAAAAAAAAAAATGACTCCTCTGTCCTTGCCCTGTCAGAACTGTCTCTGGTCATGGCAGTCTGTTTTCCTAACAATTGTGATAATATGCTGTGAAAGATTGAAATTTTGAATATGTACTGTATGTGGCATAAAATTGTGAGTCAGTGGAATTAAGGATTGTGAGCATTTGATTGTTATGTGAGGTCTTAGGGAAAACTTGCCAAGTTTAGGATGGAACATCACTGGAATAAGTTCAAAGAGAAACAACACATGACTCTTTTGGGTACGTGAACACCAATGTATGACTCTTAGAGTTTGGGTCCATGTTTTAAGAATTGAAACGTCTGTGTACTCAACCAATAAAGTCTCAGTTGTGAAAGAGTAAAAAAAAAGAAAGAAAGAAAGAAAAGAAAAGAAAAAGTTTGTATATGTTCAGTACAAATACTTTTTTTTTTTTTCTTCGAGACAGGGTTTCTCTGTGTAGCTTTGCGCCTTTCCTGGAACTCACTCTGTAGACCAGAGATCCACCTGCCTCTGCCTTCCAAGTGCTGGGATTAAAGGCGTGCGCCACCACTGCCTGGCCCACAAATACATTTTTTTTTTTTTTTTTTTTTTTGGTTTTTCGAGACAGGGTTTCTCTGTGTAGCTTTGCGCCTTTCCTGGAACTCACTTGGTAGCCCAGGCTGGCCTCGAACTCACAGAGATCCGCCTGCCTCTGCCTCCCAAGTGCTGGGATTAAAGGCGTGCGCCACCACCGCCCGGCCAAATACATTTTTTTTAAACAAGTATTTTCCATCTGGCTGGCTAAGTTCCAGAAGACAGAGTCTGGCAGATTCAGGGACAGCTCTGTTTGTTTCCATGGCTGCCTCCCTTGCAATACTGTGACCTCTTCAATGTCATCTACACATTGGTGCTTTGAGTAGCCACAATGTCTGATACCTCACCTGACCCTGAGAAGGTCACCAGTGTTTGCTGAAGAGATCAACCCCAGAGGAGTCCCAGCTAACAGGATTTCCTCACAGCTTAGAATACTATCCAGATTTTCACTCCTTCCTTCCTTCCTTCCTACCTTCCTTCCTCCCTCCCTCCCTTCCTCCCTCCCTCCATCCCTCCCTCCCTCCCTTCTTCCTTCCTTCCTTCTATCCTTCCTTTCTCTCTCTCTCTCTCTCTCTCTCTCTCTCTCTCTCTCTCTCTCTCTCTCTCTCTCTCTCTCTCTCTCTCTGAGACAGGGTTTCTCTGTGTAGCCCTGGTTGTCCTGGAACCAAACTGTAGACCAGGCTGGCCTCGAACTCACGGAGATCCGCCAGATTAAAGGTGTTAATCCAGTAATCCGCTGGGATTAAAGGTGTTTGCCACCACTGTCGCCTGGCTACATTTCTACATTTTCACTTTTCAAATCCACACTAATCTTTGCCCCACAAACCTCACGTTGGGTAACTTCATTGTTATTGCCTCTTTCAACTTCAAACCCAGCCCTGTGGGCTTCTTGTGTTTCTCTTCTCTCTGGTGACCTCTCTTTCCCGTCCCAGCTCTCTCATTCTCACTCCCTCAGGGGGTTCAGATTTCTACCCTACTTGGCTAAGAAACATCCTTAACTAAGGCTCACCAGATTCAAGTTCAAACTTTTAAAAGCTCCACAGGGACATGTCCACAATGGCCACAATGCTGCAAAAGCACTTAGAAACACAGAGAGTAACACTTTTTACTGTTTACTGAAGACAGTTCCCTTGAGAGCTCCACAGAATCCCCTTGTAAGAAATCGGAATACCCACTGGCATGATTTAAAGACTTCTGGGTAAAGTCCTTGAAAGGAGCCACAATACCTCCATCCTCCATCTGGGGCTTACTTCTGGGCCACAATTCTGCTCTAAGAGCTGAGAGCTGTCACATACCTCAGGAAGCTCCATCTCCGGTATTACAAATTGGAACAGTAAGCTTTCTAAATGCAAAGAATTGTCTTGATCTATTTTTGTAAACCCACAGTCAGGTGCCTGATATAGGATCCAGGGCACATTTCCAGAAGCATCCTTTAAACTGTATTCTTTGCCAGTGATGGCAAGCCACTAGGGAGCATCAATATATCAGTATGTGCTGGCTGACAGAATTAATGAGGCATATCCACTTTCCAGGGTTGACATCAAGTATATTAAGACACTCTGAAGCTATTACCCATCACACTAAAGAGACTGTTGCATGTTGCTTAGGAGAGCTAGCCCGAGACCAAGGGATAAACAAAGCTGTTGGAGTTGTGGTCAGAGCCTGGACCCTGACAACCCTAACAAACTAGACTTGACCACCCATCCTCAATAGGCCAGCTGAACAGACAAAGCAGTAGCAAAAACCAGGCAAAGGGCATTTATTCAATGTGAACATATTAGGAAGAGAAACAAAGAGGTCCAGTGACCCCATCTTTAGGGTCTTGACACAAAATTTGGGTGATTTTATTATTATTTTTAATGTGTTTGGGTATTTTGCCTGCATGTATATCTGTGCACCACAGGTGTCCGGATGCCCACAGAAGCCAGAAAGGGTGTCTGATCCCCTGGAACTGGAGTTCTAGATGGTAATTAAACTTGGGTCCTGGGGCTGGAGAGAAGGCTCAGGCGTTCAGAGCACTGGCTGCTCTTCCAGAGGTCCCGAGTTCAATTCCCAGCAACCACATGGTGGCTCACAACCATCTGTAATGAGATCTGGTTCCCTCTTCTGGCATATAGGCATACATGCAGAGCACCCATACATAAAATATAAATAAATAAAAATTTTAAAATAAAAAAAATAAACCTGGGTCCTTTGAAAGAGGAGCAAGTGCTCTTAACCACTGAGCCATCTCTCCAGCCCCTAGGTTTTGGTTTAAATAGAAAGAAAAAGTAGGGCTGGAGAGATGGCTCAGTAAATAAAAGCGTGCACTGGGGCTGGAGATGGCTCAGCGGTTAAGAACACCGACTGCTCTTCCAGAGGACCCAGGTTCAATTCCCAGCACCCACATGGCAGCTGACAACTGTCTGTCACTCCAGGATTTGACACCCTCACACAGACAAACATACAGGCAAAAACAGCAATGCACATAAAAAAAAAAGCGTGCAGCACTGTGTGTGTGTGTGTGTGTGTGTGTGTGTGTGTGTGTGAGAGAGAGAGAGAGAGAGAGAGAGAGAGAGAGAGAGAGAGAGAGAGAGAGAAAGGATCTCCTTGTGTGGCTCTGGATAGCCTGGAGCTCTCTATGTAGACTGAGCTGGGCTTGAACACATAGAGATCCACCCTTCTCTTTGTGGGGACCCAAATTATTCAAGGTCAGAGAATCTGAGCTTGCTTTACCCAGCAGGGCTGCATATTAGATGCTTTGGCCACAGGCATGTTTCCCAGGTATTTGGGAGGGTCTACATTTGGCTTTACGTTGTACTTTGATCTTGAGATGGGGAGGTCTTTTGCTTTGCCCTTTGGCATTCTATAAAAAGCCCTTTGGCATAAACCTCACCTCAAGGCGACTGGGTATTGACCCAGGGCCCTCCGGTAGTGATCCTGAGTCTGTCTTTCTTATCATCTCTGTCTACCTAATATTTCCTCATTCCCCTGCCCCCAAGAACCCTTCGGCAGGTGGGAGCTGGATTCTGACAGCCTCCCACACCTCTTCCTCCCTAGTGCTGGGATCTAAAATGTGTGCCACCATACCTGGCTGTACTGCTCTTGTAGAGAACTGGATTTAGTTCCCAGCACCCACTGGGTGGCTCACAACTGTAACTCCAGCTCCAGAGGATCTGGCAGCTTCTATGGTTACCTGCACATATCTACACACAGATATTTAGGCACACAAATAACTTTTGTTGTTGTTGTTTTTTGGTTTTTTGGTTTTTTTTTTTTATAATAATAAATATGTAGTCCAGGCTGGCCTCGAACTCAAGATCCTCCTGCCTCTGCCTCCTTCAGCAAATCCTACCAGTGCGCGCCACCACAACCGGCTGTTTTTTGTTTTTTTGAGACAGGATTTCTCTGTGTTGTTTTTAGTTTGGTGCCTGTCCTGGATCTCGCTCTGTAGCCCAGGCTGGCCTCAAACTTACAGAGATCCACCTGGCTCTGCCTCCTGAGTACTGGGATTAAAGGCATGCGCCAACACCGCTTGGCACCTAGTTCTGAATCTTTCCTTTAAAAGAATTTTAAATAAAATTATTTTAATAAAAAAAATTCTTATATAAAAAAGCCTTTAAAATAACTTTTAAAAATAAGTAGATCTTTAAAAAGAAAGGTATGTATTAGTTCCTGTCATTTTGATGATTTTCTAGTGTTTTATTAGTTCTCATCACTTAGCAACCGTCTAATGCTGTTTATTTTGTTTCCTATAGCTTTTGGAAGGGGTTTATTCTTCCTTTCAGTCTGTAGTATTCCTTTTAGCATCCTCTGTAGGACTCGCTGAATGCCCACAAATTCTTTTAGCCTGTTTTTCTCATTAAAAGCTTTTATTTTTTTCCTTCCCTTCACTCATGCCTGATAGTTTTGCTGGGTATACCTGTTTGGGTTGGCACCTGTGGACTTCAGAACTTGAAGTACATCCCCTTATTGTTTTATTTTTCTTATACATAATCTATTTTTATTTCATGTTCATTGGTGTTTTGCCTGCATGTATATCTGTGTGAGGGGGTCAGAAGCCTCTGAAAGAGCAGCCAGTGCTATTAACTACTAAGCCAGCCCCCCAGCCCCATTTAGTTTTTTGTTTGTTTGTTTGTTTGTTTGTTTGGATTTTTTGAGATAGAGTTTCTCTGCGTAACAGCCCTGGCTGTCAATCAGGCTCTCAAACTCACAGAGATCCACCTGCCTCTGCCTCCTGAGTGCTGGGACTAAAGGCATTTGCCACGCAAGCTGACATATTCTTAATTGTGCATAAGAAGAACTTCTGAAGCTGGGTGGCAGTAGTGCACACCTTTAATCCCAGCATTCAGGAGGCAGAGCCAGGCAGATCTCTGTGAGTTCCAGGCCATCCTGGTCTACAGATCGAGATCCAGGACAGGCACCAAAACTACACAGAGAAACCCTGTCTTGAAAAAAACAAAATAAAAAAAGAACTTCTGAAAAGCCTTCACCTAGTCCAGGATGGAGACCACCACAGACCCCCACTGACAAGCATGGAGACCCACAGATCCCGCAGACAAGGAGCTAAATATGAGATTACCAAGGAGAGCTGTAGCTACATCTTGGTAGCTGTGCTAAGGGTTAGCTACCTGGAGGAAGTGAAGCTGTAGGTTCCTGGTAAACTAGAAGCTGGTCATATAACTGGAAACAAAGAAGGCATGGTGTAAGTCATTACCAGCAGGATCTATCCAGAGATGAGTAACACGTCAACGTTTGGTGATTGGAAGTGTCAGCCAAGATTAATGGTGGCCAGCAGAACAAGCCATGGTCATCAGCTAGCAAATCAAAGATGGACTCGGGGAAGGAGTGGGCTGGGTATAATGTCTCAGCAGGGAAAGGTGCTTGGTGCCAAGTCAGTTGATCTGAGTTCGATTCCTAGGATCTACACAGCAGAAGGAGAGAAGCAATACCCAACAGTCGTCCTCTGACCTCTACCCAACACACTCTGGTGTGTATACATATGTACACACATGCGTGCTCACTCATGTGGTCTGCATGGATGCCTGGAAGAGATCTGGATTTCTTCCTTAGTTACTTTTCTATTGCGGTGAAGAGACATCATGACCAAGAAAACTCTTGGGAGAAAGAGTCTGAGGCTCACAGCATCAGAGGGCTAGAGTCCATGACCATCATGGTTGTGGAATATTATCTTAACTAGGCAAAGATGTGTAACATTTGTGTATGCTGTGGAGTGTCACCTTAAGGATGTGGAGATGTATTACGTTTGCTTGTGCTGCACTCATTAACTATGTAAAGATGTGTTGCATTTGTGTTAATTAAATAAAATTAACCTGAGCTCAGAGAGGCAGGGTTAGCAACTAGTTGTGTTATGCCCAGATCTCGGGGACCCCCAAAAGACCACCATGGAGACCGAATCCCATAGGTAAAAGCAAAGAGCCTTTATTTTCAAGCTCTTGAGTTTGGTCTGTCTGTCTGTCTGTCTGACACAGGGTGAGAGCAGAGAGCACTGAGCTCAGGTGGGGCAGAGTTTTTATCATAGCAGAGGTTGGGGTGAAGGGATTTCCTGGGTTCAGGACCCTGATTAGCTGACAATTGTCTAGGGGTATCTGTAGAACAAAAATAGGTGTGTGCTAGACTCAGAGACATCTGGCTACCTTATCTAACCTTCTCTAATGGTTGGAATGTTTGGGGTGTCAGGTACTTCCCCTTAGATGCAGGCCTTTCCTGGGTGGGGTCAGCTTATGGCTTTTCCTGGGTCTGGGTGTTGCCTGCCGGTAAACCTGTCACAGAAGCTTTGTCTGGGCCTCGAAGCCTGTCATGGCAGCTGTGTGGTCAAGCTGTTTTGGGCCTCCCACATTTGACAGGAAGTAGCAGGGAGGAGTTTAGTGTGGATTTTTTTAGTTGGGGCATTGTGGAAGGGCATGGCTTTCGGAGACCCCAGCAAAGAGAGAAAGTAAGCCAGTTGCTATTCTAATTCTCTGAACTCCCAGGTTTTCACCCTAGCCTTTGAATCTTGAGTTTTGTTAGAAGGATAGAGATTTAGTTAGAACTACTTTTAATGGTAGCAACAGAGCCATTGTCTGGGTACCACCAGCTGGGGACTGAGTATTTAAACACAGGAGCCTACGGGGGTCCATTCTCCTTCAGACCACCGTAGCATCTGTGCACACACAATGCCTTCCCTAGGCAAGACCCCACTATGTTTTTATCCATGGACCCTGGGTGTGGGGCTTCACATAGACAGCTGAGGTAACCACTTAGCTAAGGACAAAGGCTAGTCACCATGCAATAGCCACACCAGAGGACAGCAGGGTCATTCCCAACTCAACTTGAAGGACTATCACTACCACCAGTCACATCCCAGTGCTCATAGCAGACAGGTGGATAACAACAAAGTGAACTGACAGGAAGAATGTCTGGGGTAGTGCCTGCAAGGTGGAATGCTCACAAGACAGAACAGTGGCTGAGCCTAACCTGTGAGGCCTCCTGAAGCAGGGCTTCTGCCCTCAAACTCTGATTGCAAGCAGCTGACAATTGTAGAGCTGTCCATGTCGTGCACTAGGGCAGATAAACACGCATCTGATGCTTATCCAACACTCACACATCAACCGATCTTTAATAATGGTAGCTTTGTTTTCTCAAATGTCGTTTATTAGAAAATACAATTCCAGAGAAAGTAGAAGATAGAAGGGAGGTGGGAAGTGGGTACAGTACATAGGCCTCTTTAAGTCAGGGGCACAAAGGGTCGAAATAAAATGAGCTACAGTAGCTCATCTATGGTCCAAACATCCGGAAGGTTCCATGGCTTTCCCTCTCCAGTCTCTGGCCTTTAGCAGTCCGCTTTATCCTTGGCATTTTTAAATTATATTTGTGTGTGTGTGTGTGCACATACGATGTGTAATGTATGTGGAAGCCAAAGAACAACGTGTGGAAGTTGGTTTGCTCCGGCCCTCTTGAAGGTCTCAGTGATCAGACTCGAGCTGACAGGGCAAGTGCCCCTACCCACTCAGCCATCTCACTGGCCTGGCGTTTTTAATAAAGAAAAAAAAAAAATGAATGGCTGTGGCGGCTCATGCCTGTAATCTTAGCACCTGGGAGGTTGAAGGCAGGTAGATCAAGGTTATCCTCATCTACATAGGAGTATGAGGCCAACCTGGGCTATATGATATCCTCACCCATAAACAAAAACACAAGCAAAACAAAACCTTCCTTGCTTCCATTTGGCTTCAATGAACGGAGCTTTTTCTCTCCAGTAGTGGGGTCACAGAGAAACTGTTTATGGTGTCCTTGCTAACCCTTTTCCCTCATCAGCTAACTCCTGCTTTAAAAAGTTAATTGCCTGCCGGGCGGTGGTGGCGCACGCCTTTAATCCCAGCACTCGGGAGGCAGAGGCAGGCGGATCTCTGTGAGTTCTAGGCCAGCCTGGTCTACAGAGCCAGTTCCAGAATAGGTTCCAAAGCTACACAAAGCAACCCTGCCTCGAAAAAACCAAAAGTTAATTGCCTTTAATTCCAGCCCTACAGAGGCAGAGGTAGGCAGATCTCTATGAGTTCGAGGCCAGCCTAGTCTACATAGCGAGACCCTGTCTCAAGAAACAAAAAAGTTAAATTGAGTCCCTATCCCTCACTTTTTAAACAAGACAACTCTTTGGAGAGAAACTCGAGTGGATTTTAAATTCATCTGGTGAGGAACAGGAAGTATGCGGTGGGCTGGGGGTGCAGCGTGGTGGTAGAGCGCTTGCCTGGCACTCAAAGGACCCTGGGTTGACCCCTAGCACCACAGAAGAAAGACATGTGCTGAAAGAATCTTTTGTTTGTTTTCTAAAGAGTATGTGCTCCAGTGCAGCCTCCTCCTGGCCAGGAAGATAACCGGAAGAAACAATCGCCTTGACCGATCTTCACTCTCCAGCCTCCTTGGCTATGGCCCGGGCACCCTCTGTCTACACACTGAACGGCTTTGTGGCCCTGCAGAATGAAACTCCTTTGGAAGTGTGACAGAGGCAGGGTTTGGGAGAGGAAGTAGAAGAGGGTGTCAGGGAACGTATTCCAGAAACTGTGCAGCAGGTGGCCCAGAGCTAAGGGTTGGCAGCATTTTGTCCCATCAAACAAGATGGGACATAGAAGCACCCCAGTGTATTCACCAGGACCCACAGAGGGCTGAGAGATCAGAGCGGGGAGGGAGAGAAGAAAGCGTTAAGAGTCAAATCCGACCAGCAGGGGGAGAAGAGAGGAAAAACTTTGCCCTAAAAGAGCGTGGGTCCCTGAATATAGGTCCTTGGCGGACCCCTGACATGGAAGGCCCTTCCTTACACACATAGGTATCACGTTGCTCTCCTTTGGAGGCAGAATCGGACAGCCCGAAGAGGGCCTCAGGCCAGCAGCCAGTGAGTCCTCCCCACCCTTCCCCAGTGCGCCTGAGAGGGGGAGGGCTTCACTGAGGACCTACCAGGGGGGCCCCTCCCCAACATTTCCTATAGCTAGAAAACAAAACCCAAAAATCCTGGGGAAAAGTCCAATAAGAACTTTCATCATACAAAAAAAACCCCAAATAGTCCTCATTTGCCTTCTGAGGCACGGTATGCCCCTCTCACAAAGCTTCCTGTCCCAGTTAGGACAACATTACTATTTCATTTTTTAAAAATAAAAATAAAAATGTCTGCCCACCCTCCCCCAAGTGCTACTTCATACGGCCTGCACTCCACACCCCCCAAAGCAGGCATTGTTCCCTTGACACAAGGTAGACTTAAAACTCTGCTGCAACCCCACAGCCTCCAGGGGGGCTGTCCCCCACAAACAACCCAAGTGCAGTCTGCTGAGGAAGGGGCAGCGGAGAGCGCTGGACTCCTCCAGCCCCTCCCCGAGGTCAGATCCACCTGGACCGTGGGAAAGGCCGCCGTGGGCTCCGCCTCTTCCTAGCAAAGGAGTCAGGGCAGGGGAGAGTCCTCTCCTCCAGCTCTGGGCAGCAGCTGCAGGTCTGGGCCGTGACTGGGCTCATGAGGTCCCGTGCCCTCGAGATCCCAGTGCAAACCAGCCGGTCTTCTCCTGGGCCAGGTCCAGCTCCCGAAGGCGGATGTGCACCTCCCCAAGGAGCACGTTCTCCCAAAATCCTTGTTCACTTAGCACACTCAGCTGGAGCTCCCGCTGCTGCAGGTCTCCCTTGGGGATCCCGTCATACACCAGCTGCAAACGTGGGCATTGGGAAGAGAGAGGAGCCGTGAGACAGGGCAGGGCCAAGTCCACCGGGAATTCAGAAGAGACGACCAAGTCCCTGGGGTGGTTTCTTTAAGACAGGGTGGCATGTCACCCAGGCTGGCCTGGTGCTCACAGCAATCCTGCCTCTGCCTCCCGAAGGCTGGGATTATGTTATTGGAGCCTCTGGTCATCCTCCACACAGGGCCAGCAGGCTCCTCTCCTAGAGGTGGCCCAAGTCCCATCTTGAGAATCACAGCCCTCAGGGTTTGAAAGCTTTCACTGCAGGGGGCAGGGGGCACACTGTGTTAGGCTTTAATGAGTAGGTGGGGGCTCAAAAGACAGCTCACTGGTTGAGGGTGCTTGCTGTCAGGCTGGAGAGAGAGACGGCTCAGCGGTTAAGAGCAGTGGTTGTTGCCCCACATGGTGGCGCGCACCTTTAATCCCAGCCCTCGGGAGGTAGAGGCAGGCGGATCTCTGTGAGTTCAAGGCCAGCCTGGTCTACAGAGCGAGATCCAGGACAGGCACCAAAACTACACAGAGAAACCCTGTCTCAGAAAAACAAACAAAAACAAGCAAGAAGCGGCTTGCCAACCCCTGCGCTGCCCGCACCCCTCTCCCCCAGTTTCCACACACCATCTCATTGTAGGTAGGGTTGCAGGTTTTCCGGGCCACTTTGGTTTTCCTCTTTGTGGTCTTCTGAGGGTCAGGAAGGAGGTAAATCTTTACATAGGGGTCAGGGTCGTTCCCATCCTGGAGCGGCTGCTATAGTGGAATGAAACAGAAGATGAAGATCCCACAGTCTCTTCCACTTCCCAGTCATCCCTGAAGCCACATTCTGATCTAGATTCTCTTTCATTCGCCCGCTGGCTTTTTGTAGTGCATACTTAATCTTTTCATCTGCTTTCCAGCTCATTACACGCTGATAAAAAGATCTGCCCACGATTGCGTTAAAAATAAATACATATATGCATACATACATACATATGCTGATAAAAAGATCTACCATGATTATGTTAAAAAAATATATACATGAGCTGGGCAGTAGTGGAGCACGCCTTTAATCCCAGCACCCGGGAAGCAGAGGCAGGTGGATCTTTGTGAGTTCGAGGCCAGCCTGGTCCACAGAGGGAGAGCCAGAAGAGACTGCAAAGCTACACAGAGAAACCCTGTATTGAAAAACCAAAAAAAAAAAAAAAAAATACATATCACACACACACACACACACACACACACACACATACACGTAATGTGTGTAATTTTTCAGTTTTAGTTTTCTGAGACAGGGTCTCTCTACATAGCCCTGGCTGTCCTAGAGTTCACTATAGAGACCAGTCTGAACTCACAGAGATCCAGCTACCTGTCCCTGCCTCCTGAGTGCTGAGATCAAAGGAATGCATCACTATTTCCTGGCTTACAATAGAGTATAAGTGAACTCTCCCTGGGTATCAAGTCTCCCCAGGCATCTCCTCTCCATGCTATTTTGTCATTTGGTCCCTTTTAAGTCCTAACAGGTAGAGGGATGTATGAGTCAGAGAGAAGAGCTTGCTTGCTCAAGGTCCTTGGACTACTGATTCACTCAAGTTGACTGTTCTAGTTTTTGTTTGTTTTTAGTACCTGGGTCCAACCCACGGTCTCCAAACTCATCCTTAAGTCAAAGCTGAGAGTAGCATTTCATGACTGAAACCCTAGTACTTGGAAGGCCGAGTCAGGAGGACTGCCTTGTGGTCAAGGCCAGATGGGCTACATGGAGTTTCAGTTCCAGGCTAGTCTGGACTAGATTGAAAGCCTGTCTCACAAAAATAAATAAGTAAATTAAAAAACTTGACACTTAAGTCAGAATACAGCACATTTACCCAAAGACCTCTAAGAATTTCCATCAGGACTGAAGCCAGAGCCTTACTATACGCCCATTGGTTTCTTCACCCTTCACCCTGGGCTGTAGCCAATGGGAACTAGAACACACACACACAGGCTTTCTCCTGGAGTCTGGGCTTTTAGACCTAACTGAGGCCTCCTCTTTCCCACAGGACTCCTGGTCTGCTTTATTTCTTGTACAGTTCTCAACCCACTGACACACCATTTATTCTCCCTGTCTATTCTATAGTCTGCCCTTTCTAAGTGGACTGTAAGCACCCTGGGGCACAGCGGTGGTCTGACTTCTCCTGCATCAAGGGCTAATGTATTAGTAGGCACCAGATAACATTTGTTGAAGGAATGAGTGAGTGATAGCCCAACGTGAACATGAAACCAAGGTTTCTTTGACTCCAAAGTACACGCTTCTGCTATGACTTGGTGCTCCAGTCTTCAAAATAAGCAACATCAGATGCTGGGTATTGTAAATGTTCAACAAAAGTTCCTTTCCCATTCATGATATCCTTAGACCCTGTGCCAAAATTAATTATATACTGCCTGGAATATGCCTGAAGGAAGCCCAGCGGCTGCCCTGTCTAGACTCACCTATCTATATTTATCTATTACTGTAATCAGGTAGCAAGTCCCCTGGGCCTCTCTTTTATAAAACCATAATTACCATAACAACAGTACTACCCAGAAAGGCAAGTGCATCTCATGGATTATCTCACTTCATCCCCACAGCAACCCCTGAAGAGAGGCACCAACATCATCTTATAAAGAGGCTCACAGTGCTCAGGATACGGCCGCATAGACCACAGCAAGCAAGCAGCTGTGTCTTGAATCGCCTGGTCAACCGCAGGCCTGGCATGGGCAGCCTGTGGCGGAGGCTCAGTAAACATCTGTGGTTACCCTCATTATCCGGGAGCAGGGAACTGACTCGCCCAAAAACTACCAGCAGAGAGAGGAAGGACCCGATGAGGGCCGTGCCTGCACTTACCAAGCCCCGGATGTGCATCACCATGATGAAGAGCTTGTTGTTTTTGTAGGAAATGGACAGCTTCACCTCCCCACCCACCTTTCCAACCGGCCGGGCCCATGTCCCATCTGTAGGGAAAAAGGAAGCTGAGAAAGATCCATAGGCCAGAAGTGCCCCTGACTGGGGCCAGGCAGACATTTCTACTTTCTTCCTGAAGTCCTGCCCCAGTCTGTCTGGTTTCTGATACTCACGTGGGTCTGGAATGCAACGCAGAGTTGGGTTGGGATGAGTGGACCCAATCTGAGAGGGGCTATCACTGAATAAATACCCATCCCTAGGGAACTCAGCCACAGAGCTGTGGACAGCACAGCCCGAATGGAAAACCAGAGTCCCCCAAAAGTAAGCAACTGAACAGGAAAGAAAGTTGACAAAGAGGTGGGGATGTGTTTTGGGGGGACTGACACCAGGAAGGTACCGTACCTGAGGACTTTGGAGCTGGGCTGGTGCCTGAAGCCTTCT
This sequence comes from Peromyscus maniculatus bairdii, assembly GCF_049852395.1. NCBI lineage: Eukaryota > Metazoa > Chordata > Mammalia > Rodentia > Cricetidae > Peromyscus > Peromyscus maniculatus. The sequence goes on along the minus strand of NC_134862.1, from coordinate 42,672,721 downwards.
CATCCCGGGGAAGGGGGTGGAAGAAGGTGTATACCAGATCACACTGGAACAGACCAGAAAACAGGGCCACTCCAGTAAGATACACAGACATACAGATAGACAGACACACACACATACACACACATACATTTTTGTTTGTTTGTTTTTTAAGAAAAAAAACTAGCCAATGGTTGGGTGGGTTGGGGAACAAATTCCTGTAATCTCAGCAATCAAGAAACAAAAGGAAGAAGAGTGTTACAAGTTCAAGGCTAACCTGGTCTGCAAAGTGAGTTCTTGAGAGTGAGACCACGTATCAAAAAATATAAATGGACAAAAATAAGTAAAAAACAAAACAAAACAGGCCACTTCAGGTCGAAAGCCGTCTATTCCACTCCTGTCTTCTTTTCTTTGTTTTGATTTTTCGAGACAGGGTTTCTCTGTGTATCTCTGGCTGTCCTGGAACTCACTCTGTAGACCAGGTTGGCCTCGAATTCATAGAGATCCACCTGCCTCTTCCTCCCTGAGTGCTGGGATTAAAGGCATGCACCAGCACCTGTCTTCCCCTGTCTTCTCTATTCCCTGATCAGCACACCAGTTTGGGGAGATATGACAGGGTTAGCCTGGGGCTGAAACACAAGCCTTTCTCTGGAAGAGTGTTTCTAATAAATACAGGAAATGAAAAAACCTAGGCCTGAGGCTCGATCCACCACGGACCTGAGCTCTCCTAATCCTCAGTAGAGCCATATAGCCAGCACTGGTCATTCACTAGGCAGACAGACCCGGATGACCTCCCCACAACTCAGGCCCCTCCTTTCACATCCTACACCCACGCACTCACCTCAGCCACCTCAGGAGCTGCGTGGATCAAGTGCCAGATGTAGCCATTTAGCTCCTCCCTCCGCCGCTCAGCCACTGCCTCTCCCCGGGAGCGGCCAATCACAAAGCGGCTAGGGAAGCTGGAAGGACAGGAAGACAAGGGACACAGGGGGATGGGGAGTGAGTATGAAGATTTTAGACATTTCCTTTGCATTTTTATTTACCTGATCCTCAATTCCCAGCTGCTTCTCTTCTGGGGGACCCTTGCTTCCCTGACTCCTATCAGAATTCCCAATCTGTGCTCACGACTGTGGGTTAGTCTATTTCTATCTCTTTCTTAATCTCTCTCTCTCTCTCTCTCTCTCTCTCTCTCTCTCTCTCTCTCTCTCCCCATCTCTCTCTCTTTCTCTCTCTCTTTTCCTGGGACCCCAGACAATTGCAGCATTTTAATCATCAAGCATTTAAAGACTTCTAGGTACGGTTCTGTGGCATTGAGGACATTCACAATGCTGCATGAATGTCCCCAGAAGCCAGGTCCAGAATCCTTTCATCTTGCAGAACTAAAGCATCACACCTGTTAGATCTCAACCACCGATTCTGCATTCAGTCCCCAGGGCTCTGACTGCTCTAGGGGACTCCGATAAGTAGGGCCACATAGCTTTTTATCTTCTTGTGACTGGACTATTTCATTTAGGCTCATCTGTGATGTAGGTGTCAAAGGTCCCTTTCAAGGCTGAATGTGTGTGTGTGTGTGTGTGTGTGTGTGTGTGTGTGTGTGTCACACTTTATCTATTAGGAAAAAAACGGCATAATCCCTTGATAAGTTATAAACTTTGAGTCATGTTCAGATGCACCCAGTGCCCCTGCTTTCAGCTCAGCTGGCTTGCTTTCTGGCTGGTGCTTCCGGGTTTTGTTTTGTTTTTCCGCAAGGCTGTTGGGCTGGCTGGCAATTACAGCCAGCAGGGGGCGCACTCGTCACCAACCCCACTACCTGGCAGAGTAAAGCAGGTAGAGACCCTCACTTTCGTGGAGTCCTTCCTGAAACGGCAAGCCTGCTAGCTCCAATCTTCCTCCCTCCCCAGTATCTTTGAGCTCAAGAGGATGGAAGCGCGCGCGCGCATGCGCAGGCGCGCAGAACGGTGTGTGCATTTGGGGCGGGGGGTGGGGCGGGGGGTGGGTGCTACCTGGGCAGGAAGGAGGAAGGGAAGAGCAGGCGCAGCTTATTGTGCAGTTCCTGGAACTCCTCGAACGTCCTCTGGATGTACGTTGCCTCATGAGCGTTCTCTCTCATCACCTTCACCACGTATATCTGCAAAGGCCAAAACTCAGAGTACACCTGCCTCCTAGAGGGGACAGGGGAGCAGACGTGCACGTGTGACTGTGTGAGTGTGTGGGCGTGGTGCTGTCCAGAAGGACAAGGGTCTCAGAAGAGTCTCCAGTGGAGAAAAGAGGGGTGGGCTGCATACAGGCAGGAACCCGAAAGCAGAGACCTCTGCCTGTGTCTCCCAGGACATGTGGTTCACAGGCTTACAAACCAGCTCAGCTGCCTGAACCAATGCAGATCACTCAATGGAAGGAACTGGTCTGTCTGGAATTATTCCCAGTGCAAGAGCCTGGGTAAACTCCAGGGCCCACTGCCCAGGTGTGAAGGAAGAGTGAACCCCCAGAAGATGGGTGGACAAGAAGCAACGGAGCGTCAGAGGGGTGAACACTCACATAGCCCTTGCTGGGGTGGAAGACCTTCTCATGTCGGCAGAGAAAAACATCACTGATGCGGCCAGAGCTCTTGAGCGTGTGTGTTCGGGGCGCAAAGGAGAGGGTCAGCCGGTCATCGGAGCCCGTGAACTTCATCTGAGCCAGGTTATGGATGAAAAAGTTGAGTTTCGTGGCTACGCTGCCCAGGCTGGACTCTATCAACCTGTTTGTGCAGGATGGGAAACAAAGGATGTAACCACGGACCCAACCTCCCTCTGCCTTGACAACTACCTAAAAAGATATTCCCAAAGTCCTGAGATTTGGGGGTGAAGGGATGGGGGGTGGGGATCTCATACATAGGCAGGATCTCACTATGTAGCCCAGGCTGCCCTCAAATTCATGGCGATCCTCCTGTCTCAGCTTCCCAAGTACTAGAATTACAGGTGTGGGCTACCTTGCCCAGCCCTGAGTCCTGAAATTAACCACCAGATCAAATTACGTTCCCAATGTAATAGTCTCATGGAGCACATGATTGACACAATTGTGTCATGCAGTTTGTGTTTGCGAATCCTGAGTTCTTATTCCTCCTGCCAAAGACACTCAAAACAAGGTAGGAGGGAACTTGGGACAGCAAATGTCTAAACAGTACTATCAAGTGGAATCCCAGTGCCATACCAGGCCCTGCTCAAAAAGACTAACTTCTAAGAGATGTCTCCTGGAAGGGGACGAGTCTGACCGAAAGAGCTAGAAAATATCATAAACTGGGTGCGATTCCAGCAGAGGCAGGTGGATCTTTGAGCTCCTTCAAGGCTAGCCTGGTCTACAGAAGAAATTCTAAGACAGCCCGGGCTACACAGAAAGACCCTGTCTTGAAAAACAATAAATGAATAAATAAAACCTATTATGAAATCCAGCTTCTATACTGCCTCCTAGACAAAGTCTCTAATTGAGATCTGGTAGGAACCCAGATAAGAGCCAGGCAGAGGTGGCGCACACCTTTAATCCCAGCAGCTGGGAGGCAGAAGTTGGCAGAAGGAGGAGAAGGAGGAGGGAGAGGAGGGAGAGGAGGGAGGAGGAGGAGGAGGAGGAGGAAAGGAGGAGGTGGGGATGAGGAGGTGGGGAAGAGGAGGGGGAGGAAGAGGAGGAGGGGGAGGAGGAGGGGAGGAAGAGGAGGAGGGGGAGGAGGGGGAGGAGGGGAGGAGGAGGGGGAGGAGGGGGAGGAGGAGGAGGGGAGAGATGCTAATAGCCCTACTTACACACATTAGCCCCAGAATGTAAACAGGAACAAAATGATTACCAAGGCAAACCCGGGACAGGAGATCCAAGTCCTGGCCCTGCCAGTTGGACTAAGCCTTTCCCGCTGCCCAACCTGCCCTGCCAACTCAGCGGCCTGCGAACCACTTGGGTGGGCAGCACTGGTTCGTGCTGTGTGTTACCTTGTGAAGTAGGTGGTGGCATTGGCCTCTGTGTCCTGAGGCCTCAGGGCATCATACACATACTTGAGGTCCTCCAGGTCGGAGAGCTCAGGGATGCCACAGGACAACATCTAGAAGAAGAAAGGAGGGCCTGTCTTCTACCCTGAGGCAAGGTTTCCTGTACTGGGTTCCATGATCTCTTGGGGTTATAGACAGATGCTGTGGGCAGGGGTTAGAGGGCCACAAGGGAGGGGGTCAGGCATCACTGTTCCTAGCAGTTTGGGTCCCTGCCTTTAGGGGAGACAGGGAACACAACTGAGAGACGTGGATCTCCAGGAACCCTCTGGAAAAAATCCCGGGCAGTCTTAAAGATGGAGCCAGGTAATAAGGAAGGTCACAAAGAGATGAGCTCCTCACCAGGCCCAGAAGGTTGAGGAAGAGGTGGGTGTGCTTGCGAATGAGGTTGTAGGCTTGGCAGCAAAGGTCAACAAAATCATGGAAGCGGCTGGAAGGCTTGTCACCCCCGTTGATGACATACGCCATGTCCGAGGTGAAGACGAAGGGGGCGCGGTCCCTGAGCCAAGGGAACAGACAGGGAGAAGGTCAACATGGAGAAGGGAGGTCACCTTGTAAGCTCCACCAGGAGCATCACCAGAGTCTGCTCTCCTTCAGCCCTCATCATGGGTTCTAACCGGGGAACTAGTGACGCTTTCCCCCAGCTACCCAACTGGGGTCCCTGCTGAAGCTCAGGTGCCTGCCCCTTTGCTCAGTCCTCAGCCCCTCATCATGGGATCAGCCGATCCTCACCTTCCACAAGACTCTGCATGGACTTGAGCTCCTTATCAGTCTCCTCTTCTTCAGAGTGGCCCGCCCAGGGTCAGTGCTCTGAGGCCCAGTTGCTTTGGATCACAGCATTGTGCCCCAGCTCTGAACCACTCTTGCCTTTCACACGGAGGGCCACTTACCTCTTGATATTGCCAAACATCTGCGCGTGGCCCAGGAAGCGGCCGAAATCTATATGGAACATGTGCCCGGTGGTCTTCAGCATGATGTTGTCATTGTGTCTGTCACAGATGCCCAAGATGTACGTAGCCACACAGCAGCCAGCGCAGGAGTAGATGAAGTTCTCCACAGCCTGTGGAGAGTGGAGGCAGGAGGTGGGGCCATGGCCAGTTCTGACGTTTCTCTCTCACGTGAACTCCAGCAGCACCCAGCACCTGCCTGCTGCTCATCCTCATCCTATACCAAAGCACAGGCTTATGCACAAAGAAACACCTTCCCTCGTGCACGTATTCTGAAGTAGGACATGGAAGGTTTATATGTCTACTATATAGACCCTTCATCTGAATTTGTTTGTTTGTTTGTTTGTTTGTTTTTGGCTGGAAAGACAGTGGGCATGTGCAGTTCAGATTGGGAGACCTTAGTGAACAGAAAGGCTGATGCTTAAAACTTTTCCAGCAGCTCGTGATAACCCCGACTCAAGGGTGGATGCTGAGTATCAGAACTCAGGGCACCTGACCCTGTTGTAGAATCTTATTTTAACTAGGCAAAGATGTGTTACATTTGTTTCTGCTGCATTTGTTTAACGATGCAAGGACGTGTGTTTAATGATGTAAAGACATGTTGCATGTTGTTCACCATGCCTGCCTAAAGCACCTGATTGGTCTATTAAAGAGCTGAACAGGTGTGGGAGTCCGTTCTGGGGTTCCTCGTGGCTTTACCCAGCAGGTCCGCATAGAGGATGATCAGGACCACGGGCCTGAGTGCAGGTGTCTGAGATGGCCTGCACTTGGCTGTGCTGGGGGAGGAGGTCTTTTGCTCCACCCCTTGGCGTCTCTATAAAAACCCTGGACCAGAGACAGTCCGGGCCCGTTGGAATAGGTTCCAGGCCCTCTCGAGGCTATCCTTTATTTTCTATCTGTTTATCTCCGCAAGATGCTCCGCTATAAATCCTTCTATCTAATATTTCCTGCTGCTCGCACTCAAGAAAACTCTGGGAAGCTGTGGGGGTGGTGGGTAAACGCCCCACAAACAGGCCGGGCGGTGGTAGCACACGCCTTTAATCCCAGCACTCGGGAGGCAGAGGCAGGCGGATCTCTGTGAGTTCGAGGCCAGCCTGGGCTACCAAGTGAGTTCCAGGAAAGGCGCAAAGCTACACAGAGAAACCCTGTCTCGAAAAACCAAAAAAAAAAAAAAAAGAGCTGAACAACCAATAGCTAGGCAGGGCTGCCAGGCAGATAGAATACATAGGAGGAGAAATCTAGGCTCAAGGACAAAGAGAAGGAAAAGACATGCCCAGGGCAAGATGCCAGGCAGATGCCAGCTGGACACAGAGAAACAGTGAAAGTAAGATACACAAAAGTAAGAAAGGTAAAAAGCCCCGAGGCCAAAGGTAGATACCGAGAAATAGGCTACTTTAAGTTAAAAGAGCTAGCCAGAAATATGCCTAAGCTAGGCTGGGCATTCAAAATTAAGTCTCTGTGTTATGATTTGGGAGCTGGCTGGTGGCCCCAAAGAAAAAGCCTGGTACATGGCCCTTCTTCCTGCCCCAAATAACACTCCATTCCCTTAGCGTTTGGGACCAGCTAGATGCTTCCCTAATTAAAACCCTGCGCTTCAAAGAAGAGCTGAGACAGCGTCACACTTCCTGTACTGTTTTGCACTTGAAAATCAGACATCTCTATTTGGTAAAATGTGTTAGAGATATTTTGGGGCTCAAGGGGTGGGAGGGGCTGAGGTAGGAGCACTTGTGCTACAAGCATGAAGACCTGAGTTGGAATCCCCAGGACCGATGCAAAAAGCTAGGTATGGCAGTGCGTGCCTGCAACCCCAATGTGATGGGACACAGACAGGCTGAGCGCTCACTAGCCAACCTCCCCACAAGAGCAAGCTTCCAGTTCCTTCCTCAACAGACCCTACCTAAAGACAGTAAAGGACAGAGTGACAGAGAAAGACACTTGGTGTCTTGCTTTGGCATTAGCATGCTCACCCATGGGCGTGTGCACTTAGCCCACTCACGTTCATGCACACACACACACACACACACACACACACACACACACACACACACGAAAACAAAAACAAAAAATTGCAATAATTCGACTACACCAGGTATCTCATGCCTATCATCCTCACACTTAAATTCAAGATAATCCCCATCTACACAGCAAGCTCAAGGACATCCTGGGCTACATGAGACTCTGTCTCAAAAAAGAATTCAATAATACTGTGAATATTCTGCTATCACAAACCACACTCCACAGAGGGAGGAATAAAGATAAAGTAATTTAAAAAAAATCACATTTTTACATATTGCTGAAATGGGACTCAGATGTAGGTTTATTGAAATTTGAGAATATATACTTGACAAGCAAAGTTTTAGAAGCTAATGTTTAAGAAAATACACTCTTGGTTGCTTATTTGTTTTGTTGTTGATGTTTTAGTTTTGTGAGACAGGGTTTCTCTGTGTAGCCCTGGCTGTCCTGGAACTCTGTAGACCAGGCTAGCCTGGAACTCATAGGTTTGACTGCCTCTGCCTCCCAAGTGCTGGGATTAAAGGCGTGCAACATATCCACTTTTTTTTTTTTTTTTGGACCACTTATTTCTTTTTCAGACAGTATTATATTCTGTAGCCCTGGCTGGCCTGGAATATCTAGATCAAACTTATTATGATCCTCCTGTCTCAGCCTCCTGAGTGTCAGGACTAAAGGCACGAGACACCAAGTCTACTCTTTGGTTTGATGTTTTAAGGGGGTTGTTTTCAGCACCGTAGGGCTGTGCAAATCCAGGACTTTGCACATGCGGGAGAAGGGTCCATCCACTATGTGGCTAGTTTGAGACCAACCTAGACTATATATGACCCAGTCTCAAAAGAACATCACAAAATCATTGTATAGTTAATGCTTAGCATGGATTCACCCCATCTCACAATTAAAAAATGCTTTACATTAAAAAAAAAAAAAAAAAAGGAGGAGAGGGCCAGGTGTGGTGGCACTTGGGAGGCAGAGGTAGGTCTCTGTGAGTATTAGGCTGACTTGGTCTACATAATGAGTTCCAGGCCAGCCAGAGCTACATAGTGACTCTCAAAACAGAAGTCACAGAATTCAGCTTCTGTAATGGAAAGACCATTTCTTAGAAAGCAAAAATCTATGAATGAAAAGAAACCACTTGGTAAGGAGCATAGCCCATCCAGTCCCAGTTTTGGCTTACCGTCTCCATTAACCTGTCATAGGTATTCTTTCTATCTTAGATGAGGCCTCCGGCGGATCATAAAAAGCTGTACTGGTGCCCACCAGTAATGACTGCACTCCCCTACCTCCTCCCTGAGTTGGGCAGGTATGAACCTCAATTTATATGGGGTCCCCCTCCTAACCTGAGGGTCTCACTGGTGAAATATGGGTGCCGTTTCCTGCGTGTAGTCACGTTCTTTTCTAGGCATTACCATAAGAGACTACTAGCACCGCGCCTCATCCCTACAATCCCAGCACTCAGGAAGCTGAGGCAGGAGGATTGTGAGTTTCAGGCCTGCCTGAGCTGTGCTACAGAGTGAGGTCCTGTCTGAAAAACCAAAAGGGGAAAAAACAAAATTAAGAGAGTCAGCTTCCAGGTATGCGCCTGCTTGTAGACACTTCCACGTTTATTGTGACTTGCTAGCACACTGGCGTGGAGATTGTGACTTGCTAGCACACTGGCGTGGAGTGATTACAATCCAACACCTAGCACAGCACTTGCTATGAGGGGCCTTCGACACCTGAAAAACCACGTGAGCATAAATAGCACACGGGTCTGGAGGAGGGAGAGAAGAAGCAACAGTCCTCTCCAAGGTGGAGTCACATGATGTAGAAGGAGCAGCGTTTGAGGCTGAGGAAGAGGGAACGAGTTTCTAGGCCAAAGGGTATCATCGTCTAAAGGCGCTGAACACGAGCACGTGGTCCCTACACTGGAGCCTTAGTGATCAGGGCAGGAGACTGGGGCTGGCCAGGCTGGGTGACAAAGGCAGGGATGGAGAGGTGGGATTCATCTGGGAGGGGCCTCTGAAAAACCCGGAGCAAAGCTGTGACATGAACGGCTCTGGACTTAAGTCCCTGAAACCAGGCAGAGGGACCATGAAGAAGCCGGTGGCTCTGGTGTGGGTGACTGCAGCATCCTACATTTACTGACGGGAAGCACAAAACAAGCAGGCCTCAGGAGGGGAGTAGGAACGGGGGGGGGGGGGGGGGGAGGTGGGGGGGGCACGACTAAGCTTTGCCTCCACGGAGTCTGGTGACAGCGGAGAAGCAGCAGAGGACTCCAGCAGCCCAGGGCTAGAGAGGCTTAGGCTGCATGGAGAAGGGGGCTACAAGAAGGGCTTTGGAGTCATCCGTAGGTGAGCAGGGATAGAGGGCGTAACAGAGGGCATGTCAGTCAAGAGTGTGTTAGAGAGTACAGCGGGGCTAAGGGATGAAACCCTGGGAACCACGCGGGGCGGTGGTGGCGCACGCCTTTAATCCCAGCACTCGGGAGGCAGAGGCAGGCGGATCTCTGTGAGTTCGAGGCCAGCCTGGTCTACAGAGTGAGATGCAGGACAGGCACCAAAACTACACAGAGAAACCCTGTCTTGAAAAACCAACCAACTGGGCTGGAGAGATGGCTCAGAGGTTAAGAGCACCGACTGCTCTTCCAGAGGTCCTGAGTTCAATTCCCAGCAACCACATGATGGCTCACAACCATCTGTAATGAGATCTGTCGCCCTCTTCTGTATACATAATAAATAAATAAATAAATAAATAAATCTTTAAAAAAAGAAAAACCAAACAAACAAACAAACAAACCCTGGGGAACCACAAACTCACTAGGGCCATTTCCATTTAAGACCCGATCACACACCCATCAGACATATTCTGGTTATAATTTGGATGCCTGCACGTCTTCCTTCCGGAATAAAATGCATTGATCAACGTAAATTACTATTTATATTTCCTAGAAGCAAGCCTTTTAGAAATTAAAATTCTGGCATTTTTGTTTGTTTTTGAGACAGAGTCTCACTATGTAGTCGTGGCTGGCTTGAAACTCGGAGATATCGACCTGCCTCTGCCTCCTGAGTGCTGGGATTAAAAGTGTGTGCCCCAGTCTGGTATTTTTATTGTAAGCTGCCCCTTTCCACTCTCACCCCAAACTTCACTAATCCAAAGACTACAGTCATGAAGCTGCGGACTGGCCGTGGGTAACAGCAGACCACCAAGGCTCTGCGTTCCCTGGTAGCTCACCTTCTTCCCTCCAGTCAGGGGCCAGCCAGGCCTCTTTGTCCGCATCACTAGCCTCAATCTTGGCTTCAAGTTACAGTCTTGCATACCAGCCCCATGGCTTGGAGCAAGGGGGGGGGGCACCTGACTCATGCCCACAAAAAAGGGGGGTTGGGCTAGTTAAAATGATATCTGACCAATATCAAAAGATGCGGTTAATTTACAGCCGTCATCTGACCCATCTCTAGCTACAGAGAAGCATCGGTCCACGAAGAGCACATCCTTCAGCAAAGCTGAGCTGGCTAATCTGTGTGCGTGCGGGTCTGGTGGTGGCGGAGCCATAAGCCGCAGTCACCTACCTTTTCATACTCATCCTCCCCAGGGTTGTGTTTCTGCAGCCAGTCGGCCAGGGGACGGTCCTTGAAGGAACCAGTCACCCCATGCTCCACCTGGATCTTGCGCAGGGTCTCAGCGTTGGGTATCATCTCCACCATCCCTGAGGGAGAAGGGGTCAGACTCAGGCTGCAGAACAGAGTGAGGACGGCTATCTTCGCTGGACTAGACGCTCCCCATGAGCAAAGCCCCGGAGCATTTGGACAAAGTTCGCCAGTAGGAGGATTCCATGATGGAGGATGGTAAGAAGACCACGCCCACACCGCATAGTCTAGACTGGCTCTAGGCTTCCCCAGGTCATGAGGTTGCTTCTTTTTGTTCTTTTCAGATTTTACTATGAAACTCTTAAAATATATACAGGGCTTTTAATCAATTCTCATGTAGCCACCACCCAGCTTCAGCAATCACCAACACTTTGGCTAATTTCATTTCATCTTCCATTACCCAGTGAGCTTCCTACTTCTTGTTGTTCCAGCTGGAGGGTCCCCCTCTGTAGCCCAAGCTGGCCTCGGACTTCTGATCCTCCTGCCTCATCTGAGAGCTGGGATTATAGGTGTGTTGTTACCACACTCTGCTTTAGACACGCCACTTCATGCAATAGATACGTTTTTATTTATTTACTTAATTATTTATTTGTTGGGACAGGGTTTCTCTGTGTAACAGTCCTAGCTGTTCTGGAACTTGTTTGTAGACCAGGCTGGCCTCGAACTCACAGAGATCCGACTGCCTCTGCCTCCCAAGTGCTGGGATTACAGGTGTGTGCCACCACCGCCCAGCGCAATATTCTTTTAAATATAATGAACAAGAACATAATAACCACATACCTGTCACATCCAAAAAAACTTAACAGTGGCCTTTGAAGCCAGCCTATTTTCAAATTTTCCTACAGCCATCTCAAAACTACAATCGGCTTGCTTGATCAAGATCCAAAGTCCACAGAGGTTGCTATGCCTCCAGGTCTGTTTTGTTTTGCTTTCTTTTTCAAGTCACCCCACATCTTCTCATGGAACAGTCCTGCCCTTCTGTTCTCCATTGTTCATGCTGGGAAAGCAGGCAGTGAGGGAAGGGATGCCCTGCCCGACTCCCCACTGACCTCTCCCTCGGCCCGTGGAGAAGCATCGGAAAATGACCATGCGCATGTCCAGCCCCTCCTGCACCCAGATCTTGCTCATGATTCGAATCATCTGCAGGGTGAGCATGTCCTGGCGAAGGTCATCCCCACACTGCAGAGGGAAGAGAGGTGATTAAGATCCATTTCCGCTCCCTCCTCCAGGCTCCCAGACCCCACAGCGTTCCAAAGTGCAGCAGCAGCAGCAGCAGCGGAGAGACCGCAGTTCTCTGGTTCTCTGTCACTCACCTGTTGATCTGGCCCTCACGAGGTTGAGGTTAAGGAACAGGAGCAGTACCGCTGATCTCTGCAGTCTGCCCCCTGCTGTGCCCCCCAACCCCCATGGCTGCATCCTCATCTGAACTGAATTATGGTTCCTTTTCTGCAAGAAACCCTCCTGATCACTAGACCTGTTTGTTTGAGACAAGTTCTCTCTGGGCAGCCCAGGCTGGTTTTGACCAGCAATCTTCCTGCCCTCCGCCTGTGAGTACTGGATTACAGATACACACCACCATGTCTGGTTCGCCAGGCCTTTAAAAAAAACTTGAACATTTCTACCAGATCAGAAACTAACTACAGTACACAGCAAACTTGTGCTATAAGGCTCTCGTCCCAGAGAACCGGGAGCCCTGTGCGTGCTGAGCCCACATTCTATTCCTGAGCCCCGGGTAGGCGCATACTGCCTGCCCCTCTGCAGAGCATCCTCTGAGAGTCTCATTTGTTTCTTTCTCAGCACCACGGAGGAGCCAGTCAGAGGGAAAACAGGAGATCCATCTAGTGTAACCAGCACCTCACATAAACTCTCCAGCAGCCAGCCACATCCTCTACCAGAATCCGAGCATCGCCTTGCCCATGGCATTTTATGTGAGCAGCCCTGCCTCCCAGAAAGGGTTCCCATATTCTGAGCTATCCAGTGCCTCTGTTTCTCCTAACACTGCCCTTAGCCTTCTGGGGCCACGCAGAATTTATCAGAATCCCTTTTTACCCGATAGTCTTTCCAATAATAAAAGGCGGCATGAGAACTAGAAGTATGGCTCAGTGGTTAGAGTCATTGCCTGGGATGCTCAGAGGCCCTGAGCTCAATCCCCAGCAATGGGGAGAGAGGGAGGGTGGAGGAGGAGGTAGTGGAGGAGGAGAAGGGAGGAGAGGACAGGAGACTGGAACAGTTCAGACCTTTCCTGCCAGCCTGGAACATTCTCTTCTTCTCATAGGCATGACTAAAGTACTGGTTTTGGCGCCTTTTGTTTGTTTGATATTAGTTTCTCAAGACAGTGTTTTTGCCTTGTTATGTTTTTTGAAACAGTGTCTTAATATCTAGCCCAGTCTGGCCTGGAAGTCACTACATAGCCCAGGCTTGTCCCGGGGCTATCCCTCCTGTGCCCTCACACCCTGCTGGTCGAAGCATCCTCACCTTGAAGATGACCCGGATGTTCTCACCTAGGGGATCCACATTTTGGAAGGCAAGCTTCAGGGGGACCGCATTGGAATTGAAGTAGGAACAGTCCTGTATAGTGGAGAGGGCGGTGACTCATGTCAGGGTGGTCCACACCCAGGGCATGCTCATGACATCTGCCATATTTCCCAGGAACCCAAAGTCCACACCCCCTTCCTGGCTTCAGCTGCTAGAACCCTGGCTCTAACATCTCACTGCCCACCCTCCTCCCTTCGCTCTGTACACAACTTACAAGTTTGTGACGTCTGGTAAACCCCACATCCCACACTTCCACAAGAGGACCGGACCACATGCCTAAGAGTTGTGAGGATGGATCGAAACAACCAACCAACAGACCCGTGCTGGGCAGTGAGGCTGAGAGCTGCCATCCTCACCTCCTTCCCCAGCTCCACCCTCAGCATCGCCAGGGAGACCCAGCCTCTCACCCAGCTCTTCTGCCCTGCACACAGTTACAGTAGTCGGCTGAGTCCACACACAGTCAAGCTGGGAAGAGGCCATCTGTCTGCCCTCCACCCTCCTCTCCTAAGACAGAGTAAGGAGGCCCTCACCTCCCCCAGAGTGGTCCCCAATCTTTGAAGTTCTACATCTAGCAGAGACTCACCCTGGGCACAATGCCCTTCACCAGCAGACTGGGGCTAAGCGGCAGACGGCATGAACCATTGAGGGCAAAGAACTGCTTCACCTCCTCCAAGCCCGTGCGAAGGATGCCCTTCAGAGGGAGTGGGGGGGGGGGAGCGGGGATGAGGTGAGAGGCCCAGAGGGCTCCACTGAGGGCCAAGCATCTATCTCCCAGAGGGAGGAGCCTAGTCCTGTGCCTAAGTAACAGGGACAAGATCTGAGAATCTCTTGGGAAGAAGGACCACCGCCCGCTTGGGTCCCAGACTTGCTCAGTGCTCAGGAAGCACAACTGAGTTCCTACAAAGGCAAGGCAGCCAGGAGACGGGAAGAAGCAGGCACAGAATGAGGGCAAGTGGGATCACAAGGGCTAAGTCCTTCCGGGCTTTGCTAAGAGAAGCTGAAGATCCAGATTTACAGACAATGATCTCCCAAGTTTTAAACGGCAGAAACCGGAAGTGCCTTCACACAAACAGATAAAGGTGCCCCTTTTCTGTCACCCATCCCAGTCCTGAGCCATGGCTCCCCACAGCCAAAGGTGACCGGGCCTTAGCCCTCACCTACCAACTGAGCTTGTGCAGTGGACAGCACACGCAAGTATGCCTTGCCTTTAAGGCCAACAGCTAAGCAAGTCAAAATCCTAGTGATATTTTGCAAGCCAAGCAAAACACGTTCATGAGCTGTGGCCAGCTTGGCGACTCTCTGCTAACGGCCTGCAGGTAACAGCCACCTCCTTCTCATTTCCAGATCGGAGACAGTCCCTTTCCATCCTGCCTCTCAGGATGCCTGAGAAGTAAACTGCCAGTCACACAAGCCTCGGCTAGAAATAGGGAGAGCCTTGCTTACCTGGCGTGCGGACGGGGTGGCCTCTCGGACCTGCTGGGCCAGTTTGGCCAGGGTATTGACCAGCCAGCACTGGCGATTGAACTCCTCCCTCAGGCCCTTGCCACAGCAGCACAGCAAGGCCGCCAGCAGGTACTGGTAGCGGATGCTGAACTGAGAGTCCTTGAGACTATCCTTCAGTAACCTGCAAGGCAGGGCCAGTGGGGGGGTCAGGCCACTCAGCAGCCGCAGCACCGAGCTAGGGAGGCAAGGGTCACACTCTGCCTCCACTCACAAAGCCCACCCCACACCTCGGAGGGAAATAGACTTCGAATGTCTTCCCTGTCTTTGAGCTGAAGCCCTTCTATAGCTCATCTTGCCTTTATACTTCTGCCACTGGTGGATAGAAAAGGTGGGCATAGATGGTCTTCCCTGAGTTACACAGAGGTGAGTGAAGACCTCCGTGAGGAAGATGCTCTAGACCAAAGCCACAGGGTAGATCAGCAAACATACTGGATGGAGCCTGGTCTTTCAGTGCCTCACGCCTACCTGCCACAGGGGAACTGTGCTTGCACTAGAGACCCTGCCTACCTCCCTTCTTTCTGCACGTGAGTTTACCAGAAGAAGTAGTGGGTCACTCTCAGGTCAGAGATGGCTCGCTTCAGGAGAAAGCGTACCAAGGGGCTGTCCAGGTAGCACTCATACTTCAGGGCCTGTTCAGAAGAAAGCAAACACGAGGCTTCGTTAACCATCCGAGATCTACCCTGACGACTGGCCCTGGGACGGTGGCTTCCGAGGGCAGATGTAGAAACACGAGTCGGGGCATGGGAACTGCGAGTCCCCGCACCTGTACGAGCTGGGGCAGGTAGTCCAGCAGCTCTGCGTCCGAGAGCGAGCCGATCCACTGCACGGCCATCCGACGCACCTCCTGGTCGGGGAAGCTGTAAAAGAGTTCAGAGACGGGGGCGGGGGGCTGGAGAGATGGCTCAGTGGTTAGGAGCACTGGCTGCTCTTCCAGAGGTCCTGAGTTCAATTCCCAGCACCCACATGGTGGCTTACAACCATCTGTAATGAGATCTGGCATGCAGGCAGAACATTGTATACATAATAAATAAATAAATCTAAAAAAAAAAAAAGAGTTGAGAGACTTGATAATCCCCATTGCGGGCTGCACCTCAGAGACGTGAGCCTGGGTGTCAGAGGCATGGAGAAGGAAAAGTTCTATCCCCTTCCTCCCTCAAGATCGGCATCTTCTGGATGGCAGCCCTTAGGGATGGTCCGCCCCCCCCCCCCCTCCCGTGGACAGTCTCCCTTGGGCAGGGAAGAGCAGGAAAATAGCCTTTCTTGCTGCTTGAACACTTTAAAGGAAATAGAACAAAGTCCTCCACACCACTCCCAAAGCTCTTCCTTAACTCCCACTGTGTTAAAAATTCCTACCGTCAAGGAGCCCTCGAGTGGGTGAAGCAGGTTTTTTGGTAACATCCTACAACACAAAGCCTGCCAGGCAAGCAATAGAGAACTGTGGGGGTTTATATAAGCCAAGCGACAGCCCGGGAAATGAGTTTTGCAGGGATTAGCAAAGATGTAGCCTCAAAAAGTCTCAAAGGCAGGTACATTTTGATTGCTGAGATGGCAAGAAAAATCTAGAAAAGGGCAGCTCAGACTGGCAGCCCCGTGACCCCGAGAACTCTTTGGGAGAAAGAGGAGAGAGGACTGTTAAAATCAGAACTCAGAGAGAAAGGTTTGGGCTGTACAAGGGGAAGCATTTGTTGGAACTGTGGATGATTATGTGAGGTTTGGGCATCTTCTCATATGTAAATTTTGCCTCAAAAGAAAAAAAAATAGAACTCTGAGCTCTGCTAATCATGTGCATGCCCTTGGAGCACAGAGCCCGCGCCTTTAATCCCAGCACTCAGGAGGCAGAGACAGGTAGATCTCTCAATCTGTGAGTTCAAGGCCA
This sequence comes from Peromyscus maniculatus bairdii, assembly GCF_049852395.1. Taxonomy (NCBI): domain Eukaryota; kingdom Metazoa; phylum Chordata; class Mammalia; order Rodentia; family Cricetidae; genus Peromyscus; species Peromyscus maniculatus. The sequence goes on along the minus strand of NC_134862.1, from coordinate 42,656,244 downwards.
GCCTGGTCTGCAAAGTGAATTCCAGGCCAGGTAGGGCTACATGAGACCCTGTCCCAAACAAAACAAAACAAAACAAAAACAAAAACCCAAAATTGTTTGTTTAACAAAAAGTTCACGCTGAAATATTTGCAATTCAATGCTGTGTGCTGGGTGAGCAGGAGAGCGCGCAGACACCTCGTGAGGCATGTATGGGAAATGACAGTGGTGGACTCAGGGGACAGCACAATCTTAAGAGACGGGGAAGACACAAGACAAAGCAAAAAGAAAACTAGAAAAGCCCTGAAGACTCATGTCCGTGCCACCTGCCCCCCAACTGGCCCATCAGTGACGGCAGGGCTGAGGCCGGGACAAGGAGGAGCTTCCACTCACGTGGCATGCAGGAGCCCCAGGGCATCCTGGTGGTTCATGTGTGTCCACTGCTTCAGGAGAGCATAGATGTCCGGCAGGCAAGCCCACTCCCAGCTGGGTGCACTGGCCAGCACCAGGGGGAGGGAGCTCACCTCCGCGTGGCAGTAATAGCGCTTTTCCCACAGGTGCTTCCGGTCAGCATCGGAGAGCCTGCGAGGAGAGCGGTGGAGTGAGCCCAGGGCAGAGAACTTACATTCCAAGGGGATGGCTGCCCATACTGCCTACCACTCGGCGGCTTCCCAACTTCACTGTGCATTATAATCACCTGAGGGGGCTTGGTGATTTCTGGCGCCTAGGTCCCACCCCAAGGCCAACTGAGTCGGAATGTCTCCAGAAACTAGGCATCGGGTATTTTAAAATGATCACAGGTGACAGCAATGTGAAGCTCAGCTTGGAAAGCAGGGTCCAGATCTCAGCTCTGATCCCATCTCAGGGACGTGTGTCAGACCGAGGCTGAAAGCATGGGCCAGTAAAACCCGACCAGGGGATGCCCTGAGGGTACGACTCCCGAGTAGGGCCACTAGAGGGCAGCGGACAACACTTGTCAGGGTTTGGACAGCGGAGAAGCCTCTTGGGACTTCTCTTAGCTTTATAGGGTCTGTAGCTAATTGGGACTTGCCTGAGATCAGGTGTCTAATGGGAGACAGGAGCTGAGGGGCTAATGAAGTGAGGGGTCAGGAGTGGGGTGGGGGCGGGGAGGTCTGCATCTCTGGTCGTCACCCCCCCCCCCGCCCCCCAGCATATCCACAGAGCTATGCAGGGCCTGGAAAAGTGGCTCGGATGAGGGAGAGCCCCAACTGCCCTCATTCTCACCCCCCTCCCTCTCCAACACGGGTGGACACAGCAGCCCCAAGGATGAGATCAGCCTGGACTCCTTTACCCCTGAGAGCTGCCAGCTTGCCAAGACACCTGATCCTTTTTGGAATGTGACGACAAGGCCAGAAAAATGCAAAGGCTGTTGGTGTGGAAGGAAGGGGTAGGTAGGAGGAGGTGGGGGCAGGGAGGTGAGGTCAGCAACCAGCTGCCCCACCAGACAAGTGTATCTCGCAAAGCGCTGATCCTCCTGGTAGGTGGGTCTGGGGCAGGTCACCTGTGTGGGGCTGGACATTCTCAGATCTCATTTCCTGATCGGCCCTACCCATTTCCCCCAGCGTCCACTAGGGAAAGGTTTGGGAGCTGCCACCACCTTGTGCCTAGGCGGTAGCAATGACATCTATCTCACCGACTGCCTCCAGTCCTCCAGCACCAGGGCAGGGACTAGATGCTGGGAGGGAAAAGGTCAGGCTGACGTGGACAGACAGTGGGAAGGGAGCCTGGGTCACACATGGAGGGGTCTGGGTCACACACGGAAAGGTCCAGGGCCTTACCAGTACAGGGACTCCTTCTGCGTGATGTCTTTGAGTTTGTGTTGGTCCTCTTCCCGGAGGCTGCCAAACTCATAGCGGGGGCTGAACTTGTCTCCGGGGGGGCTGGTGAACTTGATGTCAAAGGCCGAGGTGGGGAAGTCAATCTTGGGACAGGATCGGAGGAGAAGCAGAAGAAGCAAGGAGAAGACATAGTGTCAGTGGAGGCGGCAGCGGAAGCGGCCACTTCCCTGGGTCCCCGGCTGTTCTCTCACACTCTGGTGCCTCAGTCCTTCCCTCCCCTTCCCTGAGGCTCTTTGTAAAATAACCCAGATGTCCATGGGGATCCCCAAAGTCCCAGCTGTAACTTTTAGCAAAAACTGAAAGGAAACCACAGGAAGCCTATTGTGGTGGTGGGTTACGCCAGGAATCCTAGCACTGGGAAAAGGCTGAGGCAGGAGTACTACTGTATGTTTGGGGGCAGCCTGATCTACACAGTAAGTTCCAGGCCAGTCAGGAATCACAGAGACGCCCTGTTTCATCCAAGCCTTTCCCCTCAAACAAAAGGAACCCAGGCGAAATGGACATGGGCGGGAAAGGCTGGCTTGAGCTGCTTAAAGACAGGAAAAGCCCTACCTCAAACCCCTCAACAGAGTGCCCAGGCTGAAGCTGGGGACGCCCTAGTGTGGTCCCGGAGGCGCTGCAGCCTGAGGGGATCTGGGACCACACCTTGGGTGAAGGATCTACTAACTCTAGAACCTGTGATCATTTGCTCTGAGCCACCGAATCAGAGCGGAAAGATACAGTTCTCCGAGGAGTTCCACTCGCTCACTGAGCAAGTGCACACTGCACCCTGGCATGAATTGGGTGTTTTTCTAGGCACAGAGTCAAGACAAAAACGCCTGCCTCCCGAAGCATGCACTCCTGTATACTTCTATTTCATTTTCTGTCAGTTTTACCATTCCCTACTCCAGACCACAGCATCTCACGGGCTTGAGAAAGGGCAGTCAGAACTAGGGGTGAGGCAGCTTCTCTCCTTTCCTCCAAGGAGGACAGGTTCCCTGAGTGACTAACGGGATTGCTTTCTCTTGGGCCCCAAGAGAAAGCACCTTTTTGGATCAGGCCTAGAAGGATGAGGGCTCAAAACGGGGTGAGCTCTAGGTAGAGAAGGTCTCAGACCTCACCTTCAGAAGCTGATGTGAAATGGGGGACGGATACTTTCCACTCATGCCCTCACATGCACGGGAGCGCTCGGTCACATCTCATCATCCCATGCCGGCAGTTCCTACCCAGAGCTCACCGAGGGCCTTGGAGGCGACTTTGGTGCTGTGTGACAACTGGATGGGAGAGAGGGTCTCACCTGCAGGATGACACTGTCTGGCTGGTGGAAATTAGGTGCACTCCAGCGGGCACCGGAGTTTTCCTGTGTGGCTGGCCACAAGCCCAGAAGCTTCCGGCCACAGGTCAAGACTCTGAGGTAGAAGGAGAGGGAGATGAGTTAGCAAACCACTGTGAGTGGTGGGGTTCTCTCCCGCTCTTTTGTCTCCAAACCTTTTCTAGTTAAGTGTCTCCCCGATCTGTCTTTTTGATTCTTCCCACAGACCACGGCTCTTATTTCTGGATTTTTCCAAATAGGGTTTCTCTGTGTAGCTTTGCGCCTTTTCCTAAAACTCGCTTTGGAGACCAAGCTGGCCTCGAACTCACAGAGATCCACCTGCCTCTGCCTCTGCCTCTCGAGTGCTGGGATTAAAGGCGAGCGCCACCACTGCCCGGCTGTTATTCTAATCTCTGGGAAGGCTCCCATGGAAGAAAGCCTCTCCAAGCTCACCACTCCCTGACCAGGATGACCGCTTGGCTGGGATGTCTCCATGAGGCAGAGAGGCCTGGATAGATGACCTCTACAGTGTTACAGGAACACTGCTGTCCCATGCCCCCCCCCCACCAGCTTCCACCAATAGGCCTGGTCACTAGACCTGTGCATTGGCTTCTCTACTGAGGCTGAAGCCCTCTGGACTTCTGGAGCTCCATGTGGCCAACCCTTCCCAGGGGACACCGAATGTAAGCAACCAGGTTTTTATCTCCATGCGCTGGCTCCCTCCCAAGGCCAGAAGCTGCTCCCCTGGGGCTCACGTACTGCCTGAAGTTGAAGAGAGGGGTAGTGACCCAGCCCAGGGCTTCAGGCACCCGCCTCTGCTTATTGGCTTCAGAGGAACTCCCAGGAGGGGGAATGGGCAGCGCGTAGAGTGTGGCACACAGCAGGGTCTCCCGAGGCAGCCTGTTCACCTGCACTGGAAAGCAGAGCCTAGGAAACAAGGGAACCAAAATCAAGGGCCTTCTGGGGCTGGGGGGCTCGAGGAAGTCAGGTATCGGCCCGGAGGTTCCTAGGTAAGCCTCCCACAGAACCCGGACAGGTCCCAAAGTAAGCAGGACCTCTTCTGGGTGTTCCTACGAGGCACTCCCAGGAACCCACAGAGACGTCTCTGGAACTCCTGAGTCAAAAAGGTCCCCCAATTTCCAGGCAGCATCCAGGCCAAACTCGCTTAGCTGAAAGTCATCTCACTGTCCAGGTGACCACCCATCCTCTGTCCTGTGCCAGCTCCTTTTCTCACACTCAGATTTCCATGGAGGGTCAGTAATGCTTCCTTTGGGCCTCCTTTCCACTCAGTAGTCCCTCCCCCCACCCCCACCCCCCCCCTAGGGCCACCCAACCAAGTCACCAGGAAGAAGTACCAAGTTCTCTGCACCCAGCTTGCCCCTCCCCCCACAGCCTTCTCATCTGTCTGTGTCCCTCCCCTAGCCCCAGGGGCACACACCAACACAGGCTCAGAGCCCAAGAAGAAAGAGAAGGGGATTTTCAGAGCCCCTCAAAAGTGAGAAAGGGGAACAGGCAAAACCCAGAGGACACATCCAAGCAGCAAGTGCTCCCCAAGGCCTGCTGTTCGTTCCTCCTGGTCAGCCCTGACAGGGCCACACCCAGCCACACCCTCTGAATTCAAGCTAAGGATTTTTGGGTGTGGAGAAGTGGAGAGAGCTTGGGGGCTGGGAGGGGGGGAAGAAAGCCAGGACCCACCCGGTTACCTTTCCGGGAAGCTGTCCCTGGGCCAAAGTCCACACTGACACACCCTCCTGGCTGGCCCCAGGCCCAGCTGCTTCTATACCTAAAGGGCACAGAGGCAGGGCAGCCACTCCCAAGGTCAGAGGTCTCAGATAAGGCCAGTTGACTCCTCACAGCCCCTCACTCCTGGGGGGAAGTCCACTCAAAGGAGGCCCGCAGCAGCCACAGACTGGCACAATCCTGCTCTGCTCCAGCTGCTTCTACCCTGGGGGCCCCACAGCTATAATTAGGGCCCCTTTAGCAGCCAACGGACATGCCAGGCTGGCTTTGGCTGGAGGGGACAGAGCAGGGCTGCTGGGCCTATTTTGAGAGTGAGCTGATCTCCTGTCCCGCTACAGTGGGAAGAAGCAGCTGACCCCCACAGCCAAGGAGGGGAGCTGGTCTAGTCACACAACAGGGAAGAGCAGAGCATGGCTGACACATGGTATGGCCATAATCCCAGCCCTCGGGAGGCTGAGACAGGAGGATTGCTGGAATTTCAAGGCTGACATCTGAGTCTGTATGAGATCCTGTCTTGGGAGGAAGGAAGGAAGGAAGGAAGGAAGGAAGGAAGGAAGGAAGGAAGGAAGGAAGGAAGGAAGGAAGGAAGGAAGGAAGGAAGAGAGGGAGGGACATTTTGACTAAAACCATAATACAGAGAAGCAAACAAGCCCTCCGTTTCTCAGGTCTTTCAGGATACCTGGGATTCCAAAATGGCCTCCCTAACCCTTTGCCTGGGGTTGGTCAAGGGAACCCCTACTTCTGCTAGGGAGCTGACTTTTCTCTTTGCCTGAGAACGTCTCCTTCCTGTGAGCTCTTCTCCAATACTGTGAACCCTGGGCTGCCTCCTCCAGGGACTGTGCTGGGGCTCCTGCTTGGCCACGCAATCTCGGGCAGCGGAACTGCCAGCTGGGCCCTTGGCACGCTCACTCGGGGAAGCGGGGGCTATCACTGGGGTCCTTTCTGCTGTGTGGCATCAGTTATGACACACGGGCTGGGCGCTGTGACATAGATAGATAGCTTTTTCACACAAATCTCCCTCAGGCATTAGTCACTGTCAGCCACCTGGAACAGAGAAACAGGAACTGAGAAGGCCAGCGCTGAGGGGCTCAGACGCGGACACTGAAGGAGTGAGCATTTACCAAGCCTGAGATGCTCGGCGGCCAAGTTGTTGTTCTCTCTCTCTCTCTCTCTCTCTCTCTCTCTCTCTCTCTCTCTCTCCCTTTCTGGTCTTTCTTAGTGTCCTTAAGGACTCTTCGAGGTCTTGTCGAGCAGTCCTCCAATCGCGTCCATTCTAGGCTGTCTACGGTGGTATCATCCACCAAAGATGGCTGGCCCAAAGCTGAGCTCTGACCACAGTGTGGTGCCTTCTCCTGAATGCCGTAGCCTTCATTAAGAAGGGCTAAGAGATCTCACCTAGCACTGGGCCTTAGAGACCTGGCCCTGTGGATCGAGATAGAGATCTCACACTCAGCATGGAAGGCTGGGCTGCATCCATACCTGACTCTGACAGGCACTAGGTCCTCAGCATCCCCCTCTAGACAGCGGGAGTTAGGATGGAGAAGCTCAGTGGACTACTGAAACGCAATGGCTCTTTACTTGGGCAGTGTTGCACTGAATCCAGGGTCCCGCCGAGACAGGTTGCTCACTATGTAGTCCAGGCTGGCCTCGGATGCACAGAAGTTCTGTCTCAGCTTCCTGAATGCTCGTATCACTGAGCACCATGCTCTGCTTCTCAGAGACCACTGAATGCAGCTACCTCGTCTCTGGGGAGTTGCTCCTACCTGGGAAGTGTTTGTTAGTGGTAATTGTACGTTGATACTGCTCTAGAATGACCTAAATGTGACGAACAGGGCCTGTCTCCGCTCTGGTCCATCTCTTAAACACCCAGCCCCTTCATCTACCTATTTAAGCATCCTTAACCTCCCCAGGGACACTCTTCTGTCTCTGTAATCTGCATTCCACACTTTTAAGTTGCATTTGCCACTTTGCCAATGGGGACACAGATATGGCTGGCCTGGGGAAGTGACGCTGGGGTGGTGGTGGAGCAGCAGGGGGTACAGCATGGGCAAGGCACTGGGGACCAACACCAGCAATGCCACCCTCAAGGTCCCCTCACTGTGCTGGTATATTGTGTACCCTAATAGACTTGCCTGAGGATCAGAGGACAGAGCCAGCCACTAGATTAGACATGGAGGTCAGGCAGTGGTGGCACACACCTTTGATCCCAGCACTTGAGATGGCATGCCTTTGCATGGGAAGCACACACACCTTTAATCCCAGGAAGTGATGTCTGGGCAAAGAAAGGGATATAAGACCTGAGGAAACAGGAACTCACTCTCTTTAGGCTGAGGATTTTGTAGAGGTAAGAACTAGTGGCTGGCTGTTCTGCTTCTCTGATCTTTCAGCTTTCACCCTGATGCTGGCTCTGGTTTTTTTTTTTTTTTTTTTTTTTTTTTTTTTTTTTTTTATTAAAAGACCATCTAAGATTCAAATAACACCTCACCGCTCATTTCTTTCCTGTTTTGTATGGCTGAAGCCTTCCTTCCTGAAATCAAATCACTGTTAATAAAGGGCAATTGATGCCATCTTGTGCTGGTGGTTATTGTATTTATAACCCGCCTCCAGGTTAAAAAGGTGTCCTCATTTCTCAGTTTGAGAAGCTGAGGCAGACAGGCTAGAGAGATCACAGGATCAGAGAGAGTGCTCGAAACAGAGCCTGACTCCTCGGCTCCATGCCCATTCTTCCTCCCCGCTCTATCCATAATAGACAAGCCGTGCCTCTCTGTCCGGTTCTTTCTGTGTACTGAGATGGGATCTCTCGGTTGGCCTAGAACTTGGCTATGTAGCCCAGGTTGGCCTCGATACTATAGCAATTCTCTTGTCTCTGCCTCCCAAGTGTTGAGATTCTAGGTGTGGTTCTGTTTGTTAGTTTAGTGCTGTCTAGGGCGGACACCCAGGCCCTCATCATATGTCCTAGTCAAACACTCTGCTTGGAGCTATACCTTAGCCTTTCTGCCTATTCCAGGGAATACTGGGAGGAAGGGAGAGAACAGAAAATCCTGAAGACCAGTTAAACTCTTTAAAAGAGGCCAGAGCAAAACAATAAAGTATTTTTAAAATCAGCAAGTAACATTTATACGATCCTTTATAGCTTATAAAGAGCCTTTATGGGTACTTTCCACTGGATGTTCCTGACAACTTGAGAGGTAGGAATTATACGCCTGTCCCCATTTAAGAGTCAGGGAAACGGAGACTCGAGAAGCAGCGTGACCTATCTGGATAGGGATAATTACGGAACCAGATTTAACCCAGGCTGTGCTCTGCTCCAGGTCTGACTATTGCTTCAGGATCTCCCTGAAGTGAGCAGGTTGGTCTGAAGCCATCCTGGAGCTTAGAGAGGGCTTACTGCTGGTCCCAGATGATGAGGTGGAACAGGTACTTGGAGAAGTGAGCCCGTCGGGTCTGCAGGGGGCTGCACAGTTCCTTGCCGCCATGGCTGAGGGAACAGGAGAGGTAGAAATCTTCATAGCTACAAAGAGAAGAGGGCCAGGTCAGTATACCTTGCCCTTAAAACCAATCTTAACCACTCTATTGCCAGGCTCCATTTTCCTCGGGTAGATTTCTCTTGATCTCTGGAGAATGCAACGTGGAGTCAAGGAGGGTTAGGACAACCAAGCTGGGCTTTAAGGAAGAATGCTTAGGAACAGCAACTTGATCTGGACCCTTAGACCCCCAGAGTTTCAGGCCCATGCTGAGTACAGGAGTTTTCCTTCGTTTCGTGGGAATGGCCATGTAGCCTGGTCCTTATAATCAGTTCTAGCGCATCAAGTGAAGCACACAGGCACACACAGATGTGTGTGTGTGTGTGTACATGCATACATACATACATACATACAGATGTATTTATATGCAGGCAAGGAGTGTGGGGGAGGCAAACGACATATGCTGCCATGAATGCCAGCACATGGGGGTCCCCGTGGCTCACGACAGGTGCCCGACAGAAGAGGTCAGGGAAGGCCCCTGTTTCCCAGGCTGCCTCCTTTGTTCTACGCCAATCGCCCAGAGGAATACATTAAGTGAGAAACAAAGAAAGAAGGGGAGGGAGGGAGGAGGGTGGGCTGGGTAAGGGTGGGATGGGGCCAAATGCCTATTCCCCCAGCCCTCAGGACTCTGGGGATCCAGCAGAAGAGCCGGGGACTACCAAAAGAAGGTCCTCCTCCACCCACCCCTGCAAGGGAACCCCAGACAAAGGGTCACCCCCTCCCCACCACCCTCATCGAGCATCTGCAGGGGAGTGCAGCCATTGGCGTGGGCCACACTCTATCTGGGAACCGGCCATCTGTCGCCTGTCTCCCTCAGCTGGCTGTGGATCTGGAGGGGGCAGAGATGTCGAGGCGGCCAGCACTGGGGGACTGGCAGGTGCTTATCTATCTCCTAGGGGACTTTCTCTCTCTGCAGTGGGTATGGGCTGGGCTCCCCTCGGGCACTGGGCTCACCCTCTTAGCTCTGTGGCACCAGAACGCCACACAATGCCGCTGCCGCCACACATCCTAAGACGGAGGACAGCAGGGTCACGTGCAGAAGGGGAGAAGCTCCTCTGTCTCCCGGGGGCTCTGACTCACCTGGTAGCCCAGATGATGGGAATGCGGTGAGTGGCATAGACAGAGAAGGCCAGGGCCCCCGAGAAATGGCAGGCCTCTTGGACCAAATCATGCTTTCGGCTCCCGGGCACCGCGGTCTGGAAGTCTGCATTGAATGTGTTGCAGTACAGCTCCACCAGGTCCAAGATGGCTGCTGTCAAGGCTTCGACCACCTTCTCTGTGAAGGGGAGAGGGTCAGAAAGGCAGCTCCATTAGGACTCAACAATGGACTAGCAGTAGGGGCCAGCTTGGGACAGTGATGCCCAAATGCCAGCCAGTTTTCAAGAGCTGTGAAAAAGCTTACTCGTCGGTGGAGAAATAGGAAAGACGCAGGAATATGCCCTGAGCCTTTCATCAAGAGATGTCCAGCTTTAAGTGTGATCCTATCTTATACAGATACTTAACATTATTTAGTACTAAAATGTTATTTATTTATTTATTTATTTATTTATTTATTTATTTATTTATTTATTTATTTTGGTTTTTCGAGACAGGGTTTCTCTGTGTAGCTTTGCGCCTTTCCTGGAACTCACTCTGTAGACCAGGCTGGCCTCGAACTCACAGAGATCCGCGCCTGGCTCTGCCTCCTGAGTGCTGAAATTAAAGGCGTGCGCCACCACCGCCTGGCTAAAATGTTATTTTTAAAAAGTCTTTTTCTAGGACTAGAAAGATGGCTCAATGGTTAAGCAAGCTGACTGCTCTTCTAGAGGACTTGGGTTTGATTCCCAGCACCCACATGGCAGCTCACAACTGTAACTCCAGTTTCTGGGAGGGGTCCAACACCCTCTTCAGTCTTCTGTGGGTATCAGGCACATAGGTGGCACACACACTTACATGCAGGCAAAATACTCATATACATAAAATAAAAACACATCTCTTTTTTTAAAAGTATTTTCTTGGCAAAAAAAAAAAAAAAAAAAAAAAGTCTTAACAAGCTTGTACATCTCCAGTACCATCAGCACCATGCACACATAGATGATTTTAGGGGACAATTTTTGGACTGCAAAGTACAAAGATGGATTTACTTTTAAGAAAGCCAGTGATGGGGGTGGAGAGATGGTTAGTGGTTATGAGCACTGGCTGCTCTTCTAAAGGACCCAAGTTCAATTCCCAGCACCATGGGTGCTCACAACTGTAACTCCAGTTCCAGGATCTGACATGCTCACACAGGCATACATGCAGGCAAAACATCAATGCACATGAAAAATAAAATGAAAAAATTAAAAGAAAAAAATATAATAAAATTTGAAAAAGGAGAAGGAAAGAAAGAGAGAGAGAAAGGAAGGAAGAAAGAGAGAGAGAGAGAGAGAGAGAGAGAGAGAGAGAGAGAGAGAGAAAGCCAGTTCACGCTGGTTTTGAGGACGAGGATCTGCTCAAAGACTGTAGCAAGGAAAGAATTCTGGGGAAAAATCCTTCCTCCCATCTCCCAAGTCCCATTCTAAATTGGAAGTGTAAAGGGTTGTGGCTGCCAGGGGAAGAATCACAATCCAGCAGGGCGAGCTTTTCCATCTGGATGGAAGGATAAACTCATCCTTGCCAATGCCTCGACCCCACCTCATCACCCTCTCCTAGTAACACCATCAGGGCTGATTAGCAAAAATAATGAGAAAAAGATCTGTGGAAAGAAATGTGGGCTCCAGCTGTGTCCACACCTCACAGGGAAACACACACACACACACACACACACACACACACACACCAAGGGGCCGAGCAGGAAGAAGAAGGTGGGCTGAGCCAGCAGTTGGCAGTTTCCAGCCTCTATGGGACAAAGAAGGAGAGCGCTGCCCTTACCTCGGTTTTCCCTCACAGCCAACACGCTGGGATCCTGTCGGGGAAAGGAAGAGGCAGAGAGAGTCAGACAGAGCCCAGGCCCGTTTTTATCCTAGTTGGAAGAGCTTTTCACAGCTGTGCTCATCTGGGCCAGGCAGGGCTGAAATGTGAGGAGCACAGATTCCCCAGGGAGAGGGAGGGAGTGACGGTCTGTACCAGAGCCATGGGATGGACAGAGTAAGCAGATTTAAAAAAAAAAAAACAAAACCAAAACACATGCTCACCTTAAGGAAAGAGCCCCACCCTCAGGCCCCAAGGCTGGGGATACATGGTCTGTGGTGCTAACATGCCTTTACAGTACAACATCCCACTGTGGAATCACTGAATTCCCGGCTCTTGGGATTTCCCCCTGGCTTGGGTTTGCACCCTCAAGGATAAGCAAACTGTCAGGCATGGCCTTGGTGACTAAATAAAGCCTTCCTTGGCTCATGTGGTCATTCCCAGGAGATTGAAGCTATCCCTTCCCTATGCTTAAGAGAGGGGACATGCTTGGCATCCATTTCCCAGGAATTCTTATGTCTGAACTGCTTACACATAAACGGTGGTAGAGAAGAACCTTTTGTGTTTGTTTGTTTACTTGTTTGGTTTTTTGAGACAGGGTCCCACTCTGTAGCCCAAGCTGTCCTGGAACTCAACTGTATAGACCAGACAGACTGCAAACTCACAGAGATCCACCTGTCTCGGCCTCCCAGATGCTAGAATTAAAGGCATGGGCCACCACACACTGCTAGAAGAGCAGTTTAGTAAGTGGACACCAAGTTACTCAGCATCAGCAACCCAGCTACCTGTGAGCATCCCTGTCGCTTCCTCATGCTAACACCTGGGCCCCGTTTACCTTCTGGATTTTTGGCTGCATGCGTGAGGGGCAGGGAGGGAGCTGGTTGAGAGCACTGGTGATCTCAGGAGTCTCCACGGCAGCTAGAGCATTGCAGATGGCCTTGACAGACTGGACCACCCTGTCCGCCTTCAGTGGGAAATCCCCCTGTGGGAGGCCAGACAGTGAAGCAAGTGATTCAGCTCTGTGCCTCCCCCCAAGCCCAGCCTTAAAGGGTGTGCAAGGGGCTAATGACTCTAAGGAGGAATCCCAGGAGCCATACTTTATGTTCAGATATTCAGCCTCAGCCAACAGTCTCTGGCTTTGAGTGGGCCACAGCCACACTTCTTAGCCTGTCAGCCCCTCCCCTAAACCTTTTCTTCCCAGGCTGTTGTGACGGTCTATTTCTGCTCTACAAGCACACACACACACACACAGGTCTCCGCTGGAGGCCTAACGTGTTAAGAAATCAATTGGCAGAGGATAGCAAGGAGGTGAGAGAAACATACTAAGGCCCCACTTACTCTCTTAGACTTCTCATAACGCACCCCAGAACGCCCCGGTTAATCGCTTGCTGCCGTAGACACCCCACACCCTCCCCTCCCCTCTACACTTTGGCCCCCAGGATTTTCTCATCTGAAATCTCCTCTGTCTGACTGTGACTACTTACGTCAATTCAGATTAGGGACCAGGACGCCTGTCCTTCACAAAGCTTTCCCCATCCCAACACTCACAGTCACCCTCTTGTCTCTAACAGCAGTAGATGAACTTTCTATTTCCCTAACCGCATCAACTCCCTGAGGCGAAAACCATTCTTACGCTGTGCACCTTGGCTCTGCCCACCCCCTAAACTAACACAGAACACTGCAAAGTGGCCTAAGAACTCAGTGCTGGTGTTATTGTAGAGGCTGTTACAAAATGGATTCCAATAGTGGGTGGAGGGTGAACTAGACCTGTTACCCCAGTGGGAAGAATCCATGACTGAAAAATGGACTGAGAACATGGGGTTGTTATTTTGCTTTGTTTTTGAGACAGGCTCTCTCACTATATAGCTCTGGCCAGCATGGAGCTTACTGTGTAGACCAGGCTGACCTTGAACTCAGAGAGGTCTGCCTGCTCCTGCCTCCTAACTCCTGGGATTAAAGCCATGTGCCACCATGCCTGGCAAGGGATTTGATTTTTGAAACTCACTGCCAAAGAACTTTGCTTTAGCTTCATGATATTTGTGTAAATGGTTCCAAGGTTTGCAGCCCATGCAGGTCCAAGAGGGAAAGGATCTAGCCTTGGGACTTGCCACTTCCCTGAGGGTGTGATATCTGTGACCCAGGCTCAACAGAGCCTCCTCAGATGGTGTTCCCGGGGCATTTTTCTCACACACACACACACACACACACACACGCACACGCACACGCACACGCACACGCACACGCACACGCACACGCACACGCACACGCACACGCACACGCACGCGCACGCACGCACACACACGCCTGGGGCTGCACCCTTAGTTTGGAGGTGTCTACTCCAGAGACAGCCGTCACAGTGCAAGCCCCTCCTGGCTTTCACAGAGGGACCCAACACCTTTCCTACACACTTGCCAGCTGTTGCCCAGCCAGGAGGCGTTTCGCTTGCCCAGAACTAGGGGGATGAAAAGAAGGTGTCACTGGCGGACTGTCATCTGACTGCAGGAAGCCTGGGGAAGAAGGGAACTTCCAGTGGCTCCTCTCTTCAGTCCCAGGATGTGTACTCACATCAGCCAGCAGGAAGGCATCCACCTCATTGTGGTAAGTGTCAAACAGAAGACTCAAGGCCTGCCTGGGGGTATGGGGTGAGAAAAATCACAGGAGAGATCACACAAGATTCGCTGTCCCGGGAGGCCCACCCTTTCCCTTCCCTCTTCTCCACTCAAGGATCAAACTCCGATGTGAAGGATTTCCCACTCTTTCTGCGCCCCAAGAGGATGGAAAACGGGTCTTTCCCACTATGCTACCTCTCACCTAGAAAAGGACAGAAGAAGTACAAGAGCAGTGGTTCTCAACCTGTGGGGTCCCACATCAGACAGGCGTCCTGCACATCGGATATTTACAGTACGATTCACGACAGTAACAAAATGACAGTCAGGAAGTGGCAATGAAAATAATGTTATGGTTGGGGGTCACCACAACATGAGGAACTGTATTAAAGGGTCGCAGCATTAGGAAGGTTGAGAAACTCTGCTCTGAGAAAAGAGAGGAAGTGTGCCCTGGGGTACAATCACTCCTGACAAGGTTCTTGGGCCAAAGTCCCAGACATTGACGAGAATCCATCATGCTAGCAGGAAGCCAGGTAAGTGTATCCATGCCATCCCCTCATAGTTCCTACTTGGACTACACCAAGGTGGTGCCCACTCTCACCTGCTGATGGTCTGCTTGACTGGCCTCTCCTGGAGATGGATGAGGTAGTTCAAGGTAGAAGGGCTCCGGTCATCATTCACCTGAGGATGAGCAGCATCCTTGTCAGGCAGGAGCGACGTCCTTTTCTCAGCCTAGCGGGGACCTACCCCACCCCAATCCCAACAGGTTCTACATCCCCCTCCGCCCACTCTGCCTCCCCAGGTACGTACAGTTGTCAGCCATTTCCAACACTTACCGTGCGGGCCAGGTCGCTTCGTATGGCCTTCTGCTCCATCAGCTGGAGTCGGATGTTGATGTCAAACTTGCGGCAATATTGGATATACTCGTGGCTGCCCAAGGCATGTTTACTGGTGGGGTGGGGGACAAGACCATTAGTGCCTGGGGAACTCAGTGGGAGGAGAGATGCATACTTTAGCCTGAGGAGAGACAACCAGGAAGGAAGGGAAGACAGAAGAGAAAGGAAGGGGAACGGCCTGGCCTACGTTGGAGGCCTTATCCTTTACTCCTGCAAATGTCATGGTGAAGCCTGGAGGGACGGCATGGAGTTTGCCTGAATAAACGTCACCAGCAACACTTAACCCTTGAGCTACACAAATGAGTGGCTCATTCTCAGGACGGGAACCTCTAAAAAGAGCTGGGTTATAGGGGGATTCTTGTAAGGGGGGGGGGGCAGCTGTTTAAATCCTATTTTCTTGGCTTTGACAACCAAGGGAGTCCAGTCTTCCTTTTGTGTTACCTGCTAAGGTGCTGAGGACAAATGAAGCCATCCCACCAGAATTCCAGAACTACTATCCCGAAACGGGCTCCATTTCTCCCCTTCCTCCACGGCCCTGTAAGTCTCCACACTTTCTAAAAAGTATCCGCAGTTCTCACGGCTCAGCACCCACACAGTGGAGCCTTAGTTCAGAAGAGGCAGCTTGCCGAGTCCCTCTGCCACCCAGCCTCTTCCTCTCCCCCAAATCACACCTTAATCTGAAAGGAAACCCACAAGAAAGGGCTGAGCAAGCCCCACTGGAGGCCAGCGCCGCGGGCTGGGCCAAGCGGCAGCATCTGGGGAACAGAAGCCGGAAACGGCCTTCCTTCCTCACCAGAGGTGGGAATCTAGGCTAGAATGGAGGGGAACGGAGGGGAGCAAAAGGGAAGGAGGGGTGTAGAAACTTCTGGAAATACGGGGCCTCGGGCCAAACAAAACCAGCCTAGACTTTGAGGCTTTCCAAATCCTGAGGGGACCAGACCTGCAGTATGAGCTCTGACCTGCTCAGAGGAAAGCAAACCTGAAGGATGGTGGAGAGGCTAGACTGCTGGGCAGGCCGGCCGGCCGGCGGGAGGGTCTGTCAGGAAGGAAAAGTGAGTGCCGTGGTGGAGAGGGGGAGGTAGCAGGAAACCTCCCCTCCCCTAGGACTGTCTCAAGGTTCTTATCACAGAGCGGCCAGCATCCTGGAGCCACACTCCACTTCAGTATCAGCCCTTCCAGCTAGGCGAGGGAAACAATCCTGAGAGCTTCCTTGGGAGCTAGCAATTTTCTGAACCTTTCCACCCAGGAAAGGGAACCAGCACTGTGCCTTTATGCAGGGTGGGTGGGTGCAACCAGGGAGTCATGGCCCCAATGACTTCCTTCAGCTTGTTTGTGCACACCAGTTGGGGTAGGGGTAGGTGGTGGGTGGGCATGACCCAAGGACCTCTGCCTGGTCTCATCTCATTGGGAACATTCCACTTGACATCTCCCACTACCTCTAGACTTGGGGCTCCAGGATTGGGAGTCTGCAGGGAAAATGTGGCATCTGTATACTTTGGAGCCCCAGGAATCCTCTTCTGGGGCTGGTCCTTTGCTGCTGGTATCGACTGACTCTTCATCAGGTCCTTCTCACACTAACCCTCATTCATTCATTCTCTCTCTCTCTCTCTCTCTCTCTCTCTCTCTCTCTCTCTCTCTCTCTCTCTGTGTGTGTGTGTGTGTGTGTCCTCTCTCTGACTCTGTCTGTCTCTCTGTCTCTTTCTATCTCTGTGTCCTCTGTCTCTGTGTGTGTGTGTATGTGTCTTCTCTCTGACTTTGTCTCTGTCTGTGTCTGTGTCCTCTCTGTGTCTGTGTCCTCTATCTCTCTCTCTGTGTGTGTGTGTGTGTGTGTGTGTGTGTGTGTGTGTGTGTGTGTGTATGTGTACAGTGCACAGATGGAACCCAGAGCTTCACCCATGCTAGGCTTCACCTCTACCCCACTGAGCTACATCTCCCATCTAAAACTTCACCGCTCTTTGCAGAGGACACCGAGAAGCAGGCTTTACACCTGGTCAGTGGAAAGCCAGAATGTATTAGAAATAGTGTTTCCTGGGGTCTGATTTACCCACCCTAGCCCTGTTCCCTCCTAACAATGGCAAACTGCTCAGGGCTGGTGCTTCCAGGAGACCCTGGATCCTGGACCCCTCCCTGCCCCTGTAGGGGCAGCAAGGATACAGTGAACATGGAACACAGCTGAGGGCACCCTGGAATTATATCACGACGGGCCTGCTTCTTTCCCCTCAGTTTCTAGATGAGGATGCAGAGGCCAGAGAGTACCTACTATCCCTAATGCTGAAGAAATCGGCCAAGCAATGAATCTCTAGTTCAGAGTCTTATGCTCTAGCCATAGAAAACTATTATTCCATGTAGATCTGCTGGAGGGAAGATACATAGCTCCACTGAAGTGCCACAGTTCACGGAAACTGCTAACGAGGGAGATACAGGCCCTGTCTTTCTCTAGTCCCGAGGTCTGTTTCCTCTAAGGAGGCCACAGATGGTACAACAGCCACACAGAAGCTTGGATGGATCCTGATGTTCGCTGCCACATGCTACCCCTGGGGGTGGGAGCCCTGCCTTCCCCACCCCAGTTTTCCACAGTCCAGAGTAGTGGCGAGGGTTTCCCTTAGCCGGTCCCACATCACACTTTCCAGGGAAGCTGCCTTCTGTAGAGGGCATTGGCTGGAGGGGGCTGGAAGCCAGCCTGGGAGGAGGTTGACCAGCCGCACGGGCCAGTGGAAACAAAGGCATGTTGGCAAGGAAAAGCCAGCCAGGGCCACTGTAATTTCTCCCGTTGGTTCTATGAGGGCATTTCTGCCCAGCGGTTGGTTGCATGTGCTCTAGACCAGGAGAAGCAACCTGCCACTGGCCCTCAGCTGCCTCCACCAACAGTGCACATCTCTCAGCAACCAGAAGCCTGCACACAGATACGACCTCATCTTTGCCTAATCCCAGCTCCAAGCTTTTCCACAGCAGATTTGGCTCAGGATCCAGCCAACCCAGCTGGAAGATGGAGCTCCTGGGGAAAATGCGACGTGGCCGGGAATGTGCCCAGAAAGCAGGAGTCCTGACTGCAGCGTTAGGGAAGAGCAGCGAATGCTGAGCCCAGTTGTAGGTCTCTAAGAGCCAACCTCGTTCTCCCAGCCAGAAGGCAGGTGCCACCTCCGTCCCACATGTCCCTTACTCCACTCACTCACTTTTGGAGGAATTCCTCCAGTCCGCAGGGCTTGAGCACAAAATCACCCACGTCCACCTCCCTCAGCTCATCATGGGTGTAGCAGAGGGTCTGATAGATGAGCAAGTCCACAGTGGAGGAACCTGTAAGCAGGGAGGCGAGGACAGTGACACTGGTCAGGTGGAACAGGACCTCCCAACTTTGACCCTTTATCACCAGCTAAGCGGCCTCTGGTACCATCACCAGCAGCTAGATAAAGCAGGCGAACACACAGCTTGGGGGTGGGAAAAGTTACTGTGTACCTAGAAAGCTAGCCCCCCAGAAGAAGCGTCCCACTCGCCCCTCATTTCCGGCTACAGAGGAGGAGAGAATCAAAGCTAAAAGACTCCACAGTCCAAACCACAGTCCTCCCTCCCTGCCCCACCGCCAGGGACACTCACACAACCCCAACTAACTTACAGTTGCAGGTAAAAGTGAGTGGTTCCCGAAGACTGTCACACAACACAGTCACCTTCAGGTTGACCTCATCCCCAAGATGCTCTGGGCTCGGGGTGACGGTGCTCCAGACATATCCAGTTAGGGAATAGTCCTGGACGTCAGAGCCTGTCCGGAGGCTGTACAGGGGGGAAAGGAGAAGGACTCCTGTGTCTTCAAAAAATCCTGATGAGGGCCCCTCCCACCCTAAGGCCCACAGGCTTTCCTGCCCCTAACTCAGCTCAGCCCCCCGATCTGCGGGCCAGGCTGGGGCAGTGAGGAGGCAGCCCCGGGAATCTGTATTCCTGCCATCTCTGCTACAGTAGCAAAACAACCCCCACCGTGGGATGGCGGCAGGAACTCTGAAAGCAGTTTTCCACACTAAGTTTAACAGAATTTAGCCAATAAGTAGATAGAAATCCATTTCCGTTCTCTTCGGTACAAGAGGCTTTTTTCTTCCCTGACAGGTGTGTGTACTCCTAAGCGCAGCTGAGGGGCAGAGCCGGAAGTGAGGGGGATAATGAGGCTGATCAAGGTTTGTGAATTTTACTAAAAAGGTTCAAACCTAAATTTTTTTTTTCTCTTTGTTTGGTTTTTCAAGACAGGGTTTCTCTGTGCAGTTTTAGTGCCTGTCCTGGATCTCGCTCTGTAGACCAGGCTGGCCTCGAACTCACAGAGATCCGCCTGGCTCTGCCTCCTGAGTGCTGGGATTAAAGGTGTGTGCCACCGCCGGGCTTTTTTTTTTTTTTCCTTTGAGAAGGAGTTTCACTCTGTAGCCTTGGCCGGCCTGGAACTTGCTATGTAGACCAGGCTAGCCTGAAACTCATAGAGATCCACCTGCCTCCGCTTCCCAAGTGCCAGGACTAAAGGCTTGCGCCACTACACCTGGCAAACTTGTAAGATTTCATTAAAACCTGCAGGCACCTGCTGGAGGAAGGCTCCCACTCTGTGGGCGTTTATTTATTATAGCTCTTCCTCCTTCCTAAAGGAACGGTTAGCCTCCTCCAGAGACTCAGAATCCTCCCAAACACACACACACACACACACACACACACACACACACACACACACACACACACACACACACCTCTCCCTCCCCCCCCATCCCATCCTTCAATTCTTACATATCCAGCATGTGGCAAAACGCAGCAACTTCCTCATCTCTCTCCTCTGAGACCTCAAACAATTCGTGGCCACTGGCGATGGTGTGGGGCCGGGAGCCCGCCTTTAAGGGAAGAGCAGCTGACTCAGTCCTTTTTGCCTCATGGCATCCCGGATGGAAAGACACAGTCTGTGTATAAGGACTTTCGACTTAACATTAAAAGGAGCATAAACGATTTTAAAAAAGGAATCTAGAAATACATTGTCAGCCAACCTAGGACTCCAAAGACCAAACAGAAAAGGGGTTTGAAGCCCAGGCTGAGCGTGGGCGTGGGTACTGGGGCAGTGGACAAGAGCGGCCATACCTGCTTTGTGAGGGGGACATGTCTGACCAGTCCAGTGTGGCCAGCCAAGCAGTCTGTAACACAGTGCTGATGGCCACTGGTGGGCAAAGTATTCTGGGGAAGGCTCCCAGAGACGTACAGGTGAGCTGAGCCAGGCCAGGCAGGTGGTCAGTCCCAACGGTTCCCAGGGAGGCCTGGCCTTGGACAAAAGCCTCAACATCCAAGGCCCCAGGAACCAGGCTCAGAGGCTGAGCTCTTCAGTAGTGGGTATGATTCAGACACATGTGCCTTCTCAGTAAGAAGAGCCATGTGTCAAAGCAGGATTTGTGCTGGAGACGACCTGGCTGGGCTCCTGCAGGCTCCTGAGAGGCTTTGCTGGTTCTAAGCGGCTAGGGCCACAGGCAGCCTGCCCAGACTGGCCAGTTTCCTCTCCCAGAACATACATGTGGTTCTGGGGTCCTTAGACAAACAAGGCCCCAAGCCGTCTCCCATCCTGGGCTGCTCTCAAACACCCAGGAAACCCTCGAATGAGCCCCAGGGAGGACCGGACAAGAAAGCAGCTGTTACAGACAGTCCTCATAGGCCTGCCCAAGGCAAGTCACCCAGGAATGAGGCTTTGGCTCCATGGAGTCCCCGGCTGCATCTGGTAAAGGCAGCAGGTTCTAACAGCTGCACTGGGGAGGAAAGGGGGTGTCTGAGACTGCAGTTTGTGTGCCCCCCTCACCTCGCCTCACCCCCACAGCTGCTCCCATGCCCTCCCTGCCCCTCAGGGCAGAAGGTAGCGACCAAGCTCCTCACTGAATATTCTGACTGCTTCCTCAAGTGTCCCTCCCTCTGGTCAGCCTTGCTCCCCTGGGTGTGTGTAGAGTGGGGGTGCCAGCCCATGAAGGGGGAGGCAGCAGTGGGGGCAGTTGGCATGTGAGGCCCTGGCTTTGCCAAGCGTATGCCTGTGTCCCAGTCCAAACAATAGTACCACTGTCAGCAATTAACCTATGAGAGGGAGTCAGAGAGAGAGAGAGAGAGAGAGAGAAAAGGCAAGAGAGGCGGAGAGAGAGAGAGGGAGAAAACAGAATGGCCACTGAAGGCCATTTCATGCCCTTTCTGTACCATTCCCTGGCACTGTCAGAAAACAAAAGCCACTTACGTTTGCCCGGCTGGCAGGCCCTGGTGGCATCGTCCGATGCTGGCCGGGGGAGTCTGCCAGGCAGAGGCTGGCAGCGGGGGTACCAGGCTGGCATTTGGAGCCAGCCATTTGCAGAGATGGCTCAGTGGGCCTGGGATAAGAAGGATCCTTCCGGCTGGAAGTTCGGTGAAAGCGAGGTGGGGGTATCGGGGCAGAGCTCAAAGGGTTTCCCCTGCCAGCAGGCTGAGCCCCTGCCCCGGCCTGAGGTGGGGAGGGCCACTGCCGCATTGCCTCCCCGACCCCAGACCCGGCAAGAGCCTTCTGCTTTGCCCTTGCTTCTTCAAGGAGGCTCCGAACCAGATCGGGCTCCGTTTCGGTACTCTGATGATGCATGGGGTGGGGGAGGGAAGACAGAGGTGACCACCTACCCCAGGCTGCCTGACTCTGCGAGCAGGCCCGGCTCTGTGTAAGGAACTCAACTAAGGACATGACTCTCCCCATCCCTATAAATAGCAGGAGCAGCCCCACCTCTGAGCTGAGCCTTTAAAAAGCCTGAGCTCTGGGGCTGCCGCTCGCCCTGGCTAGGCGTTGAGGGGCTCGCTCTGAAAAGGCAGAGGGAGGACGGACCGTGCCGCTCTGCTGTGTTGGGAGTGATCCCCGAGGCTGGACACGAGGTGGGAAAGCCCCAGTGCACGAAGACAACGGGCAAGGAGGGAAGAGGATGGATGAGGGGGAAGTCCGCAGCTAGGAAGCAGCCTCCAGACTCACGGGGAGCAGGGTGTCCAGGAGTCAGGGGTATAAGCAAGGTGGCCTTCAGGTCCCACCTTTGGAGATACTCCGTGGACCAAAAACATATCAAGGCTGCTGTGGAAGCCACGTGGGATGAAATGTAGACTTTGTACTTTTTTTTTGTTTTGTTTTTTGTTTTTGTTTTTTTGTTTTTTTTTTCAAGACAGGGTTTCTCTGTGTAGCTTTGCGCCTTTCCTGGAGCTCACTTGGTAGCCCAGGCTGGCCTCGAACTCACAGAGATCCGCCTGGCTCTGCCTCCCGAGCGCTGGGATTAAAGGTGTGCGCCACCACCGCCCAGCCGACTTTGTACTTTTTAATGTATACTAATATAAGATGTATACTCATATAAGCCAAAGCATTACTATCACGCTGCCAGGCCTTTTTCTAAATATTTTCAGTGGGGAAAGATGGCTAAAAGTAAACCCGCCCCCCACAGAATGACTGTACTGGATGCCACTGAACTACACACCTTTAAGTGGCTGACGGTAAATGTTATGTCACATATATTTTATCACAATAAAGAGCAGCGAGGACGGGGAGGTGAGAGGAAGAGGGAGGAAGACTTGGGAACAAGACCAGGGTCTACTACCAGCTCTACCATTTCCTGCTGGGTGGCTTTGGAGCATCAGACAGGGTTGTCGTGGAGGTCTGGATAGGGGTCTGGAATTCTGCGGGCACTAAACAAGCAGCTAACACCACGGATGATCACCAGGGCCGTAAGTGGCCGCGCAGCGGTTGGCAGGGCAGAGCCTCAGGAGTAAGACGCCGCTCAAAGCCCCACCCCCACCACTCAACCACAGAGCCGACGGTAAGTCTGATGACTCCTAACTCAGTCCTTGCATCATGAAGGAAGCACCTATTAGCAGCCACGATTCCCAAACATGTGCCCCCAGAAGGGCTGTTTTGGTCAAGACACTGAAACTTAGCCTAGGAAAGAAGCCAGACCCTCCCTGATGTTCCTGGCCCAGCCTCCCATAATAAAGCCGAGATTGGATCCCTTCCCGACCCCCACCACAATCGCCCAAGGGTCCACAAGGCAGAAGCAGAAGAGGACTAAAGGGGCCCGTGAGTGCTTGGTAGATCTGAATTTGGAATGCTAAAGAGAACGTAGTCCACGTTCTGAACGAACACACAGGCAGGTCCTCACCGGAGCAGCAGAAATCCGGCGGTTCTTGCCAGGCGCCGCATTTTTCCGGTTGGCATATCGGGAAGTATAGGTTCGGGGTGGAACCTGAGGGGGCATCGTCTTGCTCCGGGCCACGGGCTTTCCAGAGGTGTCCTTGTTGAAGTCCAGGGGCCCTCGGCCCTCCTTCCAGCCCCTGGTAGCATCGGACAAGATCTCCGAATCGTAAGTTGACTTCAAGTTGAGCCTTGTAATTGCATCATTAATGCCGTCGTAGTCCACAGATCCCAGCATGGGTCGCTGTCCCCCATCATCAGGTAGCTCTTCCTCTTCTGGGTCCTGGGGCCCTAACAGTTTGTCAGGTGGCTGTTCCACCAAGGAAAAACTGTTGATGTCATTAGGCTGAGAGATCTTGGAGGGTGAGGGGGACCCCTTTCTGGGAGGCAGAGGAGGGGCATCCCAGATAGAGACCCGAGGAGGCAGAGGAGGCGGGGATAGTTTCTTGCTAGAACCATCCAGGTCACCTGATCCTGGAGATGAAGAGAGCCTCCCATCTGAGCCATCAAAAATATAGAGATAGTCTCCAGGCAGGGAGCCCTTGGGCCAGGGATCTGGGCCAGGCTGGGGATCTTGGGAGGTAGAGTCGGGGAGCTCTCCTGGTGGGGAGATGGAGTTGTAATTCAGGGTAGGATCAGAGCCAGAAAGACCACGCAAGAGTTTGAGGTCCGCCCTCCTGCCCGCTGGCTTGCTGTAGAAGTCCAAGGCTGGCTCGTCCCAGCTGATGAGAGAGGGCTCTGTGTTCTGCTTGGCCCTGGTCTCCTCCTTGTGATGCCGGAGCCGGGAAAGGGCGTCGTACTCCATCTGCAGGGCTTCAGCCATGGCCAGTTCTTTGCGGCTGATGCCCACCGACTCCAGGGACTTCCAGTGCTCCCCATTGCCCTGAGTCGAAGACATGATGAGGGTGTGGCCGCAGGAGACAACGACGCCTTCTACTTCCTGCCAGTGTCAAGACTGGACGGCTGGTACATGTCGTCGTGGGACCTGTAGGCAAAGGGTAAAAATGTCATTTAGTTACCAAGCAAGACTTATCAGTCATCTGATACTGAGACAATACGGAGACACAATCCGGGCCAGTGCCCATTTCCTCAAGGCCCACAGCTGCAGTAAAGAACAGAAGGACAGAGGTACTTTTTTTTTTTTTTTTTTTTTTCTGGTTTTTAGTTTTTCAAGACAGGGTTTCTCTGTGTAGCTTTGGTGCCTTTCCTGGATCTCACTCTGTAGCCCAGGCTGGCCTCAGACTCACAGAGATCCGCTTGCCTCTGCCTCCCGAGCGCTGGGATTAAAGGCGTGTGCCACCACCGTCTGGCGTTCAAAAGGGGTCCTTTTGATCAGCCAACAGTAAAAGTGGGAAGCAGGGCCTCTTCGGGGAAAGAGGACAGCGACCTAGTGGTGGAACTCAGTGGTAGAGTGTCTGTCCAGCAGGCATGAGGTCCTAGCTTCCATTCCCAGCACTGCCTAAATGGTTTTCAAAAACTAAGGGGAGTGGGGGGGGGGGTGATATGGTTTAGGAGTAAGGGCACTTGCTGCCCAGGCCTGCTGACCTGGGTTCGATCACCAAAACTCACCGTGGAGAGAGCCAAGCCCTGCAAGCTGTCTTCTGACGTCCACACACATGCTGTGGCACAGCACGCCCGCCCACACTCACATACCCCCACTACATGTGCACTTAATAAAGTTAAATGTCTTTTAATTAGAAGGGGAGGGGTTCTCGAGACAAGGTTTAGCGGCAGAACATTTACCTAGTAGGCCCAAGGCCCGAGGTTTGATCCCCGGTGACAGATGAAAAAGAATTAAACCAGGCATGGTGGCCCATGCTATAATCTAAGCATTCAGGAGGGGAAGGCAGAAACCTGGAGCTGGTAACCAGCCTGGGGGACATGGGAGATGTTTTTAAAATGAAAGTTGACCAAAAAAAGGGCTGGAGAAATGCCTCAGTGGTTAAGAGTACTGGCTGCTACTGCGGAGGACCTGGGTTCAGTCCTCAGCACTCACTTTTTTTTTTTTTTTTAAGATTTATTTATGTATTATGTATACAACGTTCTGCCTAGCAGAAGAGGGCACCAGATCTCATTACAGATGGTTGTGATCCACCATGTGGTTGCTGGGAATTGAACTCAGGACCTCCAGAAGAGCAGTCAGCGCTCTTAACTACTGAGCCATCTCTCCAGCCCCTCCTCAAGGCTCATTTGGTGGTCCATAACCATTGGTAACTCCAGCTCCAGGTAATCTGATGCCTTCTTCTGACCACAGAGGACAGACCTGTGGTGCCCATATACATGTGCAGGCAAAGCAGTCATACGCATACAATAAAAGTACATAGCCGGGCGGTGGTGGCGCACACCTTTAATCCCAGCACTCGGGAGGCAGAGGCAGGCGGATCTCTGTGAGTTTGAGGCCAGCCTGATCTATAGAGCGAGATCCAGGACAGGCACCAAAACTACACGAAGAAACCCTGTCTTGAAAAACCAAAATAAATAAATAAGAATAAAAGTTACAATTAGCAAGGAAAAGAGGCCAGCTCTCATACACTCATACACAGCTGGCGGGAATGTAAAAATGGCATACCCACCTTGGAAACTAGGCAGCTTCTGACAAAGGCAAACGTGTCTACTTACGACTCAACTGTATACACAGCTACCCAGCCTTGTACACAGACATTAAATACAGGGCTGGAGCCGGAGCTCATCAGTAGAATGCTTACCCAGCATGCACAGGCTCTCAGTTTGGTACCCAACGCTACAAATAAATAATAAACAATCCAGTACTACAAGTAAACAATAATAAACATCACATAGTAGAAACTTTTCTTTCTTTTTTTTTTTAAAGATCTATTTATTTATTATGAATATGGAAGAGGGTGCCAGATCTCATTACAGATGGTTGTGAGCCACCATGTGGGTGCTGGGAATTGAACTCAGGTCCTCTAGAAGAGCGGTCGGTGCTCTTAACCTCTGAGCCATCTCTCCCCTCCCCAAAACTTTCCTTGTAATATCTCCAAACTAGAAATGATCCAAATGTCTATCAGCAGGTAAATGGCTCTTTTGAAAATGTGAAAAGTCTGGGTAGGGACTGAGGCTCAGACAGTAGAGTACTTAGCTAGCATAGACAAAGCCCTGGGTTTGACCCCAGAAACACACAAAACCAGGTGTGTGACGCACATCTGTGATCCCAGCACTCAGGAGATGGAAGCAAGATCAGAAGCTCAGGGTCAACCTTAATGACATAAAAAGTTCAAGGCTGCCAGGTGGTGGTGGCAAATGCCTTTAGTCCCAGCACTCCAGAGGCAGAGGCAGCCTGAGTTCGAGGCCAGCCTGGTCTACAGAGTGAGTTCCAGGACAGCCGGGGATACACAGAAAAGCCCTGCCCCAAAAAAACCCCACAAAAACAAAACAGTTCAAGGCCAGCCTGAGCTACATAAGACCCTGTCTCAAAACAAAAAGTGATTCATCTACATATGTATAATTAAATGCTACTTAGCAATGAAAATGAATGAATTATTGACAAATGTAAAATCGTGGATGAGTCTCAAATGAACCCTGTTGAATAAAACCTGCCAGACAAAAGAGTATGAGTATGTATCATTGCATTTACAGCAAATTTCTGAAAATGCAAATTGAGGGACTGTGAGGAAAAACAGATGGATGCTTATCTGGGGAAGGAAAGGGAAGGATTACCATAAGCCATAAGGGAACTTTTGGGAGCAATGAATGTGCTCATTATCTCTCTCTCTTTTTTTTCTTTGCTCTCCACCACTCCCTTTCTGCAGAGATCACAACTATGGCCCATGCATGCTGGGTAAGCACTCTACCACTGAGCTATGTCTGCAGCCCATTCATTACCTGCCGGTGGTGGTGATTTCACCAGTGTGTTCATATGCCAAACTTATCATGTTGTACACTTTAAATATATGCTGCTTATGACACGTCAATGAAACCCCAGCAAAATATAAATGTACAACACAGCTCTACTCAGCAGGCTTTATAATTACTCCAAGTTCAACAACAGGTGAGACAGGGGGCCTAATATGGATCTACCAAAATATTGATCCCCAGCCCTCAGACAGGAACCCCAGGTCAGATGTCTCTAGCTGCAAGAGCCTGCCACTGACTCCAGGGCTGGTACCTTTTGCTTCTGAAGTCACAACATGAAAAGAGTTGAGAGGCACTGGTCTAATGCACATAATGACAAGGTTAGTCTGTCCTGGGGTTCTCAAGCCGTACCTCAAAAGTACAAAGGAACTGTTCACAGCTACCGATGCCCACACGCTCCGGACAGGTTCTGATTTAATTGGTCTGCAGAGGGGTAATGGTATCCAGTAAAAATAAATAAAACAGCCTCCCAGGAGATCCTCTCTGTGTCTGCGTCTGGAGGATTCGAAGCCGCCACTCTCTCAGCAGCGTCGGGGAAAAAGCTCCCCGTTTCACAAAAATATCAGACATTGTTCATTCTATAGGACAGCTTCACCCAAGCAGTAACAAACCCATGTCGCATGCTATTTATTCCTCATGACCACAAAGTTGAAAACGACAGGAGGAACACTCAGATAGATCTTGTGTGTTTGTGCATCTCCCCCACCCCCCAGTCTGTCTCTGTAACTCAAGCAGGCTAACTATAGAGCTGAAAATGACCTTGAACTCCTGATGTTCCTGCCTCTAAAGTGCCGGAATTACTGTGTATTGTGGGTGTGTGCCACCACACCCAGGTAAGTTTAGTCACGTGAGTGTGTGTGTGTGTGTGTGTGTGTGTGTGTGTGTGTGTGAGAGAGAGAGAGAGAGAGAGAGAGAGAGAGAGAGAGAGAGAGAGAGAGAGAGAGAGAGAGAGAAAGAACAAGGATGGAGAGTAGGGCTTTGTGCATGCATGCAAGTGCTCTGCTACTGAGCCACATCCCCAACCCTTGAGTGGCAAATTCCACTCAACTCAAAATAGGAGACAGACCCTCCTTCAGCTGAAGTGCCCTTCTAGGACCCTCTCGAATCTGGCAGACACAGGTCAGGACTCTGGCCAGAGCCCTGGCTGGCTGTGGGGGGATGTGATTTCTACTGTACTTAGCAGGTCCCCAAAGATGGACACGCCCAAAGTAGCTGTCTGCCCTTTCCCAGCTGTCTGTCCCACCCTTTCACTGCTCCCTAAAGGTTACCTTTGACCCACGGTGGTGTGTGTGTGTGTGTGTGTGTGTGTGTGTGTGTGTGTGTGTGTGTGTGTTCCGACATGACTCCCGGAACGGGATAAGATATCCAGGCTTCATTATCCAGAGGTGGGAAAACAGTCCCAGAAAACAGTACCCTAGCACTTTTACAGATACAAGACACTAGAAAAATGTTCAATGTAGGACTGACTGGGCCATCACACCATATTACAGAGCTATACCCCAGCCCAGCTTAAGATTTTTAATGCAGAAGGTGACTATACTTTCAGCCCTGGGCTGGGACAAGCAGAAGGTAGACATTGCCTTAGCTGGGCACCACTGTGAAGTAGAAAACCAAGGTCATGGACGATAATCCCCCAACTTCCTGCTTCTTCCCACACTCTCCTCTGCACACTTTTTATTCCATCTGGTCTCCTACTGCGTACGTACAACTGGCTTCCTCTCGTGCCCCACCCACCTGATCTTCCATAGGAAGATAATGTTCCTTGGGTTTCATGGTTCCCTCCCCTCTCCTCTTACATCAACCTCTTCCCAACTGGGTTTCACACTGTGCCACATAAGCAAGGCCTCTCCCAATTTCAAAACAAACCCTCAGCCCAAACTCTCTTGGCTTTGGGTTCTCCCAGATCAGTCTTCCATTCTCAGCTCAGCTTCAAGAAAGAGTGGGTAACACCTGAAGCTTCTTCCATGTCCTCTCGCTGTCTCCCCTAAAGCCACTCCCGAAACCCTTGACTGCCCAACTCAGAGGGATTCCCTTGCGTCCAGCTATCTGGATCTGGTCCATTTGGCTCTCTAGGCCACTCCCTTCTTCCCCTATCCTCTGCCCCCAGGTGCTGTGACACCATTTCTATTTATTGTTTACTTATTATTGTGTGAGTCTGTGTGTGCGCACATGTGAGCACACACGCACATATGCATGGGTGAAGACCCGAGGACAACTTCCAGGAGTTGGTTTTCTCTTTCCACCTTTGTGTGGGTTCTAGGAATCAAGCTCAGGTCAGCAGACTGGCAGGGCAAGCCTTTCCCGGCTGAGCCACCTCACTACTTCCTTATTCTCCATCTTGGTCTTCCGCTCCCTTTATGTACTCCTCAGCCGTGGGTGTTACCTCAAACCTCCATTCTCAGCCTGTGGCTCACTTCTCTTTCCTCTGCCTACAGTCTCCTCTGCTCCCCTTTGCAACCACACCACCTCACGCTGATAATTCCAGAAGTGTATTCCTCCTTCATTTGATGTGATCACCTGTACCTCAAAACCCAAACCGCCTCCTTTCTTCCCTGAACCCTGCTCCCATTCCTAGCTCCCCACTTCATGGCACTACCCAATCCCAAGCCACAAGCTCTCCGGTCATCCCGAAAGCCTTTCCTCTTTTCATCTAAAGTCCCATCACCGAGGCCCTCGGGACTCGCTTCTCTACATCCCAAAGCTAATCCTTCCTTCTATCTTAATTGCCACTGTCCTAGTTAAACTAAGGCCCCTTCTTCCTTCTCCTGGGCTAGCACAACAGACTCCTAATGGTCTGGTCCTGCCCTCTAAGATCACTCCTTCTTCAAGGCTTTCCTCCAGGAGCCTGGGGGCTCTTTCTGAAGTGTGAATCTGAGTCTCACTCCCTGCTTAGATCCCCTCCATGGCTCTCGATTGGTCTTAGTTACAAGGCCTTTATTGCCCATCTGTCCTGTCTCTAACTATGCATCCTTGTGCATTTAACACCTTTTGGTGCAGGCACATGCTTCTGGACATGGCTTTCCCAATCCAGTTCCCCTGTGTGATTCTAACTTACCCTTCTGTGACTTTGCTCGGAGATTACGTTCTTCCAGAGCTCTCTCCAAACCCCCAAACTGGACACCACGTCCTTATACAAACCTCAAACATGGCCTTAAAATATTGCATCCAGGGGCTGGAGAGATGGTTCAGTGGTTAAAAGCACTGGCTGCTCTTCCAGAGGACCTGGGTTCAATTCCTAGCACCTACCCACAAGGCAGCTCACAATTATCTATAATTCCAGTTCCAAAAGGATCCAACACTCTCTTCTGGCCTCCGTGGGCGCCAGGCACACGGTGCACAGACATACATGCAGGCAAAACACTGATATATGTAAAAAAATTTAAAACTAAAGTATCCTATTCAGAATTACACTTAACTAGAAAAACTAGTTTTAAAACTTGTAGGCTGGGCGGTAATGGAGCACACCTTTAATCCAGCACTCAAGAGGTAGGCGGGTCTCTGTGAGTTTGAGGCCAGCCTGTTCTACAGAATGAGTTCCAGGACAGCCAGGGCTATACACAGAGAATCTCTTTTTCAAAAAATCAAAAAACAAAAAAATTTGGACCAGGCACAGTGTTTACACATCTGTGATCCCAGGATTCAAGAGGTGGAGGCAGAATGATCAGGGGTTCAAAACCAGCCTCAGTTACATAATGAGTTTAAAGCCAGCCTGAACTACATGAGACCTCAAAACAAACTAAAAAACAAGTCAAGATTTTAAAAATTACATGCTACTCCCTCCCTCGAACCTCCTCAAGTTCAAATTAACATCCTTCTGAAGAGAATGACTGTGAACTAGATTGGAAGGACAGAACTTTCTAGCAGTGGGAATTTTGTAGACGGGGAGCTAGGTAACCAGAACACAAATGGTGTCCTTTCATGGGGTCCTTCCAATACAAAATGGGGCTGGGTTAGGCGTGGCATCAGTAAGGCAGGGAGGTTCACAGATGGACAAAAAATTTATACAAAGTGCCTTCTACTTCTGAGATTATTATTATTATTATTATTATTATCATTATTATTTTGGCTTTTCAAGACAGGGTTTCTCTGTGTAGTTTTGGTGCCTGTCCTGGATCTCACTGCGAAGACCAGGCTTGCCTCAAGTTCGGCCTGGCTCTGCCTCCCAAGTGCTGGGATTAAAGGCGTGCGCCACCACCGCCGCCGCCACCAACACCACCACCACCCAGCTACTTCTGAGATTCTTAAGAGTCAGACATGCCCACTGGGCGGCAGTGGTGCATGCCTTTAATCCCAGGCAGAGCCAGGTCGATCTCTGTGAGTTGGAGGCCAGCCTGGTCTACAGAGTCTCGAAAAACCAAAAGAGAGAGTCAGACATGCCTTCTGGTTCCCTAAAGTGAGATTTTTCTAAGAATTCCAAAGTCACAGGAAAAACCGAGGGGTAGCCCAAGCAAACCCCACTCCTCAGGCCCTTCACGTTCTGGAATTCAGAGAGAAGAAAGATGAGTTACCATCTCTAACCACCCCTGGCTGTGGGCAAGAATGCCACTAGGCTGTCAGCACGGAAGGCAGGGATCCCTGCGACCTCCATGGTGAAGTGAACCTCAGGGAGCACAGGTGAGGGAGGTCCAAGGGCACAGAACGCAGCGATCAGTCAGGGGCCGGTGTGAACCGGCTTCCTCTAAGAACTCCGAGTTACATTTTCCAGGCGTGCGGACCAACTATTCAACTAACGAGGGTCTCAAGTTCCCTGCTCTCCCCTTCCCTAGCGGAATTTCTTCTCTACTAGCCTTTGTTGGCCAGATGCATTGGAAATTGCTCTGGTCCATTGGTTTTAAAGAGTACTAGGAATTCTTTAAAAAAGCAAACAGGAGGCTGGAGAGATGGTTCAGTGGTTAAGAGCCCTGACTGCTCTTCCAGAGGACCTGGGTTCAATTCCCAAGCACCCACATGGCAGTTAACGATTTTCTGTAACCTCAGCATCAGGATGTCCTCATACAGACATATCTATAGGCAAACCACCAATGTACATAAATAAATTATTTAAAAAAGCAAACAGGAGCTTGGGCTGTATAGCTGAGTGTGTGGTAGAGAATTTGCCTAGCCTAGAAGAGGCCTTGTGCTTGATTCCCCAGCACTGGAAAGGAAGAGGGAAGGAACAAATGGCCATTTAGGTCTCAGGAAAGAGGAGAATCGTGGACAGCCAGTTTCCTCTCCCCACCCACACATACCAATTTGTGTTCTTTTTCTGCTCAAGCATTTGAAAGTAATGCTATCAGTACTTCAGCTTGGATCTCCCAAGTACCAAGGCAATTTATGTAAACAAAATGCTCCTAGCACACCCACAAAATGTCACACTCACGGGACAATGTAGCCTCCTCCATAGTCCAATCGTCCATATTCGAATGCCAGTAATTGTCATCTGGAAACCGTTTCAAACACATAAACTCCTGGCCCCTCCCCTAAAGGTCCCGATTCAGTAGGGCGAGTCCCTGGGCTTTCCTGTACCTCACTAGTCTCTCAGGTGATATGAGGTGTAGCGAGGTGGACACCACAGCTGAGGGGTTCTCTAGAAGACAAGAACTGGGCAAAAAGACATCTCCCCCCAAACCTAGGGCAGTCAGATGGTGCGGGAAGAAAACACGCTCACGGTCAAGTAGACTGGTGCCAGGGTCCAAGCAGAACCAGGCAGGACACTCAGTCTCTACAGAGGCCCACAAAGGACGAGAGGCAGGCAGGGAGGCAACGCGGCCAAGCCAGAACCACACAATGGTTCAGAGTCAGAGCGGCAGGAGAAAGGGCCTCCCTGGTGTGCGCCTGTGCCAGAGAGGGAGGCCCGAGGCAGAGAAGCTTCCCTGCAGCCAGAGAAGCTGCCAGCTATCTCACTGTAGCTTCTCTGCTCAAGATCTGAGGAACCCAAGGGGCCTGGGTTATCCCCCGCCCCCAAACTCCTCCAAGCCACAGGACGAACCCCAAGTGGTACTCAAAATGGACAAATACAAGAAATCTTCGGGCAACTAGAATGTAATTCCAGGGAGCTTTCAGTCCAGCAAAGACGATAAGCAGATACAAATAATTCAACCCCTATGATGCTGGGCCCTCACTGGAACTCCTCTCGTTTATCCTGTTGTTTGGGTCTGCAAGACCTGTAGCACCACATCGATGGTGTAGCAGACACCAGAGGCCTCGAACCAGACCAATGACTCTTTGCAATGAGCACTTGCAAGTAAAGATATACGGAGAAAAGGGTTTCCTGCATGATTTACTGTGTCTCACTACAGGGTCCATGACGAGATTGGTTTCTCTTTCCTTCTTTCTTTTTTTCCTCTTAAAGTTTATTTTATTTTATTTTGTAGGGGGAGGTTGCAAGGGCAGAGGGTGGATACGAAGGGGAAATGAATAGGATGGAGGTACATGATGTGAAAGACACAAAGAATAAGTAAAAAGGAATGTTAAAAACAAAACAAAACAAAAATTGAATTCCTCCTTGGGGCACGGAGCAGGGAGACACTGCACATCCCGGGCTACCTGACAGGGCAAGAATAGTGGAGCACTCTCAAACAAGATGGTAAAAATATGGAGGGCCTTGGGCCTGTGCAGCCTTGAGCACCCCAACTTTTCATGGTTTTTACTCAGGGATGAGGATTCATTCCAGGACTGCTTTAGGAAGCACCTCCCTCAGGACACACAGGGTCCAGGGATTGGAGGCCATTCCCATTATTTGTTATTGTTTCTTTGCTTGGCTGACTCTTTCCTCCGCCTCCTCCTCTTCCTCTTCTCCTTCTCCATCTTCTTTTCTTTCCTTTTTTTTTTTTTTTTTTTTTAATGTAGCCTGACTGGCTATATACACTTGCTGGCTTCAACCTCACAAAGATCCACCAGTCTCTGCCGTCCAAGTGATGGGATTAAAGATGTGCGCCACCATGCCCTGTTTGTTTTTGTTTGTTTTTTTTTTTTGTTTTTTTTTTTCTCGTTTGTTTTGTTTTGGAGATAGGGTCCCATGAAGCTCAGGCTGGCCTTTAACTTACTATGTAGCCAAGGCTGGTCTCGAACTCTTGATCCACCTTGCCTCTACCTCCTGAATGTTGAGATTTCAGGTATGGCCCACCACATGTGGCTTGCCATAAGAATTTAACCTCTTTTGCTTCCAGATGTCTCTCTCCAAGGAAGGCGGCTGGCTCTATCCACTACCCACACATAATCTCAGGGGCTTTCCTTAGGAGCCCACACCCCACTCCTCACGCCACACACCTGCCGCCCTGCTCTTCCTGTTCCTCCCTAACTCCAGCAAGAACAGGGACCATCACTATGTCCCTGGGTCTCCCGCCCGGAATCCAACGCTCCCCCCAGAAGGTAGATCAGAAAGGTCCAATTCCTGCTTCTGTATTTAAGGCCTGTCCTGGCTAGTTTTTGACACAAACTTCAGTCATCTGAGAAGAGGAACTCTCAATTGAGAAACTTTGTTCATAAAATCAGGCTGTAGACAAGCCTGTAGGGCATTTTCTTAATTAGTGATTCATATAAGAGAGCCTAACCCATTCTGGATGGTACCATGCCCGGGCTGGTAGTACTGGGTACTACAGGAAAGCAAGCCAGTCAGCAGCACCCCTCCATGGCCTCTGCATCAGCTCCTGCCTCCAGGTTCCTGCCTGGTTTGAGTTCCTGTCCTGACTTCTCTCAGTGATGGAGTGTGACCAGGAAGTGTAAGCAGGATAAACCCTTTGGTCACAATGTTCTATCACAGCAACGGTGACCCTAACAGAGACAAGCACACGCTGCCTTACACACATCGAAGTCATTCTCTTAGCTGGCTTATACTCTCCTGGGCAGTGTCCACTTAACCCTGCGATGAGGGTGCGCACCATTTCCCTCGCTAGCGTCCTTTTAGCCAGATCAAAGCGGCCTCATGTGCGTCCCTGTTTCCATGGCTCCTGCTTTCTGCTCCCTCTCTTCCCTCACCAAGGTTCCCCAAGCCAGTTAGTATCCTTCAGTCCAGCCTCAGATGCCCTCTAAAGAGTGTGGGATTCTTCCCA
This sequence comes from Peromyscus maniculatus bairdii, assembly GCF_049852395.1. Lineage (NCBI taxonomy): Eukaryota > Metazoa > Chordata > Mammalia > Rodentia > Cricetidae > Peromyscus > Peromyscus maniculatus. The sequence goes on along the minus strand of NC_134862.1, from coordinate 42,621,360 downwards.
TTCCTCTGCCTCCAGAGAAGAGCGGTGGGACCGGGGGAGGATGAGAGGGGAGTTCCAGGAGGACTACCTCTTACCAAACATGGCCTCCAGCAGAGGGAACTCTTGGGCCCCAGTCCAAGCACCTCCCACACCGCCCCATCCCTAATCCCTCACACTACCACCACGCCTCCACATACTGACAGGGAGAGCCCTGGTCTCATCGCCAGCGAGCTCTAGGGACTGTGCTCTGGAGGTGGACAGAGAAAGACTGGGTACTGGGGGACCAGGACACAGGAGCTCTTTGTTTTGCCTCACCGTCTGCCATCTTCCTCCCCAGCTTAGCTTCCGCACACTGTCCGCTTCACGCAAACTGAGGCCCCCCGGCACAGCCCAGACAGTCACCTGTCTATGTCACTTGCAGCCCGTGTTCAGTTTCCCCAGCTCATACGCTCTGGAAGCCAGTTCTCTGGGATTCTTTAATGGGTGGAAAACCTTCCCAGAAAAAAAGCCAGCACACAGAGGCCACCCACAGGTTACAGCTGCTCCTTCCTCTCTAGTCAGGGCAGAGGCCAGGAGAGACCACCTGTTTGGACTGGAGGCTTCCCCAGTGGAAAGGACAGGGAGGCAGAGTGCTAGCCCCCTCACTGTGCTGGGGGGGCTTCTGAGCCCTCCCCCCCCCCACTGGCTATGCTAACCCAATGCCTGGAGGACCTTCTTTAGAAGGTGAACATCCTTGCTGCATCCAACACTAGGGGAAACCTAGTGTTACATTCACTGAACTGTAACAATTCCTTGACTGGTTTTCTGGGAACAACTTTCTTAGAAAATCTCCCTTCTTGGCAGAGGCAGGAGGATTTCTGTGAGTTCGAGGCCAGCTGGTCTACAAAGTGAGTTCCAGGACAGCCAGGGCTGTGGGGCTCTCACTGTACTGCTCGCAGGGTTGGGAAAGAGCTATAGACTTATGAGGAGGAAGGGACTCTGCTCCCAGTCCTGTGCTCTTCTTCCACAAGCGCACACTCTGTATACTCCGTGCCAGAGCTCTGGGACCAGAAGCCCCATGAGGCGAGACTCAGGATGACCAGGCACATAGCGGAGAGAGAGCCAGCAGGCATCCCCCGCTGGTAGTCCTATCTGTAGGAAGGGCAGAGGTGACTGCCTGTAAGCCTGATGGTGGGAACCAGCGGGCAGTGACAGGCTGTGTGGGCAGTGGGCTGACAGCAGCTGTCTGCCACTTGCGTGGCCCTGAAAAGAACTTTTAAACAGAAAAGGGCTGTAGGCCAAGCCACCATTCATGAGGATCAGAAGAGGAGCTGACCAGCCCAGCTGCCATGCCGGAAGCTAGCTCCTTTCAGTCCACTGGGTAGCTAGCTCTCTCTCACGGGTCTCCAGGCCCTGCTCACTGTCTTCCCACTCCTACTGCACCATTCCCAAACCAGCGGTGTAGCCGAGTGGTCATACCGTCGAGTCTCTTCAGTCCGTGCCCACTTTCCTCGAAACATGACAATCCCTGACAGACTGTAGTCATTCCCAGGCAACCAAAGCTGTAGGGCTCACGTACACTGAGCATGTTCCCGAAACCTCCCTTACCCCACATCTTTCCCGTCCTATATGTACTCTTTGTATCTCCTCCTACTCCATGCTTATCCCACATCCTCCCCTGTTCACACTGTATACTCACTGCCTCACAATCCCCGCACCCCCACACCTTTCAATCACTCTGCCTCTCCCCACTCCTTGTATCTTCCTAAACCCTACACCTCCACTTCCTGCATCCACATCTGCACACCCTCCACCTCCCTCGCTCCCTCATCAGCTTCCGAAGGAGGGATGGCTAGACTCTGAGGTCATATCCCGAGTGTCACTGGCAAGAAGTCGTCGAAGAAAAGTAGGTTAGCCCTGAAGAAAAAGACAGTCACCTGCAATTTAGGGACAGCCCTGGCCCTTCCCATGCAGTGGCTAGCTTCTCTGCACCCGGAGAGCCTGTCCCCAGAGGTCTCCAGGGCCTCTTGTAAGTGCCAGGAATGGCTAGTTACTTCCTGATTCAGGAAGGCTTGAGGAAACCACAGTATCAACACAGACAAGGAGAAGAACACAGACACGAGAAAAGAAAGTGAACCCGTTTGCATCTTTCACTCAGAAAAAAAGTCCCCATTAAAATAGACTACCACCAGGCATTAGATACTAATTTACACTGGGGTGTTAGAGGCCAAGGTGTGAGTCCCTCCCCACGGCAATTTGCATTTAAAAAGCAGAGGGAAGGCAATGCCCAGCCCACCAGGCCCTAGAAACCTTGGAGGGAGAAGGCTGATCACCCATCAGAGACTCCTAAGTCAGTCAAGGACCCAAACTAGAGTGCTGCCCGAGAACTCAACTGTATCCAGTCTAATAGAGAATTGCATTTGGGGTGTAGAGCCCTAGGAGAATCTAAGAGATAATATATTCTGGAGATCCTTAGTGTCCCAGACCTCCGAGCCACAGGAAGGGAATGCTAACAGGAAGTACTAGGATTGGGGGGTAGGCAAGGTTGTGAAGGTACCAGACCTCAAGGGGTTACTGCCAGGCTTCCCCAGACCCACCTGGCTAACCTTGGACTTGTGGGCAGTGATAGTTTGTAACCAACCTTTCATCTGTAGTTACAGAGGGGTAGGGCCTACCCAAGCCCTGTTTCCCATCCACACCTGAACCAGGCCTCAAAGCCTAGCTACTAATGTTCTCTCTCTCTCTCTCTCTCTCTCTCTCTCTCTCTCTCTCTCTCTCTCTCTCTCTCTCTCTCACACACACACACACACACACACACACACACACTACTTACTTTCTCCTTCTCTTTCCCTTCCCACCTACCACTCAAAATCCTTAGACACTCCCCACTTCCAATCTTGTTCTCAGCCTCCTTACGCTCTGTACGTACGTATACCATAAACGCTTGCTCAGTGCGAGCCTTGATGACCACTAAACAGGATCCACACCTTTGCCTGGCGTTCAAGAGACTGCTGAGTCTCTGCAGTAAGGTCATAAAGGGTTTCAAAGAAGAAAGTGATGGGCGGTGTGGGAGGGAGGTGTCAGGCAGTTTGGAGCTTCTTCATATGTACGTGGCTTAACACCTTCTTGCCATCTACTCACCCCCAATTTGCATAAGAAGGTTCCAAGGGAGAAAGAGGTTAAATCTACACTCAGTAAAAGGGTCACTCAGCAGAAGGGGGCCCACCTGGCTCAGCAGAGCTTATGCACAAGCTCCTTCTTCATGGGACCCTCACCCAGGGTCTCCCAAGAGAAGCAGCAGCAGCAGCAGCAGCAGCAGCAGGCCTTTCTCAGCGGGGATCAGCTGATAAGGCTTGCCGTTTAGGTGAGTGTACCCAGGCAGGGTGTGACCGAAGGCCAGGCACACTGGAGCAAGGAAATCCATGAGCCAGGGAAATATCTCACAACACATAAATGCCAGTGCGCTTTGTCAGCAGTGGAAGGAAGGGGGAATGTGGCCTTTTATCCCTCTGGTATTTTGTGCTGGGTATTGTCTTATTGATCTGTACACCGGTCGGTCCTTAAATGTGGATACTATTATGCTTGTTTTACGGGTGAGGAAACTATAAAACAGGAAAAGGATTAAGCACTCTGCCCAAGGTCACACAACCAGGAAATAATAGGATCAAGAGTTTAAATTGAAACTCGTGTGAACCCAAAATTCATCATCCTCCCCGCTTCTCCAACCAACAGGGGAAACAGGCCCACATGGAAACCCAGGCTCACCGCATTGGACCAAAGGCTCACACTAATGCTGGCAGTCCTTCTGGAACATGCCCCCATGCTCCCCCTGTACACCACCAGAATACCTTCACTTGATCAGGCCACTCAAAAAAGGCCCCAACCAGGCACGTTGACACACACCTGTAAATCTCAGCCCTGGAGAGGGAGAGGCAGGAGTATGAGGCCAGCCTGGACTGTGTAAGATCCTCTCTCAAAACCAAAACAAACCACCACCACCACCAAGACCAGGTACCCTCTGTTCAACATTCAGATCCTCCCCACAAAGCAAATAAACCAGACCAGGACTGGGCAGGGCAGGCCTGGAACCCCAGCACTCAGGAGCTTGAGGCAAGGGGGTCAGGAGTTCTGGGCCAGCCTCAGTCACATAGTGCGATCAAGGCGTCTGACTATATGAGACCCTGTCACAAAAAACCGAAAAAATGAACAGACTAGAAAACAGGGGCTAGAGACGGCCCAGCGGTCAAGAGCACTTGGTGCCCTTGCCGTTCAGTTTCCAGCATCCATGGCTGACAACTGCCCGTCACTCTAGCTCGGGGGCTCCAGTGCCTTCCTCCGGCCTCCACTGGCAGCTGCACACATGCGCACATATACACGGATGCAGAAATAGACAACTCTTTTTTAATTAAGAAAACATTTGTTTCTTCCTTTATTTATCAGGCACTCAGGAAGTTTCCTTTAGAGTCCCAGATCAGTTCCCTCTATGGCCCACCTCCAAACCATGACAGCTACTAAGCATTTTCCAAGACTTTAGATTGTCCTACATGCTGCCTGCCACTCACATGGCCTCTCCTCTGGCATCCGCTCTCCCTCTGCAAGTACCATCCCTTGCTACGCTCTAGAGCTTGAGCTAAGCTTCCCTGGTGGAAGCTGCTTTGTCTCTTTGGAACATCTCCTTACACACTTATACATGGTACTGTACTAGTGATTAGAATTTAAAAATAACTTTTATTCCTGTAGGTATTTACTGTTAAAAAGCATTGTCATAGGTATTAGTCCACTAAACTGTTTTTGTTTGCGGGGAAACACACTACAGCCTAGGCTAGCCTGGAAATCACTATGTATCTCAAACTGTCCTTGAATGGGAAGCAATCCTCCGGGTTCAGCCTCCCAAGCACTATGATTAAAGACATAATGTTTACTCAGATAATACTATCCTTCTGGGTCTTTGATGGAGTTGAAGACTGGTTATAGTCACGGTTTTCTTTAGTTATGATTGAAAGTAAGTTAGATGTAAAATTTTGGATTCACTAAGATAGGGTAGAAAATACATTATTTTCTCTGAATATGCTAACTACACATGGACAGAATATTGTGAATGTAATCCTTACTTGATAATCGTTATTGTATATAGTCTTACTATGTTTAAGTTAAAACCCTTTCATTTTTAAAATGAAAAAGGGGGAAAATGTAGTAGAATATTATTTTAAGGTGTGTTACTTTTGTTTATGTTGCATTTGTTTAGCTCTGTGAAGCTGTGTTACTGTGCCTGTCTAAAACACCTGATGGTCTAATAAAGAGCTGAACGGCCAATAGCAAGGCAGGAGAAAGGATAGGTGGGGCTGGCAAGCAGAGAGAATAGATAGAAGGAGAAATCTGGGAAGAGGGATTGAAGAGAAGGAGGAGGACATCAGGGACCAGCCAGCCACCCAGCTACACAGCAAGCCACGGAGAAAGAGTAAGATTTACAGAAGTTAGAGAAAAGGAAAAGCCCAGAAGTAAAAGGCAGATGGGATAATTTAAAATAAGGAAAGCTGGCTAGAAACTAAGCCAAGCTAAGGCCCGGCATTCATAATTAAGAATAAGCCTGTGTGTGTGATTTAGTTGGGAGCTGGGTGGCAGGCCCCCCAAAAAGAGTAAAAAACCCCCAACAAAAACATAAGCCAGGGCTGGAGAGCTGGTCAGTGGGTGATAGTGCTTCTGCTCTTGACCCAGGTTCAATTCCCAGCACCACATGGTGACACACAACCATCTATAACTCTAGTTCCAGGAGATCTGATGCCTTCATCTGACCTCCACAGGCACATAGTTAACTTACATATATGCATTCATACACATAAGAGCAAACAAAAATTAAATAAAGACACGGGCCAGCATACCCAACTTAGGCATGTTTCCTAATATTGCTAACTAATCTTGCTAGGTCTGGTCTTTTCCTGTAAAGGGGAACAGTTTCATTACCAGCCACCTCCCCCATTTCCTCTGAGGGTGTTAACAGGGAGAGGATGTTGAGACGATGGTGAGAACCACAGACGGGAAGACATTAGGTGTCATTGTTAATCATGTGCTCCCACTTTTCTGTGGACTTGAACTTTTGCCCAAGGCCATCCTTTTTCCCCCCTTCTTTGTGGGGTCCAAAGAACAGCTAAGAAAAATCCTTAGGCCAGTGTAGTGGCACATGCCTTTAATCCCTGCACTAGGGAGGCAGGGGCAGGCAGATCAAGGCCAGGCTAGGTTACATAGTGAGTTTGAGGTCAGCTTGGGCTATAGAGTAAATCCCCGTCTCAAATAAACAAAAACAAAAACAAAAAAGTGGTCTGTGGGGTCAGCAATGCTTAGTGCCTGTAAGAGGTTGGGAAGGCACAGGAGAGGGAGAGGAGCACTGTTTCGAAGAAGGTATAGCGAGGAGAGGGAGGGATGCAGGTACAGTGAGAGGATACATTTCCAAAGAGGCAAGTGATCTTTGACTTCTCTTTGAAATGGGATGCTGCGTGAGGCTTCCTCTAGGGAGTTCTCAGGAAGAAGGAAGAGCAGCTACGTTCCGAGTCTGCTTAACCAGGGCGAGTAAATTCCACTCCCTGTGTTCTGAGGGGAATTTCCCCACAAGGCAGCCAGTGACGGGGTTGGCTAAAGAACTAGCTGGAAGAGCAGAAGAGCAGGTTCTGTCCTGAGCCCTGGAGCCAGCATCAAGTTCCAGGGTGGCTAGCAAAACTGTGTGACCTTGAAGCCACTTCTCAAGGAGGTTATCCTCAAGGTCTTCTCAGTTCTAACACTTTTTTTTTTTTTTTTTTTGCATGGTCAGAAGAAATAAGAAATCATGCATCACATTTATTTTAGAAAACCAGACACAGGGGCTGGGGAGATGGCTCAATGGGGTGGGGGTGGGGGACGAGGGCTTGCTGCACTATCCCGGGAGCTGAGCTGAGACCTCGGGTAATGCACTGGTGGTGCTGGGCAGTGGGGAGCAGAGACAGGAGGATCTCCAGGAGGAGCCAGCTAGCTCGGGGGTTTACTCATGGGCAAAGAAACCCAGGCTTAAACAAGGTGAAAGGCAGGACTGATACCTGAAGGTTGTCTTCTGACCTCCACATGCATGCTATGGCATAGGTACAACCACACAGACACACAGACACACACACACACACAGACACACACACACAGAGAGAGAGAGAGAGAGAGAGAGAGAGAGAGAGAGAGAGAAGTACCAAACAAATCCAATTTGAATATACTAAAACAAGAAAGCCGTCATAATTTTCCCAGAGCCTCCAAAGCCCAGAACTCTATCAGAGTCGCCCAGAAGATGACAAAATAATTCGGTCTGGTTATCCTGACAGCGGAAGCAGTGAGGTGGGAGCCCAAGGAATTCTCACACTCATGTTTCCACTTCCTAACAACAGGGAACTAAAGGGGCGCTCAGCAGAGCCGGGGCTGGGTGTGGGAAGCATCTTCCTGGGCCCCTGTCCTTGACCAGCTTTTTACCTGAGGTGGCTCCAAGTCTGGTGCCATCTTTTGGGCATTTTGGGGGAATTTATAACAAATGCATCCTGTATTCCTGCTGCCCGCCTGTTCTCTGTCTCTCGGAGTGACACTGAGCTCTGAGCACAGGATACGGGAGTCTTCCTATCCCACCTCAGTCATGTACTGGCTGGCTGACACCAGTCACCAGTCAGTGTTAGCTATTATGGGTTTGTTTTTTCGCCAGGTCAGCATTGCCCTGTCTGCAGGCAGTAGGCAGCCTTTGGAAAGTCTTTCTCCCAATCCCCTACAAATACGAAACAGTCTTTCTCTCCCAGTCCCCATCTGTCAGCTCTATTTAAAGAGGAACACACAAGGAATAGTATTTATATTATCGCGCCATGCTTCCCTTCCTCAAAAAGGAAAGGTTCTGGAATGTTCCCTACTCCATATTCCTCTCAACCTACTCCATCTACACCCCTGACTGTTCTTCCTCTCTTAGGATAGATGCTATAACCTTTGAAGTCTTCTGACGGCTTTTGCACGCATAATTTCCTATGGGTAAGCAACACATTTAAAACAATCCTATGAGCCACAGATACTTTTCCTACCATTTCACAAATATGAAAACGAAATCAAAGTCACAAGTTGTGTCCATGTCCACATGTCTAGAAAGTAAGTCTCACCAGGACTCCCTCAAAGCCAGCTCTTCTCTACCATTTCTCATTGTGTGGACCAAGTGTACATCCTGGAAGTATGAGGAACTTGAAGTTTGTGATGAGTCACAACACCCCTAAACAAACAGACACTCCTCCACTTTTCTCTCCTATGGCCCCAGCAGTCACACACCACCTGTAAAATGCAGGAACAGGGCTCCACAAGAGACCTAAAGGCCCACAAAGGTGTGGAGTTTTTGTAAGAGCACAGTTAGGTCGTGGGGGGGGGGGGGTTAGCAGACATTCCAGACCACCAGGCAAATCCAAAGGGACACCCCAGAAAAATACCCAGGGCCCCAAATAAACTAGTTGACCAACGCTTATCCAGTGTTCCAGTGGAAAGGAAAACCGATAGGCTGCTAGGCCTGGGAGCTCGATCAGGTTCAGACGTACACACCCATGCACTCAGCAGTCAGCTCTGAACTACAGAAGCCAAACCTTGAGCTTACCCACAAGCCAAAGGAGAAGCAGCCACAGCCTGGGTCCAGGGCTCTCGCTCAAAGCCACTGTCTCCTCAGACGCTGGCCGTCAGACAGGGCTATAAAATGGGCCTCAACTGAATTTTTCCGTGGACGTGGTCCGGGAATGGGACTGCCAGGCTCCAGAGGAGCTGCAGTGCCTCGGCTCACTGACAGTCAGTCCTCTAGGAGCTACAGCTAGGACTGGAGAGAGGGAGAATATTTGTGGGTCAGGGTGGCTGGCCACTCCTGGACCATTTCTCTCCTGAATATCTATCTTTCCAAGGCCTAAGGGAAGCAAATAGAGTAAGTTTTCATTCAGGACTGTTTCGGGGCTGGATTTCAGTGCAAATTGCTTACATCTGCTTGGCCATTCCAGAACAAGCAGGTAGTTTAGAGAAAGGAGGGGCAGTATTAACTCACTTCTGGTAGCCCAGGTAGCCTGCTAAAGAATCTCAGGCCTGCTGGGGCTCATCAGTCCAGACTGCAGAACTCCCTGACCGAGCTGAATAAAAATACCAGAGCTGCCAGAGATAATAGGACTTCCACCCTAAGCATGCCGGGTGGGCTGGGACAGGGCAACCACAAAGATCCCAAAAGGGAGGTGAGATGTACCGCCAGGTTGCCCCGAAGGAGCAAGAGCAATGGCAGATTCCACACGCACTTCAACCTCAGCCAACAAGGGTGTATGCACTTAACCTCATATATTTGGTAACCTCTTTCCACATCCCAGAAGCCTGCCAAGCCCCTGGACTCCCCACCCCACCCCAGCTTGGCAGCCTTGCCGGGGCTTCCAGCTTCTATCACCCCACAACACCAAAGCTGCTGCCGCATGGAGCTGAAAAAATGAGGCACACGTACGGCCCCGAAGAGGAGCTCCTCTCCAGAGGGGCTGGGGACTCGGGCCTGAGGGTCCCAGTCTCTCCTGCAAGCTTTCAGTCTTTTTGCTGCTGCAGTATCCTTATAAGGCCAATCCTACCCTCCTCCTGGCCGAAAAATGTATACAGTCCCAAGGGTGGACTCTGACTTCTCACCCGCTGCACAGGAAGCACCACTCCCACCCACCCACCCCCACTCCAGGACAGGTTTTGCTCTTAAACAAACTAATAAACAAATCGACTCCAAAGCGGTCCCCTGGCTCAGCTCGCCCTGCAGCTGCACCCGGGAAGTGTGTTCCGGGGGAGGCGGCGGGTGACTGCCCGCGAGGCCGCGAGTCGCTGGCGCGCCATGGGGTGGGGGCGAGCAACCTGCCGGGGCGCCGGGGACCCGGCTGGGCTCTCGGCGCTTCCATTGTTGCCCCTGGCGCTGGTGCTTCGGGACGAGAGCCCTGCCCTGGCCGCCCCGGCTAGCAGGGCGCTCTGCAACCCCGGGGCGGTGCTCACCGCCGAGTGCTCGTCCTACCTGCGCTGGCCGCGGGTTCCGCCGCGACACCCTGACTGTCGTAGCTGGGCGACTTGGGCTCCCACGCCCCAGCTCGCTCGGGAGGCTCCAGGAGGCGCCGGCCCCCCGCGTGATGTTCAGTGCTCGCCCGCCCCAAGCCGGCTCTGGGGTCCCCGCTGCCGGGGATGCACAAGGCAATCGACGGGTGTGGGGGCCGGTCCGGGGCCCGGTGCTGTCTGCCGGGAGCGTGCACGAGCTCGCAGTCAGGCGGCCCCGGGTGAGACAATAGCGCGAGCGGCGGGTGAGCGGGGAGAAGCCATCTCCCGGACAGCCGGCGCACTGCACGGCGTGCGAGGCTTGCCGGCGCCTGCCAGGACCGCGCGGCCCAGGCCGCCGGCAGCAGCCGCAGCGCCGAATAGCCTCGTCGCCGGAGCCGGGAGGGCGGGGCGGCGGGAACCCGGGCCCCCTCCCTGCCTCCCTCCCTCCCTCTCTTCCTCCCGCCTCCGCACCGTGCTCGGAGTCGGACCCCGGACCCCCGGGCCAGCAGTCCCACTCCCCGCTAGCAGATGGTCGTTGCTTTCCGGGCTGGAACCCTTTGCTCTGAGGTCAGGTGAAAGCAAGCCAGATCACCCTATTGGAAGGGACCCGGGGTGGGCGTTCAGTTACTGGTTTGAGGAATTTCTCTTCATAATTATGCATGCTAGGGATGCCCGAAAGAACTACCACCTTGATGGAGGAGGTGCAGGAGGGGAGGCTGTGTTGGCACTTTTCTCTCCCGTTTGCCCAAGGGCGGTCTTGCAACCTGAGGGGGGGAGGAGAAGCAGAGGAGCCTCCAAACCAATTAAGATAGGAAGAAAACTTTGAAACTGTTATTTTCTCTGAGCACCTCCCTTAAAGCACCTGTGTCAAGCATTTTACTGAAGGCTCCACCCAGTCAGTACTGGCCAGCTCCACGTTTGCATCTGGCTTGCAAAATAACTCGGGATCTCCAAGTACCCTTTCCTCAACCATAGATCTTGATCTCAGCTACCTTCTTTTCTTGCTTTATTTTACCCCCCAGTCACATTGTGAAGATATGGTTCTCAGCCTTCCTTCTCTTGAATCCCCTTCAAGGGTTGGGGAATCTCAGGTCTGATGCCCATGCCTTCCAGCCAAAGCTCCCATGGAATCAGCTGCCAAGCTGCCTTGCCTCAAGGAAATACTTAAGACTTCTAACCTGCTGAGCTGTACGGTCAGGCTTTTTGGGGGAGTTGGGGGAGGGCGGTTGTTTTTGAGACAAGGTGTGATCTGGCCCAACTAGCTTCAAACTTGCTCTGAGGGTGGCCTTGAACTCCGGATCCTCCTGCTCAGCACTTCTCAAGTGCTGAGATCATTGCCATGGCACATCACACTCGGCTCGCTCTTGGTGTGGTTGGCAGTAGTGGGGACTGGACATAGGAGGATGTCATGCCCTGGTCCTAGCTCTGTATGCTCTAAAATCCACTTAACTGGGTGGGGTGTGGGGGGTGATTTGTTATGGTAGCAATAGTAAATACTATGTTTAGTAATACATATTTATTTTAATAATTTAATTCATTAAATGTTATAGAGTGAAAACAGTGGTCCCCAGGAGAAGCATCTCTACAGGGCCTCCAGGCACACGTTTTCAATTTTTTTTTTTCTTTTCATTTGAGACAAGGTCCCTCAACAGTCCAGATTGAAACTAGCTGGCCAGAGAACTCGGGGGAATTCCCTTGTCTTCTCCCATCTTGCCATCTCTGGGATTACGAGAGAACCACAATGGTGGGTTCTTTTTATTGTAGATACTGGAGATCTGAATTCAGGTCCTCATGCTTTCAAGGTAAGCACTTTACCACCTGAGCTATGTCCTGGGTCCTCTTGTCCTCTACTCTCCTCTATCCCTCCCCCTCTTTTAGGGGGAGGGCAACTTGCTTGTTTTTGTTGAAAGAGTGGGTCTCACTATAGTCAGATCTGGCCTCAAACTCTCAATCCTCCAGCCACTGCCTCCTGAGTGCAGGGACTCCAGGCCTGCATCACCACACTTGGGTCCATTGGAGACGTCTTGAAATGTCTTTCTTTTTTTCTTCTTTTTTTCCCCCTCCTTGAGACAGGGTTTCTCTGTGTAACCGTCCCAGCTGTCCTGGAACTCACTTTGTAGACCAGGCTGGACTTGAACTCTGCCTCCCCAGTGCTAGAGTTAAAGGTGTGTGCCACTCTGCCCAGCATGAAACATCTTTCATTATTTTCTGTGTTTGGGTGTTTTGGCTACATGTATGTTTGTGTACTGCATGCATTCTCGGTGCCTCTAAAGGCCAGAGGATGAGGATGGATCTCCTAGAACTGGAGTTTCAGATGGCTGTAAGTCAAACCCAGGGCCTCTGGAAGAGCAGCCCATGTTCTGAACTGTGGAGCCATCTATCTGAGAGCCCCTTAGTCTTGTAAATGGCTTCAGGTCCTAATAATAAACAGTGGCTTTAGAAGGCTAGAGTGGGCCAAACACGCCTTTAATCCCAGCACTTGGGAGGCAGAGGCAGGTGGATCTCTGTTAATGTGAGGCCAGCCTGGTCTACAAAGCAAGTTCCAGGACAGCCACAGTTGTTACACAAAGAAACCCTGTCTTGAAAAACAAAAAATACAAAACAGAATAAAACAAAATTTAGAAGGCCAGATGTTAATATTAGAAACACAGGAGAGGCCAGAGGCCCACATCTGTAATCTCAGCCTCAGGAGACAGAGGTCAGCAGGTCAACACAGGGAACTCCAGGCCAGCTTTCTCATCGCATCACTATTGGTGACACCACATCCCCACCTTAAGGGCCCATCAATAAATGCGTATGTAAGGAAAATGTGACCCTTGTCTACTGCGGAATACCATCCAGCCTTAAGAACGAAGGAAACTGTCATTTGCATCTGCACTGATGAACGGGGAGGATACCACACTCCGGAGATTAAGTCAGATGCAGAGAGACAAACACTGTATGAATTCACTTATGTGGAATTCCAAAAGTCAGACTGTCAGAAGTGGAGAGCAGACTGGTCATGGCCTGGGGCCGAGGGTGCCGGTGTAGGGAATGAGGGGTTATTACTCAGAGGAAAGAAAATTTCAGTTACACATTTGGGGGAATCTAATGTACTGCAGGGTGACTATAGTGAATAGTGCTACAATGCACTCACATGCACCACCGTTAGAAGGATTAGTGGGAACTGGGCACACCTGTAATGCTGGCCCTCCGGAGGCTGAGATAGGAGAACTGTGAGTGTGAGGCCATCCTGGGCTACACAGCGAGACCCTATCTCAAAAACAAAACAAAAGAGCAGCAGCCTGAAAATTATTAGTAGGTGAAATTAAGCTCATGACACCTCTAACAGACCCCGCTGGGCCTGACATCACATGTGCGTAATCTCAGCAGTCCAGAGGGGGAGGACGGAGGGTGACGAGCCCAAGGCCAGACTGGGATAGATGAGACCCTGTCTCAAAAATAACACTAACAAACAAGGGAGAGAGAGCTGGCCCAGCCTAGAGCACTTGCTGCTCCTAGAGGACCTGGACCCACATCGGGCAGCACACAACTATCTGTAGCTCCAGTTCCAGGGCTTCAAAACCTCCTCTGGCCTCCTCAGGCATGTTCTCCACTTGGTGCAGAGACGAACAGGTACACATACACATATATTAAAAAATAAACTTAGAAAGGAACGGGAAGCTCCGTGCACGGAAACTCCATGCACAGAATCTGCGAGTTTAGCCTGCCCTCTAGCGGAAACGCGAAATCCGACTGTCAATGTGTGGAACAGCTTCAGGCAGCACCCAGGAAGGTGTGTGTGTGCCAGGCAAGGGCGGAGAGGGCACCTGGGATGGGGTTGTCACACAACATATGTGAAGCAGAGCCATTTCCTGCTGCCTCCGCTGGGCCCTCCAGTTTTGACGAGCCAGACTTCTAATAAAATAAAAGCGTTCTCCTTAGGCTGCTCCAAGCCTGGCCACCTCTCTCTCTACCTCCCTTCTGCCAGTAGTGGGTACAGCGTGTGCTCTTCAAGTTCCTTTCAGATTTGCCGTGTCCCTCCCCGCCACCCTGCTCAGTTTTGGCAATAGGAGATCTTCAATAAGCCGTTTACTGACTGGCCAACCCCATTTAGTCAGTTAAACTTGAAACTTCTGCCTTTATTCTCCAACAGTGAGGAGGCCTTTGGGTAGGAGAAACCATGCAAGTCTCTTTATGCCTGTTCCTCTCAGGCGGCCTGGACAGACACCATGTCCCTTCCTTCAAAATATGCCACACAAGGTGTAGTGTTCCACTGCTTTAATCCTAGCCCTCTGGGGGCAGAAGCAGGCAGATTTCTGTGAGTTTGAGGCCGGTCGGGTCTATATAGCAAGTTCCAGGCCACCGAGGGCTACAAAAATTCAGAGGTGTGATTCATCCCCACACCTCATGCATAGAGACAGAGCAAAGCAAGGAATGTTTTTCTTGCTTGATATACATCTGACTTTGTAGTATGAATCTTAAAGGGTCTTATTAATTAAAAACAAACCTGAGGCCAGTTATTGGGGTGAACACTGGAAGATCAGAGACTCAGAACAAGCCACAGCTAACCTCACCTGGCCAACTTCTCAGCTGATATTGTTTCCTCAGACTGGAAGTCTCTGTGTCCTCATATCCAAATGGCTCTCAGCGGAACTGTGCTGCTAGAAGCCTGAAAGCTTAACCAGCCAAAATGCTTCTTGTTTTTGGTCTTCACGCCTTATATATCTTTCCTTTTTACCATCACTCCCCGGGATTAAACGCTCTGGGATTAAAGGCATGTGTCGGGCTGGAGAGATGGCTCAGCTGTTAAAGGCTAGGCTCACAACCAAAAATAAGGCATGTGTCACCATGCCTGGCTCTTTCCAATGTGGCCTTGAACTCACAGAGATCCCAGATGGATTTCTCCCTCTGGAATGCTAGGATTAAAGGTGTGAGTGCTACTATTTTCTAGCCTCTGTATCTAGTGGCTGTCTGTTCTCTGACCCCAGATAAATTTATTAGGGTACACAATATTTTGGAGAACACAATACCACCACATGACTTGCTTAAGAAATATATCCAAATAATTAATGAATGAATGCCTGTTTGGCTCGTTACGATTTCTTCCATATGACTAGCAACTGCTTCAACTCCACTCTGATAATGTGGTTTTCTTATCAAAGGGCCAGGGTTAGAGTTTTCAGCAAGTCCTACTCCATTGCACCTCAGCTCGTGTATCTATTGCTGTGCACATTTCTTCAAAGATGTATTTCCTTCCATGTATGGTGTATGTGTGTTTGCCCGTGTGTCCGTATCCACCAGGTGCATGCAGGAGCCCCGAGGAGAACTGAGGAGGTTGTGGGATCCCCTAGAATTGGAGTTGCAGGCAGTTGCAAGCTGCCACGTGGGGTCCTATGCAAGAACTGACCTGCTCGTGACCACTGAGACGTCTTCTCAGCCCTTACTGTGTTTAGTTCTTTATGCTGATCGTGTCTGCTTCTAGGCTCATCTTTCCTAGGCTGCTGCTGGCTCCATGTCTGTCCTGTGTACTTCCTACTTCATAGGTAGTGCAGCGCCTGAACACAACAGTTTATCAGTACACCTTGGTTGAGTTCAATCATTTCTTGTGCATTCATTTTTTTCTTAATTACAAGTTTTTGTGTGTTTTTGTGGCAGAGGCGGGGGGGGGGGGGGGGGAGTGCATGCATACCAGTGTGTGGGAGTCTGTTCTCCCTCATGTTATCAGGTTCAGCGACAAGTACCTTTTACCCGCTCCTGGATTTAGAGGGTGTGCTGGCTAGTTATACATCAACTTGACGAAAACTAGAGTCAACTGGGAAAAGAAAATGTCAGCTGAGAAAATGCTTTCAGTAGATTAGCCTGTGGGCTAGCCTGTGGAGCATTTTCTAGATTGGTGATTGGGTGAGAAGGCGTAGCTCACTGTGGGCAGTGCCACCCCTGGCCTAGTGGTCCTGGGTGCTATAAGAAAGCAGACTGAGACCGGTAAGAAGGAGGAGGAGGAAGGGGGGAGGGGAAGGGGAGAGGGAGGAGGAAGGAAGAAGAAGAAGAAGAAGAAGAAGAAGAAGAAGAAGAAGAAGAAGAAGAAGAAGAAGAAGAAGAAGAAGAAGAAAAAAAACAGACAAACAAGCAGGGTGAGCAAGTCAAAGTCAATAAGGAACGGTCTCTGCATCAGCTCCTGCCCTGAGTTCCTGGCTTGACTCCCCCAGTCATGGACTGTGATATGGAAGCTGGAACAAATCTTTCCAAGTTGTGTGTGGACACGGCTTTTAACATAGCAATGAAAACCTAACTACGGCAGAAGGGGGTCTTAGAGGTCACCTGACTAACCCCTCGTGTATGTACAGACCCAGGCCTATTTAGGATCCCACAGTTGGCTGGTCACTATTCTTAAAGAACCACACAGTCCTAGGAGAGGAAATTTTCTCCAACCGAGGCTGAGCTATCTTGCTGTTGTTTGTGTCTGGAGCTTCAAGTACTGAGAAACAAAGGTGAACTCCCTATCAGTGTTGGACATTTCACAATCCTGTGCTCTACAACCCATGGATCAGATCTGGAAACTAATTACATTTTTAAGATTTATTTTATCTTTAATTATGTGCATATGTTAATGTCTCTGTAAGTGTGTGCCATGTGGGTGCCTGTGGGGTTCAGAAGGGCAAGTTGCTCACTCTGTAGACCAGGCTGGCCTCCAACTCAGAGATCCTCCTGCCCTGCCTCCAGAATCCTGGGTTTAAGGTGTGCTCCACCATATCCAGTTGATCTATTGACTTTTACTCTCAATACTACAGTTCGGTTCCCTTAGGTGTACAAATCTTGCTTTGGAAGAATTCCTTTTGGGAGTCTGAAAGAAGAAGAAAAGAAAAACTCAATCAAAGTGTAAAAAGTTTAAACTTTCTTTCTTATGATCTAGATTCAGAGCTGCTTTTTCATCCCCATTTAATTCTATTTTCCTGAAATAGTAGACCCTCTGGTCAGCAAATCCGGCCTGTGTGTTAAGGGAGTGTTTGATTGAACAGCTCCATCATTGGGAGAATCAAAGTATTATTTTTCATCTTTGGAAGAAATGGAATGTGGTTCAGAGAAATGAAATTAAGAGTGATAGAAGAGGAAAAGTGTAATAAAAAGATCATTAAATGCTGACATGTCAATGTGCACTTTGTCTATTTTTCTGTAATTGATTAGCATTTTTTAGAGAGTTTAGTAGATACTGGCAATTTATCAAACATCAAATATGAAAAGACTTTGGAAAACACATATATTAGGTGAATGGAAAAAAGGTGAGAAAGTAAATACTGATTCAATACATTTAAAACATACTTGATAGCTAACTAAAACCTAAGTCTAGCTTGCCGGCAGAGAAAAAGCAATGGGTTACCATTATATCAAGTAAATAGAGGAGAAAGGGAAGCCACAGGGCGCCCGGATAGCTCAGTCGGTAGAGCATCAGACTTTTAATCTGAGGGTCCAGGGTTCAAGTCCCTGTTCGGGCGGCTGGAAATTTTGAGTCAAGTCATGTTTAAATTTAAATAGTTTCAGAACATCTTAAAAGCTGTTAATTCTTAAGAAAAAGGGTGACTTTCAAGATACAGTTAGGTGTATTTTTCATAGAATTAAGGGAAGGAAAAGCACTGGCAAAACTTCATCTTCCACGCGTATGGAGGGCTGGGTACTGAGTGGGTGGGATGTTAAGTCCTCACCAGAAAGAATAACAGAAGACATAGATTAATTAGCTTGGGCTATTAAATTTGTACAATTTTAAGCGACCACTTCTCCTTCAACTGTGGTTAACAAAGTCCATAGGACAATGAGTATTCTTTCAAGAAACGCGTTATCTTTCCTAGGAAGAGGCTACTTCTCTTTCAACTGTATTTAGCAAAAATACAACGAAAAAGCTGAGCGCCCGAACAGGGACTTGAACCCTGGACCCTCAGATTAAAAGTCTGATGCTCTACCGACTGAGCTATCCGGGCTCTTGAGAGGCAGCCTTCCTACAGTGCTTTACATAAGAGTAAGGAACCTTGTGCAATTGTTCCTGTCTTCTCGCGAGAGTAAAAGCAGTCCAGCTTCTACTTCCAGTTGTGTCTCTGACATCACTGAGGTTCGTGTATTCCCGGGTTAGGGAGACTTTGATCTGTAAACTAATTACATTCGAAGCTCTGTCTGTAGTTGTAGTTTGTACTCTGAAGCTCTGTGTGGCCGTTGACACCAGCGGCGACAAAAAAAGCCTTGCAACAGGGTTGGAAAAAGGGAGTTTTCAGAGCGACTTCAAACATGCTGCTGTGCAGGGATGGGCTGAGCTGTGGAGTATAACACGGGGGGAGAGGAGGGGTGCTGAGTTTATCCTGTGACTCCCTGACCGCGTCCGGACGATTTTCCACCCTACACCACAGAAGGCACCAGCTGCGAGCCCTGGGGCAGAAGCCCGCCTGAGCCAGAGGGGGAGAGCTCGCCACCGCCGCGGAGAGATGCTGATCGTCTTCCTTAGCAACTGAGCACAGCTCTCTGCTGGGGAGCTGGCTCCAGAACGGGAGGGAGGATCAGGGGCTTTTGGCGGCCGGTTTTGCTTTCCCTTAATCGCTTTCGTCATTGTCCTCTGAGTGATGGCTTTGGTCTAGCAGCGCCACTCCCAAGAAATGTACCTTTATAGCGATGGGGGCTGCAGGCTAAGGCCTGCATCATGCTCCTTTTCCGGAGAACACTAGTTCACAGCAACTGGCCGCCACACCCACCCCTAAAACAGAAAAATTATAGAGGTGTGTAAAAGATCTGACTACAGAAGAGATAGTATTTGATTGGAAACGATATAAATGGCTATGTAAATTATGATTCAATTTTAATATAGATTTTTTTTTTTTAACAGAATCTCGGTTAACCCAAGGCCTGGAACTCCCTTGAGGCCAGTTTGGGCTTAGTGGTTAAGAATCCATACTGCTCTTCCAGTGGCCAAGAGTTCAGTTCCCTTCCCCCATACCCGTGACTCACAGTTGCCTGTAACTCTAGCTCCAGGCAGATCTAATGCCTCTCACCTCCCTAAGTACCTGCACTCATATGCACATACGTCCAGACATATACACACATACATAATTAAAAATAATGCAAAATTCTTAATTACCTCTGGGCTGGAGAGATAGCCCTGGTAGTTAAGGATACTGGTTGCTCCTCCAAGGACCTTGGTTCAATTCCCAGCACCTACATAGTAGCGTATAACTGTAACTCCATTCCAAGGGTATCTAATGCACTCTTTTGTCCTCTGCGGGCACCAGGCACGTTCTATACAGACACACATTCACCCACAACACATAAAAGTAAATTAAAAATACTTCTTTTACAAAGGCTTCAATGGTTATGTCAAATAGGAATATTAAGAGCTGTAGATTCGCATGTAGTTTATACATTCAGTAATGGAGCCATAACAATTATTTTCCACGTTGAAAAGCTAAAATTAAATTGCTTTGCAGCAACATGCACAAAATCAGTTCTAGGGGCTGGAGAGATGGCTCAGTGGTTAAGAGTACTGACTGCTCTTCCAGAGGACCAGAATTCAATTCCCACCACCTATATGGGAGCTCACAGCTGTGTGTAATTCCAGGATCCAACACCCTCACACAGATACATGCAGGAAAAACACCAATGCACATAAAAAAAAAATCAATTCTAAACAGGTTTGTTGTGGAATATTATTTTAAGATGTATTGCATTTGTTTATGCTGTGAAATCTTTGAGAGTTTTAGAAGAAAACATATCAGCACATGTTTCTTACTAAAGACAGAGAAAAGTCTCTTAAATAACACGTAAATAACTGAAAACATAAGGGAAATAGTATTAAATTTTACAAAATTTAATATATGTTCATTTTAAAAAAAAAACCCTTTAAATTGATCATAGTGTAACACATCTGTAATCCCATCCCCTGGGAGGTAGTGAGTTTGAGGCCAGTTTAAGCTACTTGAGTTCCTGTCACAAAAATAAATAAATAAATAAAACCGAAAACCAAACCAACCCAACAAAATACTTCTGTTTATTAAAAGGCAAAATGTAAAAAGTAAAAACAAGCTATGGGGGTGTAATCATAGTACACATAACCAAGGGTAGGAGCCCCATTATATGAGGCATTCCTATAAATTAGTAAGAAAAGACAAAAAAATGGGCAAAGGTTAGGAGTGGGAAATTCTTAGATGTCAACCATGGATCAGTAAATGTGGAAAAGCTCATGCCACTTGCTAGCTGGACTGTGAGAATCCGTCTTGGGACTGCAACTGCTCTCCTGCAGGCTCCTGCTAGTGCCAAGGCTGCAGAGAGGCTGCACCTGCTGCCCGTGGGCTGCGTGAAGTGGGCCCAGGGGCTGCACCTGCAGAGAGGCCCCCAACGCATGCCGCTGCTCTGCATGATGTGGAGACAGCCTCAAAACCAAGCGTAAACACGTGGTGTCCACAAACTTGGGCTTTGTTTTAACCGTGACCCATTTTCAACACTGCTTTCCCCATTGCAACTGATAAGTTACTGACTTAAAAAAAAAAAAAAGAAAAGGAAAAGAACATCCAGCTTTACTAAACAAGTCACTGTGAGTAATCGTTCACATATGTCAGGTTTTTGTATAATCTGCAAAGGCTAATGACGGGCCAAGACATGGAGCAACAGAACCCTTATGTCCTTGTATAATTAACCCTATAATTACTTTGCAGAGCACCCTGGCATTATCTATGGAGCTACACAGTATTGTCTGTGGCCTAATAATTTCCCCTAGAGCGTATAAGGAGACAAGCACTGCAAGGTCAATACAGCACAGTTTGTAATGAGCAATAGGAAAGTTTTTAACTTATTCATTGTGATGTTGGGAATTCTATCAACGGAGCAGTACATGCTAGTTGAGTCTCTACCACTGAGCTATAATTTCAACCCTTAAATGTTTGTGAAGAGAGGGAAGAAAATTAAAAATGGAACGCAGCTGGGTCTGGGAGCCCACGCCTGTAGTCTGAGCTAGTAGGGAGGCTGAGACAGGAACTTCCAGATTCACAACCAGCCTGAATAACACTGGGGAATTATCTCAAAATATTCACAATATTAATGTTAGGTGCTGCATCGTGCCGCCTGCACATTCCTGCTGATGTCCTCACCTCTGTCATCTTATGATGTCACTGTACTTGGAGACAATGCCTTTAACAGAGTGATTACTGGAAAATGAGGGCATAGAAGTGGGCCCTGATCTGACTAAAGGAGATCAAAAGCCAGGCAAGAGCCAGAGAGACAGGCAAAGGTGCTTGCTGCAGAAGCATTACCAACTCAGTTTGATCCCCAGATCCCATAGGAACCGACTGCCCATGGGCTCTTCTCTGACCCCCACAAGTTTGCTATAATTAAAAAAGTAAGCCAGGCAGTGGTGGCCACCTGGTCTACAAATCGAGTTCCAGGACAACAGCCAGGAATGTTGCACCGAGAAAACCTGTCTCGGGGGTGGGGGGGTGGGGGGGTGGGGAGCCTGGCATGGTGGCACAGGCCTTTAATCCCAGCACTTAGGAGGTAGAGGTAGGTGGATCTCTACATCTGAGGCCAGCCTGGTCTACAAACTGAATTCCAGGACAGCCAGGGCTGATACATGGAGAATCGTTGTCTCGAGAAAAAAATACAATAAAATAAAAGCACAGACAACACACAGACTAAAGGGTGACCCGATGTGCACTCAGCCAAAGGCAGCCAACTGCAAGCTAAGGAGAGAAAAATCAGAAAGAACCAAGTCTCTGACTTCCTCATCGTGTGGTTTAAGGCTCCAGAACTGAGAGGAAATGACCGTGAGCTGTGTAACCCCCCAGTAGTAGTTTGTTATGGCTACCCTGGAAAGCTAACACGGGTGCTCCACAGTTAATTCTGCTCATTGCCAAACAATAATATTACTGTACACCAGTAATTAACCCTAATGATGTGATTTACCACCAATGAACTTGAGGATGATGCGAAATAAGAGTGTAAGTTACAGGGCTGGCGAGATGGCTCAGTGGTGAAGGGCACTCACTGCTCCTGCAGAGAGAGGACAAGAGTTCCATTCCCAGCACCCACATCAGGCAGCTCACAACTGCCTGCAACTCCAAATCCAAGATCTGATGCCTTCTCTGGCCTCTGTGAGCACCTGAACACATGTGGCACACACATGTACACACACACACACACACACACACATAACAAGAAGAATATAAGTCTCAGTAGAACATTTAGAGCTTGATGCAACTATTAAAAAAAAATCAAATGTGTAAAATATGGGCCAGGCATGGTGGAGTAGGCCTTTAATCCTAGCACCTCAGAGCAGGGACAGACGATCTTTGTGAGTTCGAGGCCAGCCTGATCTAAATAGTGCATAGTAAAATCCTGTCTCAGAACACAAAACAAGGGGCTGGAGAGGTGGTTCAGCAGTTAGACAGTTGTGGTCTGTAACGTGGGATTCCTGGCATCCACATGGCAGCTCACAACGGTCTATAATTCCAGCCCCAGGGCATCAAATACCATGTTGTAGCCTTCACAGGCACCAGTCATGCATGCAGGCAAGACACTTATACACAAAAATAAATAAAAGTTAGGGGAAAACAGCCTTAAAAATAATAACCCAACTAAACAAAAATGCATAAAACATTTTAAAGGAATGTATACATGCATAAGTCCTTAAGATTGGTCCAGCAACGTGGCTGGGAGGTGGTGGCGCCCGCTTTTAATCCCAGCACTCGGGAGGCAGGTGGATCTCTGTGAGTTCGAGGCCAGCCTGGTCTACAGAGTGAGTTCCAGGACAGCCAGGGCTACACAGAGAAACCCTATCTCCGGGGGGAAAAAAAAAGATTGGTCCAGCAAGATGGTTCAGTGTGTAAATGCAGTTGCTGCTAAAGCCAGAGGACCTGAGTTTGAACCCTGGAACCCACATCATAGAAAGAGAAAATCGACCCTGATCTCCACACTCATACCTTCCCCTCATACACAAAATAGATAAAAAATTTAAAAATCCTGAACATCTAAAGAAATGCATGGAGCAAGTAAATGCCAGACTCAGGAAAATGATACTCTCTAAGTATGAAGCTGGGAGATGTCAGAGAAGAAATTTCTTTGTGTAGTTAATTACTGTTACGTAGGAAGAATGGTAAGGAAAAATTAGATTCATCTTCATATCTTTTTATATGGATGAGGGAGTTATCACTGTAGCTTTGTTTCAAAAAGGTTATGACCCAGGAGTTGTCTTCTAATTCTTTTAAAATCAAAAAGGGTCATAGAAAAGCCAGTTCATCCATTTTATTTTATAATTTGAGACACTAAAGATACATAACTTGGTAATGTTCTGGTTTCAGGAAACAGCTAGACCAGAAATCAGACTTCCTGTTTGTTTATGTCTAGAGTCTTCTTTGAGAAGGAAGTGGCAGATACTATGAACTTTTAAGCCCGTTTATATTTTGTTAAGTTTATTTGATTGGTAGAAATGGGAAATGGCATATTTATGGTTTATATCTTTGTTTTGTTTTGAGACAGGGTCTCTCTTGCTGTGTAGACCAGGCTGGCCTGGAACTCAGAGAGATCCTGTTTCTGCCTCTGGAATGCTGAGATTAAATGCATGTACCTCCTTGCCTAGCCATAGTTGACTTTTTATTGTAGTAAATCATTCAGTGAAGGCTTATGAAAAGCATAGAAAAGATGGAGATACATTGTTAGGTGTTAAGTACTGTTTAGGCAAGTTCATTGGTGGTTTGAGAACCAGGCTGGGGGCCAACCAAGATGGCTCAGTGGATAAGGGCACTTGCAAACAAGTCTAATGACTTGAGTTTATCCCTGGACCTACATGGGAGGAGGGGACAGATTTCCCATGTTGTCTTCTGATCTCAACATGTACAACATATCAGCAATCATGACGGGTAAGGCTCCATTTATTATTTATTTATTTATTTATTTATTTATTTATTTATTTATTTATTTAGACAGGGCCTTGAGTGATCTTCCTGCTTAGTCCTCCACCTCTTGGTAAGGCTTTAATTTTCTAAGCCATGCTCTGTTTGACACATTTATTAAGATTTTATTTTAAAAAGTTATTTATGGCTTGGCATAGTGGCACACACCTTTAATCCACTCAGCAGGCAGAGGCAGGTGGACCTCTGTGAGTCTGAGCCCAGGTCTACATAATGAGTTCTAGGACAGCCAGAACTACAAAGTAGGACCCTGTCTTGAAAAAAACAAAGTTATTTGTGGAGGCCCAAATTACTCAGGGTCAGAGAATCTGAGCTTGCTTTACCCAGCAGGGCTGCATAAGGGGATGATTTGATTACGGGCGTGGTTACCAGGTGTTTGGAAGGGTCTACACTTGGCTGTACGGTGTGCTTTGATCTAGCAAGGGAGAAGTCTTTTGCTCTGCCCATTGGCATTGTTATTAAAAAGCCCTTTTGAATAAACTTCTGGGCCTTTGGGTATTGATCCAGGCCCTCCCAAAGCTATCCTGTGTTTCTGTCTTTCCTCTCGTTGGCTTAGACCTATCATTCTGATATTTTCTTATCCCTATCTTCTCAAGAGTACCCAGGGTAAAGTGGGAGCAGGTACCCCACAATTATTTATGTATCTGGGTGTTTTGCCTGTATGTATGTCTGTGCATCACTTGTGTACAGTGCCCTCAGAGGCTAGAAGAGAGTGCTGGATTACCTGAAATTGGAGTTACAGATAGGTGTGAACCACCACATGAGTGCTGGGAATCAAACCTGGGTCCTCCTGAAGAGAGGCCACTGCTCTTAACCACGGAGCCATCTCTCCAGCCCCCTTATTAAGGCTTTAGATGAAGACAAATTGTGCTAATAAATATTTTGAAAAATAAAAAGAGAAAGGGCTGACTTTTTGGCTTGCACATGCACCAAGGTAACAACAGCTCATCCATAATTGGACTGACTACATTTTCTTTACCTGACAATCAGACTCTTTTACCAGACCAGTTTCCAGGTCTTTTCTTTCTTTCTTTCTTTCTTTCTTTCTTTCTTTCTTTCTTTCTTTCTTTCTTTCTTTCTTTCTTTCTTTCTTCTTCTCCTTTTTTGATATTTTGAGACAGGATCTTTTTTTTTTTTTTATAATTTATTTAAGTTTATCTTATGTGCATTGGTGTGAAGGTGTCAGATCCCCTGGATTTGGAGTTAGACAGTTGTGAGCTGCCATGTGGGTGCTGGGAATTGAACTCAGGTCCTCTGAATGAGTAGCCAGTGCTTTTAACCTCTGAGTCATCTCTCTAGCCCTCTTTCTTTCTTTCTTTCTTTCTTTCTTTTTTTTTTTTTTTAACATTTGAAACTCAGGCTTGAGCAATTGTCTTTATCTGCTGAGCCAGCTGGCTGACCCCCAGGTCTTTTTTGGAAGCCTCTAGGTCAGCTGTTTGCAACCTGTGGGTCAAGACCTCTGGGGGGAGGGGGAGGGACTCCAATGACCATTTCACAAGAGTCACATATCAGATATCTTGCATATTAGATATTTGTGATTCATAACAGCAGCATAATTACATTTATGGAGTAGCAATGAAATAATTTTATGGTTGGGAGTCACCACGATGTGAGGAACTGTATTAAAGGATCGCAGCATTACAAAGTTGAGAATCACTAGACTAGATTGTTCATTTTAAAGAATCAGAATTGCATAAGTCCAAGATTCCAGCAGACAGTAGGGAGGAGTCTAAGTTAGCCAGATACTATTTAAAAGATAGAAAACAAATTGCTGTTGGGAAATTGATTGATTTGAGAGTGGGTCTCATGGTTATCACCCTTGTGGACCTAGAACTTGCTACGTCAGTCATGGTGGGTAATACTTGTATTCCAGAGGACTGACTCTCCTTCTAGACCAGCTTGCACTATATAATGAATTACAGCCCAGCCTGAACTACAGAATGTGATCCTGTCTCCAACAGAAGAGAACCAAACCAAATCAACCAAACAGATAGGAGCTGCACAAAGAGAGGGGAAATACTTGAACAGGGTTTACCTACAAGTGCCCTTCCCCCTCCTTTGAGGAAACGTTGTTGACTTCAAGCTTATTGCCAGTGACTGTACAAAGAGAATCACTTCTCAGTGTCTTCGGAAAACTTTGAATCTCCCAGTGCGGGAAAAGTTCTAAGTAGGAAGGCACAATGGCTCACACCTTTATTCCCAGGTCAGCCTGGTCTACATAGCCAGTTCCAGAACAGCCAGAGCTACATAGTAAGACCCTGCTCAAGCAAAACAAAAAGAAATGGGATAATATTTACATTGGAAATAATGAATTTGTACTCTGGATTGCGGCAGAGGCTGGAGGATCTCTGTGAATTCGATGTCAATCTGGTCATATAGAGTTCCAGGACAGCCAGGGATACATAGAGACCACGTCTCAAAACAAAACAAAGCAAACAAAAACAAAAAACGGGGTGACATTTACATTGCAAGTCATGAGTTCGTACTGTCCTCCAAAATACCCAGCTTTTAACAGAAATTACAAGACAAAATATTTCAGCTTAGAAAATTCTCTCTCTCGGGATTGTACTGAAATAAATGAGGTGGTCTGGGGGAGGCGAAACCGTTTGGCCCCGACAGAAGTTGAAAGCAGTTTGCTTGAGACAGTTTGTCGACCCTTGAGGGTGGTGGGGAAGCATGCCCTGATTCTGTGACCCACGTTAAGCTCCGCCTCACCGTTCTTGGCCCCTCTCTTTTAGCATGTATCACTTATTTTGCAGTTATTCATGAATAAACCAGTTGTATGTTCCCCAGTGAGTAACACCCGGGATGCTGTTTCCCAGGCGGCCACCACCACCGCCTGGCTAGCTTCCTTCTGTTTTGATCGCCGGGGATATCGCTGTGCATATCGCAGGATCCCAGGAGTTCTCGCTAGTCTTTCAAAACCTCTTTATGCAGGGCATGGTGTGGTTTGCCTTAAATCCCAGCACTCGGGAGGCGGACGAAGTGGACCTCTGTGAGTGCGAGGCTACACAGTGAGTTCCAGAACAGCCAGGGTCGCACACAGAGTTCCTGACTCAAAGCTAAAATAAAGCACTTCACTCTCTCTAGCGGCCATGCTCCATGGCCGGAGGAGACTCTCTTCCCGGATGAAGCGTGTACTCGATGGTAGGTCCTTCAGCCTTCCTAGCTCTCGAGTCCTCCAGGGGCCCCCTCTATGGTTGATGACCGCCTCCCCGGAAGCTCTCGCGGACGCTGACTCGGAGAGGCCGGAAGTGGCGCCGCCGTTGCTCGCAGTTTCAAAATGCGGTGGAGGCCGTAGCAGCCCCTCCTGCTGCCCCCCCCCCCCCCGCTCGGAGGGGAAGCGACGCGTGGAGCGACCGTAAGGTGTGGCGGGGGGTCCGGCCCCCGGGGTGCGGGGCCGGGGGGCAGCGGACGGGAGGCGCCGAGGCCGTGTGGCTGGCCGAGAGGGCGGGGAGGCACCGGGCCCGGGAGGGCGGCCGGGGCCGGGGAGGGCGGCCGGGGCCGGGGAGGCACCCACGGGAGAGACTGGGGCGGGAGGGTGGCGCTCCGGCCCCGCGGAGGAGGAAAATGGAGCGCGGCGGAAGGGCTTGGACAGCCCCAGAGTAAAAGTGAGGTGACGGTGCTGGTGTTCCAGCGGGCACCTCCGACGTGCGCACAATTGAGGGACTTTGGAGGAAAGGGGTCGGAGAAAGGGAGGCCGCGAGAGTTGACATTGACGGGACTCAAGAGTTAAGTCATTTTTAGGCTTGCAGAGTGTCCCAGTGTTTGAAAGATGTTCGTTTGCGGTCCACATACGGACCTCGGGTATTTTTTTTTAAATTTATTATTCTCCACGGATATGAATTTTATTATTTTGTTTTTTGTTTATGAGACAAGATCTCACTGTGTAAACAGCCCCGACTAGTCTGGAACTTGTTGTGCAGACAGGCTTGCCTCGAACTCGCAAAGAGCCTCCTGGCTGGCCCTGCCGCCCAGCCTGCTCCTCCACCTCGCCTGGCCCACGAATATGAACCTTAATTAGCACACCTCCCAATGATTCTTGTACGTCCCCAAATTTCGAAACCATTCTCTTAAGCCACACCTGGATAAAAGGCCCGCCGTGGTCCTTTTTTAGAAAGGCCTGTGTGGGTTAGGAAGCTCCACCAAGCATGGGGTGTGTCTGTCAAAGATACTTTGTGGGAGCCTGTTTTCAGGTTCCTCGTGGCTTGACCGGGCAGGTCCGCATAGAGGATGATTAGGACCACGGGCCTGAGTGCAGGTGTCTGAGATGGTCTGCACTTGGCCGTGCGGGGGTGTCTTTTGCTCCATCCCTTGGCGTTTCTATAAATACCCTAGGGCAGAGACAGTCAGGGCTCGTTGGAAAAAGTTCCAGGCCCTCTCGAGGCTATCCTGCATTTTCTATCTGTTTATCTCCACACTCTTAAATCCTATCTAATGTTTTCCTGCTGCTCTCACTCAAGAAAACTCTGGGGAACAGTGGGGTTGGTGGGTAAACGCCCCGTAATACTTGAAACCTTTACTAATACTAGATGTCAGTTGCTGAATATCAGTTCAGGTTTAATCTACCCCTTCATCCATTCCTGCTAGGAAAAAGTATTTTAGCTTTAAAGTATTATATACAACACACTTTCACTGTACTGGTCAAGACCACAACAAACTCCTGTTTGAAAAAAGTGTGAATGTGTAAAGTTGACAGGCCAGCCAGCATCCCTAACCCCTCAAGTTTCCTAGTGTTATAACCCCCAGGGTCTTACAGCTTTCTTGACTTACTCTATACATATTCTCAGTTTTAAACTGTGGAGGGATCATTTTGCAGGTATGCACCTTAAATTTTTCAGATAACAATAAGATAGACTTTCGGGGGGTGGGGTGGGGAGGGAAGAACAAGGGAGTCCGTGACTGATATATAAAATTAAATTATAAAATAAAAAAGTCAATAGAAAATAAAAAAATAAAAAAAGATAGACTTTCTTTTAAAGTGTTTTGCATTGTAGTCCTTTAAAAAGGTTACAGAAGCCATTTCTTTAGCTGGGTCCTCTTTGGTGTACTTTTAGGTTATTTCCTGGCAAACTGTTGCAGTGTATTTTTTTTTCTGCACACTCATCTTAAATGTGTAGCAAACTTGATAAGATGTGCACCAACATCTGATTTATTTTTTTGGGACAGGGTCTCACTGTGTAGACCAGGTTATCCTCTGCCTCCCAAGTGCTGGGATTAAAGGAATGTGCCACTGTACTTGGGCATGTTCTCTTTTGAAAATGAGTGTTCATTCTTGTTTGTCCAGTTTAGTTGAACAAGGGGCAGGAGAGATGGCTCAGTGGTTAAGAGCCTTGGTGTTCTTGGAGAGGACCCAGGCTACTAAGGATTGCCTGTAATTACAGCTCCAGGGGAATCTAATGCCTCGGGCCTTTGTGGACATCTGCACTCAATGTACATACCCCCTACCCCCCACACAAGGACATGTCATTAAAAACAACTGAACATGTTACCTCAAGAATCTTATAGCTTAGAGAATCGATAATTACAAATATATATATATAATTTTTTTTTTTTAAGGAGTTTTACATTTTAGTGTTAAAATAACGGTTGTCTTTGCTGGGTGTGTGGTGCATACCTTTAGTCTCGGCAGAGGCAGGCAGGTCTCTGAAAACAAGGCTAGGTTGATCAACAAAATGAGCTCCAGCCAAGTCAAGGCTACATAGTGAGACTGTCTTTGAAAAAAAAAGAAAGAAATTACAGTTGTTTTCAAAGGCAGGCATTTCAAGATGAGGTATAGGAGTCCCTTGGACTAAATGTAGGGTAGAACCACTTACCATTGAGAACACTAGACTTTCTACTCCAGTTTCAAGCTAGTAGGGGCAAATGAAAAAAGAAGTGTAATTTTTTTTCTCGGGATCATCAGGGGTCAACATTGGTGAGGATTTAACTAAGGGCCTTGTGTTATTAAGCATATGTTCTCACAACTCAAATAAATGTCCTAATTCTGGTATCATTGCTTTCCTTTTTTTTTTTTTTTTTTTAAGATTTATTTATTATGTACACAGAAGAGGCCGCCAGATCTCATTACAGATGATTGTGAGCCGCCATGTGAGTGCTGGGAATTGAACTCAGGACCTCTGGAAGAGCAGTCAGTGCTCTTAACCTCTGAGCCAGCTCTCCAGCCCCGCTTTCCCTTTTTTGGAGTCAGCAAAGCCTTCTTCAAGGAAGCAACTTTTGACCTAATTTGAAGACTAGACTGACTAAGACACCCCCCCCCCCCAATTAATTATGTGCATTGGTGTTTTGGCTGCATGTTTTCCTGCATGAGGGTGCCAGATCCCCTGGAACTGGCGGTACAGACAGTTGTGAGCTGTCATGTGGGTGCTGGGAATCGAACCCAGGTCCTCTGGAAGAGAAATAAGTGCTCTTAACCACTGAGCCATCTCCAGCCTTTGAGCCATTTATTTATTCTATTAAGGGAGAGATAGTGTGGTTGTGAGTGTGTGTAGTGAGGAGAGTCTGAGGAGTCCATCAAGAGTTCTTTCCTTCACTGTTTTGTCAGGCAGTTTACCCACCGAGCAGTCTCTCCATCCAGAGTAAGTCCTTTTTAGAGCAGAGATGGAGAGAGGAGAAAGCACAGGTGTTAAGGCAGTGGCTTTCAGATCAGAGTTGAGGCTTCACTAGCTATAGTGGGAGAACTCAGGATTTGGGGCAGGCTGTCTTCCTGTCTGTGTCAGTTGCTTCTTTTGGAAATGAGGACAGTATTCTACTTCACGACACCCTGTAAGGATCAAATGAGTTGTGTCTAATGTGCCTTGAAGAGTGTCTGACCCAAAGGTGTTGGCTACTGTATAAACAGAAACAGGTTCTATAGCACAAAACTTAACTTTGTTATGCACTACCTTATTTCTATTTTTGGAAGGGTTTAGATCAGTTGTGGGTACAGTTTGCATTTTGAAAACTCAGTACTGAAAACACTGATAAGGAATGGTAATTTTATGAAAACTCAGTACCTGAATATATTATGGATATTAAATGGTGTAAACTGAGACTTGGAGACTACCACAGTGAAATGGGAGGTTGTAAAGTAAAAAAAAAACTGACATTCTCAATACCCAGTGAGGGGGATATTTGTGGAAACGAGAGTGCCTACTATAGGGCTGAAGTCTGTTCCTTCTAGGTTTGGTTTTGTTTCCCCCCACTATTTTAGCCTTGATTGGCAGTGAGTCTGGTTATATCACTGTTCTTAAATGAAAGGATAAGAAATTCTTTAAAAGTTATAGATAAGGATTTTTGAAATGACCACAGACAGGCCTTTCTACTAGAGTTAACAGTTGTTACTTTTCTTTTGTTAAGTTTTTATTTTTTTTTCATTGTGTGTATATGTCTGTCTGTCAATATGTGCATGGCATGAGTGTAGTGCTTTTGGAGGCCAGAAGAGGGTATCGGGTCCCTTGGAGTTGTAGTTATAGAAGGTTGTGAGCCTCTTTACATGGGTGCTGGGAAGTGAGCTTGGGTCTTCTGCAAGAGCAGGATGTTCATTGAGCCATTTCTCAAGCCCCTAGTTAAAAGTTTTTGTTTTGTTTTGAGATGGTGGCATACACCTTTAATCCTAGCACTTTGAAGGTAGAAGCAGGTGGATCTCTGAGTTCAAGGCTAGCCTGGTCTGCAGAGCTAGTTCTAGGACAGCCAGGGCTACATAGAAACCCTCTCTCAAAAATAGTGTTTAAAGACGTTAGGATACATGAAATATAATAAAATACTATATACCTCTGTAAAACAACAACCATGTTTTACATAATAAAATTGAGTAAGGCAAAGAGAGGAAAAAAGCCAAGTGAAGAACCCCATGTTTTGAGATGGGCCCTCATAGGGTAGCTCAGGCTGTCCTTCAGCTGTTGTTCCTAACTATGCCTGATTTTAACAGTAGCTTAGTACTGTCTATTATACAATTAAAAAATCCTGATTATTTATTTATTTTGTTTTTTGAAATAGGGTCTCTTATGTAGCCCTCCCTTGCTATTCTGAAACTCATGTAGACCAGGCTGGCCTTGAATTTACAGAAATCGACCTGCATCTGTCTTGTGCTGGAATTAAAGACACATGCCACCACACCCTGCCATTTCCTGATTTATTATTTAAAAACATACTTTGCACATTGTTTGCTTGAAATAGGACTCATATAAAATGGTTGTGTTTCATTAGGTTTATGTTGTAAAAGTTGCCATAATCCTCATGTTAGGTTTCAAACTGGACAGACAGCTGAGGTGCCTACATACTAAAGTGGATGATGGCTGCCAAGTTCTCCCTGCATCCCTTAGTCCCTACTGTTACAGGATACATTGGCTGGCATACCCGACTCCCTGCCCTAAACCTCTCCAGCCCAAGAGCTGGGCTGCCCTTCCCCACCTGTCCCTTCCTAGATAATCCAGCCATTTGAATTACTTGGTCTTTTTGTCTACTCTCTTGGCCTAGGCTGCCCCTCCTGGTCAGCAGCTGCTCTCTGCTCTCCCCTCCCCATCTCCTTACGTGCGTGGCTCAGGGTTGTGTTCACTCTGGAATCTCCTAGATGTCCCTGCCTCTGGCTCTGCTCTCCCTTTTATCTAAGGTAAACGTCCTTCTCCACCACACCTCCAAGCAGTGTGTGTCCTTTTTTTTTTTCCTGTCCTTCCTTCCTTTCTTTCCTCCTTTGTTTTTGTTTAGTTTTTTTTTTTTTTTTTTTTTTTCTTGGAGACAGGGTTTCTCTTTGTAGTTTTGGTGCCGTCCTGGCTCTCACTCTGTAGGCCAGGCTGGCCTCGAACTCACAGAGATCCACCTGGCTCTGCTTCCTGAGTACTAGGACTAAAGGTGTACACCACCACTGCCTGGCCCTTTTTTCTTAGCCTCATTCTAACCAGTGATGAGACTCTGACACATTTGGAGTAGGGGAAAGAGATCTGCCTCCTTCAAAGTTCCTGTCTTCACCCACATTTTAATCAGTCTTTTACTTAAATGCCTTTTTTTTAGTAGTTACTTTTTTTTATTGCTGTGAAGAGACGCCATGACCAAGGCAACTTAAAAAAGAAAGCATTTAATTGGTGGCTTGTTTACAGTTTCAGAAGGTGAGTTCATGATTATCATCGTGGGGAGCCAGGCAGCAGGCAGGCGAGCATGGCCCTGGAGCAGTATACTCTTGATGATCCACAAGCTTGAGGCAGGGAGTGAGACTGGGCCTGACAAAAGCCCACCCCAGTGGCACACCTCCTCCAAGAAGGCCATACTTCTTAATCCTTCCCCCAAACAGTTCCACCAGTTAGGGGCCAGACATTCAAATATGAGGCCCATTCGCCTTAAACCACCACAGTAGGGATTAATGACTA
The DNA here is from genome assembly GCF_049852395.1 of Peromyscus maniculatus bairdii. Lineage (NCBI taxonomy): Eukaryota > Metazoa > Chordata > Mammalia > Rodentia > Cricetidae > Peromyscus > Peromyscus maniculatus. The sequence continues at coordinate 42,588,104 of NC_134862.1, read as the reverse complement.
TTAAGGGGATGGTGTTTATCCTTATTTTGAAGGTTTAAGGTGAACCAGTCTTGTGTCAGACTCACAGTGCTTCAAATGAACAGTGTGTACAAAGGCCTTGAAGCAAGAAGCAAGTGGTCTGAGAAACAAGGAGAACAGTGCAGGCAAGATAAGACTAGAGACAGGCTAAGAAGCTACACCACGTGTTAGTAGCAAGGTCCTGAGCAGAATTAGTGTTGCTGTAGCTCCCTGCCTCCTTTTTGTTAGAGTGGGAGGGATTAAACCAAAGTCCTATGTATGCTAGACAGGCATTCTCTTGTGATATATAGTTCCAAGAAATCACACTTGGGAAGTAGAAGTGGTTGTGCAGATAGAGTGCAGCTAGGGAGATAATTTCAAGTGATTGAGAGGTAAAAATCTTGAAGTCTCTGGAGGCAGAAGTAGGCAGATCTCTGAGTTCAAGGCCAGCCAGGGAATAGAAACCCTGTCTTGAAAAACTGATTAGGTAGAAGCCCCACCCCTCTCTCTCCCCAGACCCTGCCCCATCCCAGAAAGCTGGCCATTGGTGGCTCCTCCCCCCAGGTGCCTGGGACCATGCCTACCAGTTACTTAAGACTTGGCCCTCTCGTGTTCTGTCTCCTGCCTTCCTGAGAGCCACCCAGGAGTGCTCTGCTTTGCATTGCCCTGTTTCTCAAATCTGGATTTATTTGTTCAGTTTGATTTGGCTTATTTTCTGTGGCAGAGGAATCCAGCAACCAGGGACTCAAAACTTACCAAAAACCAAAAAGAAAAAGAAAAAAGCTCCTGTAAGTGATACTGAAAAAGTATTTTTAAAAACTTTTTGGTTTTTTTTTGGGAGGGTCTTTGTACCTCAGGCTGGTCTTGAACTCCCAAGTGCTGAGATTACCGGTGTGCGCTACCACGATTACCAGGTAAAAGTTGACGCTTTCCTGTGTGGTTTCTTGTCCAGGCATGTTGGAAGGCCAGGGTCTTGGTGATTTCCAGCTGTGTGTGTCCTTTCCCTCTTATCTTAAGCGCTCTGCTCTGGAGTAACTGGTACCACCTGACAGCCGGTGGGAAGCAGTGATTGTAAATTGGACTTTCAGCTAGAACAGTTGACTCATTAGCATCAGCATTGAAGGTGGAACATGTCCAAACCTGTCTCTAGTTCAGGATTCACCTGAGGGAGGCAAGGATGGCTTAGTCTCCAGCTTTTGTGCTGGATCTGAAATAGAGATTGAGAATCTGAATGTGAGTGAGTGTTTGCATTTGTTGCAGAGATACATGTGTATATGTCAGATTTTGTTGTTGTTTTTTAAACTGTTGCTAGAAGTTTTGTCTTCTTTTTTTATACTCTGTTTTGGAGATAGTCCCTATATATAGACCCTGGCTGTCCTTGGACTTGTTGTGTAGACCAGGCTGATCTTGAACTCAGCAAGATCCACCTGCCTCTGCCTCCTGGGTGCTGGTATTAAAGGTGGGTGCCACCATGCCCAGATTATTTATTAATAAATGCTAAATGCAGATTTTTCTACTCTACATTTATATATAATTTTTTCCCTTTTAGTTTGCTGACTGCAGAATCTTCACTGCCAAAATGACTTCACATCCCACCTCTGCCCAGTGCTCAACATCTGCCAGTGCTTGCAGAATCTCCTCAGAAAGAGTGAGTCAGGTAATCGCTGTTGGGCATCTCATTATCTCATTGCTCTTTAGAATGGTAAGAAGTTGAATTGGGGCCTGTAGCTGAATTCATCTATTAGAATTTGCTTAAAGCAGAAGTGGTGATGCTGTAAAACACCCCCCCACCCCCATAGGATTACACAGCCCTGGTTATTCTGGAACTCACTGTAGATCAGGCTGGCCTTGAACTCACAGGGATCCGCCTGCTTTTGCCTCCCAAGTACTGGGATTAAAGGCATGTGCCACCACTGCCCAGTGATCTTTGAGTTCTCAAGAACTCTGTCTTGAAAAAACAACAAAAAAAAAAGATTACCTATTTGAAAGTTACAAACAGCTTGAAATGGCCAGGGTTGGGGATCAGAGTTTTCATTCCCTATGCCCCTCTACTTATTTAATTCTTAAAGTTTGTTACACTAGGCATGTGTTTTAGAAGTGGGTAGTGGGAACTTGTGACCAGGTAATCTAAGTTCTTTTTTGTCTTGGCTGGTTGACCTTAGGTTTTTTTTTTGTTTGTTTGTGCAGTTTGCTTTTGAGGTCTGAGAAAGACAGACATAGACAGGTTGAACCTGTACAGCCCTAGCTGACCTGGACCATCCTTTGTAGACCAGCCTGCTTTGAACTCGCTTGATCCTCCAGCCTTTCTCCCAAGTGCTGAGATTCTAGGCATTTGCCACCAGGTCAGGCTAGTTTGTTTTATTTAAAAGACTGCCTTAAATTGTGAATATAGCAGATATATTCTTTTTTTTTTTTCTTTCTTTCTTTTCAAGACAGGGTTTCTCTGTGCAACAGCTCTGGCTCTCCTGGAACTCTTTGTAGACCAGGCTAGCCTCGAACTCACAGAGATCACCTGCCTTTGCCTCCCAAGTGCTGGGACCTTCCAGAGGTCCTGACTTCAATTTCCAGCAACCACATGGTGGCTCACAACCATCTGTAATGAGATTTAGTGCCCTCTTCGGGCGTACAGGCATGAAAATGGCAGAACACTGTATACATATAAAAAAAATATATTATTTTATTGGTCTTTTACCTGTATGTATGTCTGTGTGAGGGTGTTGGATCCTGGAGTTACAGATAGTTGTGAGCTGCCATGTTGGTGCCGGGAATTGAACCCTGGTTCTATAGAAGAGTGGTCAGTGCTCTTAACTGCTGAGCTGTCTCTCCAGCCAATAAATAAATCTTTAAAAAAAAAAAAATTGTGAAACTTTAGAATGAAAGAGGTCTTATCCTTGAGATGGCTATAAAAGGAAAAGATACAAACTTGATAATAAACAATCTTAAAAAAAATTGGGCTGAGGGGAGTGGTGCAGGTCTTTAACCCAGCAGGAGGCAGAGGCAGGTGGACCTCTGCGTTTGGGCCAGCCCGAGCTACATAATAACAGACCCTATTTTAAATGAAACAAAAATAACACAATAACAAAGTTGTATAACATGGGCGTGCTACAGGGGCCAGCTTGGAGGGGAGTAGTGGGTTATAGTCTGGGCCTAAGTGTTGGAGATGATGATATTAGATATCGTTCATTGGTATAGAAGAGAGAATAATGTAGCATGAAGCAAACTGGAGTTAGAAAAGCCCTACCTCATCTGTCTTGTTGATAGAGAGAGAGTGGGGAAGGGAGATGCATAACAATGAAGAAGTATTGAAGCTAACTCAAAAGTAGGTTTCCCAGTTCTATAACACAGTAGTGTGTTATTAACTTACTAATACTGCCAAAATCTCAGACTCTTTCCTCTAGAAAATGACATCTTTTTTTCCTAGTGCTTATTTTATCCAAACAAATTTTTATCTGAGACTCATCAGCCTGTTTTGTCTTTCATCTCAGAGATAGAGGTAATTGTTTTGTTTTTTGAGATAGGGTTTCTCTGTGTAGCCCTGGCTGTCCTGGAACTGGCTCTGTAGACCAGGCTGGCCTCAAACTCAAGAGATCCGCCTGCCTTCTACCTCCTGAGTGCTGGGATTAAAGGTGTGCACCACCCACCACCCACCTGAGATAGGATTAATTTAAGATGGTCCCATTCCTTAAAATTTTTTTTTTCCTATCCTTCCTATGCTAGGGATTGAATTTAATTCTCATGTATGCTAGCCAAGTGCTCTACCACTGAACTGTCTTCCCAGTCGTGTGTGTGTGTGTGTGTGTGTGTGTGTGTGTGTGTGTGTGTGTGTGTGTGTTAAAGAATAAAACTTTCCCTATATGGAAGGATCTTTATTACTCAAAAATGTAGATAGTTGGCTGTAGAACTTTCTTACCTGGAAGTGGCTTAATTACTCTTGTATTCAGGTTTATGCCCAGGATGTGTTCTGAGAAGTATTATCATTCCACAGTCATAGTTGCCTCTGTTCATGTCTGCCACCCACTGCAAGCTAGCTCATGGTTGAAACTACTACTTTTCCTTACTCGGCACTCTGTCTTCTGGCCAGTACAGGTTGTTTTATAGATACCTAGGAGTGGAATTGGTATTACTTCATAATCCTGTTTATTCAATTTTTTTTTATTTTTTTAAAGATTAATTTATTATTATGTATGCAGTATTCTGTCTGCATATATATCTGCAGGCCAGAAGAGGGTGCCAGATCTCATTATAGATGGTTGTGAGCCACCATGTGGTTCCTGGGATTGAACTCGGGACCTCTGGAAGAGCAGTCCGTGCTCTTAACCATTGAGCCATCTCTCCAGCCTCCTATTCATTTATTTTTAAATAAAAATTTTTTGTTTTAGTGTTTTGCCTGCATGTATGTCTGTGCTTCACAGGTGTGTCTGGTGCTAACCAATGCCAGAAGAGAGTGTCAGATAATCCTGGAACTGGAGTTACTGTTGTGAGGTGCTTGAGTGCTGGGCATTGAACTCAGGTCCCCTGTAAGAACAGCCAGTCCTCTTAACTGCTGAGCCATCTTTCCAAGACTGCCAACTTTTTTTTTCCCACAGCAGTTACACCCTTTTATTTCCATCAGAAATACACAAAGATTCTACTTTTCCTGTTTTCTTGCCAACAGCAATTTTCTTTTAAAATGTATCATTATTGTCATCCTTGTAGGTATGGATAGATTCCCTGTTGTAAGTGACTTATCAGAAAGGCAGCAAGTGTCTCCTGGAGTTTTTGTTTGTTTTTTTAGTCTTTAAAGGATGGTCTCCCCTTCCTTGATTTTCAGAAACCAATGTAATTGAAATATAAATAGCAGCTTTATGCTGGGTTTGTGTGGGAGGATCCAGAGATCAAGGTCATCCTCTACTACATACTAAGTTCCAGGCCTGTCAACTCTATCAACATTCTGTCTTAATGTTTGATATTTACAGCAGGTACGGCCAAAACTGCCACTTCTGAAGATTTTGCAGGCAGCGGGTGCTCAGGGTGAAGTATTCACCATGAAAGAGGTAAGTCACCAAAGACAGTCCCAATTTTAAGAACAGTTTTGTAGAGGCCATCATATGCGCAGTTCTCAAATCTAGGCTAAGAAAGGAAGTTGTACTACTGAACGAGAGCTTTTGCTGGTGTAAAGACTGCCACATTAATTTCCTATTTCCCTTAGAGTTCCTTTTGTAGTGTATATATTTGTGGTCAACCACAAATTCATTGACCTGGGAGTTATAATATAGCAAAGTGTGTGGGTTAAAAAAAGGTCACAGATTTGCTGCCAGGCAGGAATTTGATGCAGTAACTCTGTCATTGTACATTTGTCAGATACTGTCTGAGCACCAAATCATTTTGAACATTTAGGAATTTAAATAACTTGCTTAGTATCTGGAAGCTTTTGTTTTTCTTTTAAAACTATCAAAGTACATTGAATTCTTTAAGCAGCAATTAGTATTAAAATGTTAATGTACTCAAACAGTTTGCAGTTAGTATGGTATGTAGATCCTTCACTTTCCTTAAGCAGAAAACAAAATTATGGAGCTCTCTTAGTTTTCCCTTAGAAGTGCCACATCTATCAGTACTACTGCTGAAATTAAAGATGTCTTTGACTTGCTTATGAGGTTCAACAAGAACTTAGAGTAAAAAGTTTGGTGTTTTTTTTTAACCTACCTTTAAAAAACAATTCAGGGTCAGTTGGGAGGGTAGAAGGGAAATAAACAATGAAGCATTAAAAGATATTTCAGTAGCTGTATCTCCTCTTCTCCCCCATCCCTTCCCCTTTTATCCTCTCTTTCTGTTTGTCATAAAATGTATCCAGTGATTCAACCTAGATAAAAAGGTTCTATGACATGCTTCATCTACATTTAAAAGGACACTTTTCAAGTTGACAGTCAGAAGTTTTTGAAGTCTGAAAAGAAAAAGAATACACTTTTATTTGTTAAAGGCCTAGATTCTGGTTGTTGTGTCCCCGTCCCCGTCCCCCCCAGACAAACTTTCTCTGTGTAACAGTCCTGGCTGTCCTGGAACTTGCTCTGTAGACCAGGCTGGCCTCAAACTCTCAGAGATACACCTGCCTCTGCCTCCCCAGTGCTGGGATTAAAGGTATGTGCCCCCACCCAGCTCTGGTTTTTATATTAGGACTAATGGTCCTAGTTACATTTGACATTTGGACATTTGCCAATGGAATACTGAATTGCTATGGTTTTTCACTGTCAGATCAGTCTGTTTTGGTGCAAAAATCTCTGGCTCTGTTGATGGTTGAGTGCGGGAACCTAGTAGTAGGAAGCATCTATCTAGTTTGAGGATTGCTTATCTACCATCAGCATCCAAACACTGGCAATCTTGTATGTCTTTCTCTTCTAGCAAAATAGCTTAGTCACTCATGGGTAATTTTGATTTCGGTAGTAGTCAGGCTTATCATTTCATGGTGTTTTTATTTCCATGTAGGTAATGCACTATCTAGGCCAGTATATAATGGTGAAGCAGCTCTATGATCAACAGGAGCAACATATGGTGTATTGTGGTGGAGATCTTTTGGGAGATCTGCTGGGATGTCAGAGCTTTTCTGTGAAAGATCCAAGGTAAAAAGGATGAGGGTTTATATATCTTTGAGTGTTTATACCTGATCACTTGAGCTATATAATTTGTTTTTTTTAAGTATGTATTTTAGGGGCTGCATATGTTATCTAGCCAGTGAGATACATGCAGAGTACAATAGTGAGCAGTGTGGACAGTTTGACACACAGACCATGATCGTCTTCATACGTGGTAAAATAATATGACAATAGGCCATAGAAGAGAAGTACATGAAATGGGAAATGGCTGGGACTCAGAGTGTCAGAGGTTCCTCAAAGCAACAAAATTTGAGCTGAGCTGGAGCAATTTTTATGAGGGACTAATTGGAAGGAGAGCCTCTGAATATCTTATAGATAGGTTGAATAGGAAGGAGTCATTACTAGGTTAGAACTTTGTGAGGTGTTACAAAGGAGGACGTGTGAGCTGATAAGAAAATACAGAACTACAGGGCAGTTTGAGGTTCATGGTGAGCCTAGTAAGAATCGAGTAGAGTAAATTTGACCTGTGTGGTAGTCTCTGCTTACATGGGATGAATAGGGCTATTGGCTTATCCTTTCAAGCTAGTTGGTAACTGAGAAGCTAGGGTTCTTTTTGGTTGTTTATTTATTTATTTTAACTTTTTAAGAGAAGCTAGGGTTCTGAAAAACAACTTTTTTTTTGGTTTTTTGAGACAGGGTTTCTCTGTGTAGCTTTGCGCCTTTCCTGGAACTCACTTTGGAGACCAGGCTGGCCTCGAACTCACAGAGATCCGCCTGGCTCTGCCTCCCGAGTGCTGGGATTAAAGGCGTGCGCCACCACCGCCCGGCCCAACTTTTTTTTTTAATTTAAAGTTTTATTTCATGCGTATGAGTGTTTTGCTTGCTTGTATATGTCTGTGCCTCATGTATGTGTTTGCTGAAGGAACCCAAAGAGGGCATAAAATCCCCTGGAATTGAAGCTCCAGCTGGTTGTGAGCCACCACGTGGTGCTGGCAGTTGAACTGTGTCTCTGAGAGCAGTCAGTGCTTTTCAGCTGAGCCATCTGTCTGCCCCACCCACGCTCTCCAGTAATCCTCCTATAGTGATTGCTTTCTTCTGATCTTAGTTTTCACTCTCCCATTTCTCAATCAAAAACAGAAAACTTGACATCTAGAAGGAAAGAATAATTTTCAAAGGCAAGCTCCCTAATAGCAGGGGCTTCTTTTTGTTTTTTTGAATAGGTTCTCACATTAGCCTAAGGTAGGCTCAAAATCAGTGTTTTGCTAAGAATAGCCTTGAACTTGATCTTCCAGCCTGGACCTCCCAAATGCTGGGGTTTCAGGCAAGCACTACTGTACCTGGCTCCTTCCTAATATTTAAATTATTTTAAAAAATTATGGGAAAAAGATTGTGTGTCTCTAGGAGAAAGAAGGAAGGTAACATACCACAGATATATTTAATTAATATATAAGAAAACCCCGGGGGCTGGAGAGATGGCTCAGAGGTTAAGAGTACCAACTACTCTTCCAGAGGTCCTGAGTTCAATTCCCAGCACCCACATGGTGGCTCACAACCATCTGTAATGAGATCTGGTGCCCTCTTCTGTATACATAATAAATAAATCTTTTAAAAAAAAAAAAAAAGAAAGAAAACCCCACAAATATTTATATATTATTTCTTTTACAGCCCTCTCTATGATATGTTGAGAAAGAATCTTGTCACATCAGCCTCTGTTAACACAGGTATGTTATATGTTTCTTCAGTCTGTATTGAAGCTTTGAGTTTAAGGGAGCAAATGGTGGGAACAAGGGTCAAGATGAAAATGGGGTGCTGTCTGTGACATGACTGGGAGGGATATATGTATGACTGTCACACAGAATGGTTTACTGTTAAGTAAGTTCTCACTCTGGTAATCAATCATACTGAAGCTAGGAGGAGGAGAGATGTAAATTGTTTTCCTAGATGTAAATTTTTTTTCCTTTAATTGGCACGGGGGATTGAGCCTAGGGCCTGTATTTATGTGCTGTACCACTGACCTATATTTCTAGAGTTCTGTTTATTGTTTTGAGATAGTTTCTCCTTAAGTTGCCCAGGCTGGCCTTGGTGTCTCACTCTGTAGCCCAGGCAGTCCTTGATTTTGTGGATTCCCCTGACTCTGTCTTCCCAGCAGCTGTATTTCTTGGTGTGTGGAAACAGGCCCAGCTTAAATTTAGTAATTATAAATATTGCGTTATATTTGCTTCATCTTTATATACTTTAAAAAAAAAACAAAGTTACTGTACTCCTAAGTAATAATAAAATGAATAAATGTTCCCTAATCCTATTGAATAAGCTAGTTTGTAGTTTTTCCTGTCATCTTAAAAATACCATTTATTTTTGGTTTGTTCAGGTGAGGATCTATAGTCCATACATTGCATTGGGATTATTGCAAAATACAAATTTACCTGCCTTCTTTGCGTGGGTGTGTGTGAGAGAGATTTGGTTTGATGTTAAATTGATACCTTTTTTTGAATGTCACATAATAATTGTATATATTTGTGGAGTACCATGTACTTTGTTACATATAGAATGTTCAGTGATCAATTTGGGATAACTTAACATATCTACCATCTCAAGTTTATCCTTTTTTGTGTTTTGGAGGCATTCAGAGATCTCCATTTCTAGCTATTGAAATATTCAGTAAACTACTGTGTCCACCGTATTGTGGAATAGGCTACTACTTTTGGTTTTCATCATATTGGTTGAAGATTTGGGTAATTTGTCCTGTAGGACTGCCTTGTTCTAGAATTGACAGATTGTATCCTTGTGGTTCTATTTCTCTACTCTTGCTGTTGTAGAGTAATGCTTGAATAGATTCATTTAAATTAAATTTCTTTGCTGACAGATCTTCATTGATGGTGCTTTGGATTTCTCTTTTCTCCTCTGTGTGTCTCACATTAGTTACTAGCCTGTCGCTCTTTCATATCGATTCTGTGGGCTCTTGGTAGTATTGCTCTGATCCATCTAGTATAAAGGTTCTCCCAAGAAACTTTCACCTTAATGATTTTAGTCATTTGTTTGTGCACCACACATTTCTTTACTTATGAGGCAGAGGCACACGTTGTAGTTCAGGTTGGCCTGGAACTTGCTGTGTATCTGAGGCTAGTCTCAAACTTGGGAATACATGCCTATCCCAACCTCCTGAATATTGGGATCCCAGTCATGAGCCACTACACTTGGCTCAGTAAACTGTTATCTGCAAGCCAGGTTGACTCTTCCCAGACCTTTTAAATACTGCCTTTGAATTTATTAGTTACGAGGAGAAAACTGGCTATTTTGGAGTCTGGTTTCCAAAGTAGCTGGGTAGAGATGCTGCTAAAATGTGTCTGACACTCTCCCTCACTCTGGACAATGAAACTGTCTCCTCTTCCTGTTTGCCTCATTAGATTTGAGAGACACCGTCCAAGTTACACTATCTTGCTAGATTTTGCTTGCGTTCACGGAAGTAAATAGACTGCAAAGAATCTTCTTAAATCTCTTTGTGTCAGTGAAAGACATTGAGAGGGGAGCTTCAAAGAGAGGTCATTTATGAACTAAAACTTCCTTTGGAAAGTCACTGATGGCTTGAAATACATGAAGGTTTTATTTATAATTTTGATTTGTATAGTCAAATTTGTTTTCTGACCCATCCACTGAATATTTAGAGTGAACATATACTTACTTCTCTCCCCTCCCACCCCTTATTTTCTTTCTTGTACCTTTTCTGCATATATCTTTCTCTATTGTGTATTATAAAGATAAAGGATATTTCTTTAACAATTCAGTTCATCTTTACAGCCACCCTTTGAAGAGGTCCTAGAGGTAAAGAAACAGAAGGTTTATCGTTATTTTTAAATCCAATCAGTGATTTGCCCAGTACCAGACTCACAGTCACTGGCCATTGGCTAGTCCTTGCACTCTATTATACCACACACTGATATGTCCTTAATTCTTCTGAACTAACAGAATTTGCTCCACCCTCCCAAGTTTTTGGACACACATTTTTCCTCTGAATATTGTTATTAAACTTTTTTTATTTAACTTGTCATTCTGAAGAAATTTTGTACTTAAAAGCTAAAGAATCCTTATAGAGTGGTGAACACCTGTAATCCCATTACTTGGGAGGCAGAGATGGAGGATCTAAAGTTGCAGTCTAGTGTGGGCTAAATAGCTACCGAGTCTCGGGGAAAAAGAACAAGTATTAAGTATTTAGCATGCTCTTGACCCACATTCCCTCACTGGCAGTATGTAACATAATCATAGCATAATGATGACCTAGGAAATTGTTGCAACTTTTTCAAGGATTTTTTTATGTGTGTATGTAGGGTTTCATAGGGAATTTTGCAAGGACTTTGGATTGTCTGCTCTGACTTGATTTTATAGTTAGTGCTTATGGTTGGATGTCTCTGTTGACCTGAAAATAAATTGGATTGCATGTGTTTTATTTAAAAGGACAAATGAAAAAAAAGTGCTTTTCTTATAACTTGTACCTTTGCAAGTGGGTTAGACCTTTATCTATTTTGATTGTTGAAGAAAATGGTCATTATTTAGAATGAAGGTGGTTCTTTCTAAATAATTTCTCCAACTTTCCCCAGGTATACTAATAAAATGAAGTAAATATAACAAGCTTTGTAGTTTTAAATTTCTTTCTACATTGTAGCTGTCTAGATAATTTCTTCTTTTGCTTTTAACTAGTTTAGCTAAAGTATAAGGCTTTAGTAATACAAGTGACCACAGGTTGCTTTTTTTTTTTAAATAAAAAGAGAACAGCTTCACCTGCATTGTGTTAGTTTGATCTTTGAAGATGACTTTGGCAAGAAAACTCTATCTCTGAAGTTGTCCTCACTTAGCTATAAAAATGCTTCTAGAAATGTTACAATTTTGAAAAATGTTTGTTTTGTGTAAAGCGACTGAATTGTGAGAGTAGTTAGTCTGGATCTGGATTCTCAGCAGATGTTGCTGCTGTTTTCTGTGAATTCGTCTTTCTGACTGCTAGTGGCTGGTGAACCCAGTCCTCAGCAGGCACACTTGAATGTGTCTCAGTTACACAGAGCTTATAGTAATGGTGTAGGTCAGGTTAGCACCTCAGTAGCTTGTTCTTTTCTGTAGTCATGTTTTTAGGTTTTGTTTTACTTGAGACTTATGTAGGTCCTTGGGATACATTTCTTCAGCTGATGCAATATAGGGATGTCTGTCTGGGCTGTGAGATGACTCAGTGGGTTAAGGACTTGCTGTGCAAGCCTGATGACCTGCACCCACTGTGGAAGGAGATAACTGAGTCCTAAAGTTGTCTTCTGACCGTCACAATGCAAGTGTGACATGCATGCCCATTATACACAATAATAGCAGATCGGAAAAATCTATAAGCAATTTCTCTCAACTATGTTCTCCCCCCTCTCTTTTCTCTCTACTTCTGTTGATTGTTTGGAGAGAAACATTCACTTCTTTCTTCTTCCAAAATGTTTGTAGTCACTGAGAAGAATAAGACTTAGTGACCAGTCTGTATTCAAGGGATTGGAGTTAAGATCATGAAATCAAGCCGGGCGGTGGTGGCGCACGCCTTTAATCCCAGCACTCGGGAGGCAGAGGCAGGCGAATCTCTGTGAGTTCGAGGCCAGCCTGGTCTCCAAAGCGAGTTCCAGGAAAGGCGCAAAGCTACACAGAGAAACCCTGTCTCGAAAAAAACCAAAAAAAAAAAAAAAAAAAAAAAAGATCATGAAATCATCGTTGGCATTTAAGCATGCAGGTTTAGGGTTTGCTTGAAGATGGAATTGTTCTCTGAAACAAGTCTGGCATTTCTGGTTTTAGATCTTGTATTACAACACTTAAACATACAAACTGAACAAGTAACCTTTGTTGTTGTTTATAATGTAGGCAGTTTGTTGATAGAGGAAGAGACAAACACTCTATTGTTTTCTGCTTGCGGTCACTTTTTGTGTAAAAATCTGAACACGTGCCATGGAAGAGCATATTCAGCTACTTTTGCTTTCCCCCAGATTGTTCTGGTGTCATCTTTTACCATGGCCTGTCTTGGTTTTTGTCATTTTTAGCAGTTTTGGTTTTTTCCCCCCGTCTTGGGAATGAGAGTCTTTTCCAGGCAGAAGTCCATCTAGAGAGAAGAAGCCTCCTCAGGGCTGTGTGCTGAGGTTTTGTGGAAAGAATGGTTATTACCAGGGAAGGTTTTCCTTTTGTTTCACTTGCTATCCAGATGCTGCTCAGACTCTCGCTCTCGCACAGGATCACAGTATGGATATTCCAAGTCAAGACCAACTGAAGGTAAACTCACCGCACGGTGACTTCTTTTCTTGTACAGAGTGGCCCCTTCTCTGTACCTGTGGACCTGGGGCTCCCAAGGCCTTTTCGTGACTGTGGTAAGAATTTAGTAAGAAAAGTCCTTGGGAGTTCACAGTCCAGGGACAGAGTGAACCTTCTCTGTTCTGCCCTTACCAGAGTTCCAGTCTCTGAATGTGTCTTTGGGATGTAGCACTTCTGATTTTCACTTCTTCCAGTTGCTCTCTCTCTCTGTCTCTCACTCTCTGTCTGTGTGTGTGTTTGCGCATGCATGTGTTTAAGATGGTACATATTGGAGTTTTTGAAGAATTGCTGTACTAGACTCTAGCAGGCTCGTTGCAGTTCAGTTTATGTCATGACATTTCCTAAAGTTTCCTCAAACCTGGGGAAACATAAGATCATCTTGGAATATGGTGAGGATGTCACACGTTTTCTGAATTATGCCTAATATGAAGTAGGCTATGCAGAGAACCTGTTTTTCAGTAGTGTATTTGTCCTTTGTACAGAGGTTATTCCCCTTCCCCAAGTTTGGGATTCTGCCAGTTCTTCTCGTGGTGTTGAGAGGTGTTGTGTTGCTTTACTTGACAACTCTTGTCAGCTGCAGAGCTCTCTTTCTTGTGCGTAACCCATTGTGTTGCACACTAACTGGTGAGCCAGAATGGAACTGCTACATCCCCTGGTCTTAGTCATTGCTGCTGTCCTGATCGGCACCTTCCCCTTTCAGCACAGTGCATCAGGATGCTCCAGTTCCAGAAAAAGGAATGAAGAAGATGATACGTATACACTGCCTACCTCACAATGTAAACGCAGAGATTCTAGAGGAGGTAAGCTTCGGGTTAAGACTTTTTCTCCCTCCTTCTTCCTCCTTCATTTGTTCTTCTAGAAATGGCATCTGCTGTGGTCCTGCTGCAGCCTGGGTTCAGGTTCTGAGATGGGGAAGGGGTGTTGGCATGAAGAAATGTGCTTCCCGACCACCAGATGAGTTTCACACAAGTGGCTGGCCGGGAATAGCTCCAGCTGTCTTTATTATACATCAGAAACAAGCATCAAGCATGTTTTTCCATACTAACAAGTTTTCCGTCCTCTAATGTTAACCTCCAGCAAAAACAAATGTCAGATATGTTTTCTCTCAAGTTTTACATCAGAACATCTTTAAACAAAAAGCAATGCTTATCATTTTGCTAGCTTCGCCAAATACCGAGCCAGGTAAATCCTGTCTAAAAATACTAAAAGGTGATTGACATAGGCACACATTTTTAAGAACAACAATCCCGTTCAAAACATATTTACAGAAATAGGGGTGATCTGCCTTCGATCCTGTCAGCACTGAATCAGAACAGCTCCCAGGGTCTGAAGTGACAGCTGATGTCCCCAGACAAGAAACCTGAGGAGCATCCCAAAGAATTTTAGGGGAAGATATTAGAGAAAAAATGGGGTTTCCAGGAATGATCACAGCTGTCCCATGCATGGTTGATAAAATGACACTAAACCCGCCAAGAGAATGATTAGTATTGTGAGAGAGGAGAGCATGCAGGCTGCATGGTTCCAGCATTGTTCTGCACTGTCCCAAACTCCACTGGTCCTTGCCACGTGAGACTGTCCCCATGGGCTTTTGCCTCATCTGGAGACCCATTGGAAAAGCACTCATGTACTGGTCCGAAACTAGCTCCCTGCAGGCTCCCTGCAGGCATCTGTCTAGATAGTAGGTATTCTTGGGCAGCTTCTGGACAGTGGGTGGTACGGGACTCTTGCATGAGCTGGCAAGCTTGAGGGGATGTTGCGTGTTTGAATTTGCTCTTGTCACGTTCTCTGTGAAAGGACTCACTGTGCTCAGCCTTGTGAGTTTTGGTCGCCCTCTGTAGACTTCACATTTTGACTTGGCTTTTGTCTTTTGAGGTGCACCTAATTTTTAAAGATTTAAAGTTGGCAAGAATGGCAGAATCTATGTAGCATCACAATCTATGTTCAGCCCAGAGGCCAACATTAGACAGCAAGTGGAGTAGTTGTGCTGCCGTAGTTGAGCCTTTCATCCTGCTAGACACATGGTTGGGAATGAGTTAACTGAGATTTTGGAAGTTTCTCCTAAACTGTTTTCTGAAAATTTGGATTTTTTTAAATGTACAAAATCATAAATTTCCCCAAAGGTATTTAGTTTATGGCATAATGCTTTCTAGTATCTGGTTCCTGATTCATAATCGGGTCAAAGGCAGATTAGACTTTTGATTATATCTCAAAAAGTTATGTTACGGGGCTGGAGAGGTGGCTCAGCGGTTAAGAGCACTGGCTGTTCTTCCAGAGGACCCAGGTTCAATTCCCAGCACCCACATGGTAGCTCACAACTGTCTTTAATTCCAGTTCCAGGGGATCCCACACCCTCACACGGACATACATGCAGGCAAAACACCAATGCACATGTGTTTAAAAAAAGGTTATGTTCTAAAGTATTATATGTTTAAATTTGAATTAGTTTATCATGCTGGCTTGATTTCTCACTGTATTTGAATATAAATTGATTTTTTGTTGTTGTTGTTTTTGTTTTTTGAGACAGGGTTTCTCTAGCTTTGGAGCCTGTCCTGGACTAGCTCTGTAGACCAGGCTGGCCTTGAACTCACAGAGATCCGCTTGCCTCTGCCTCCCGAGTGGTGGGATTACAGGTGCGCATACCACCGCCTGTCATAAATTGATTTTTTAATCTTATGTGTTTACATTGAAGCTATTTTAGTCTTTTAAATGTGTGCTTTCATTTAACTGCAGATCCTTATTTTCTGCTCAAAAACAGCTTTTTAAAATAATAGCTCAAGTCACTATATGTAATTTGTGGTAGAAATTTAGGAATGAATAGTTTCAGAATTTCCAGGAAGATCTATAGGTAGAAAACATTTTTACCTGTGGAAAGAATTATTCATATTCCTTTCATAGTAAATTGTAGAGCTTGAATATTTGAGGATAACTAGTGATTCTGTCTTGGGAATTAGTTTCTGATCATTACAGTAATGAATGGATGAAAATGTAATTTAAGTTTCTCTGGCCACAAATAGGCCTGTGATAATAAAGGGATGTCATTAGTTGTGCTCTGGCAGGGACCAGTTATTTCGGAAATCTTTGAATCACATGAGCCTGGGCACGTTTATGCTTCTGTGATTGCCATCTCCAGGTCCAATACATTGGAAAGAGAGAGAAGACAGTGAGAAAGTAGGGGAAGGGTCAAGTACTAAAGAGCTAGCAAAGATGACAGATGGCAACAAAAGTGAACTTAGAACTGTCTAAGTCTTTAAAACTGTGGGGCCTTGTCATCTGTGGTCCTTCTAGGAGCCCTTGATCCAGAAAGACAAATACATGTTTATTTGGGCAGTTTGGAGTTCTCTGTTGATAGTTATTACCTAATAAAATATACACATTACTGATAAATATCTCAAATATGTGGCCCCAGGAAGACTTGAACCTTGTGACTCCCCATTAGGATCTGTACCCCCCAGCTTTGATCTTGGGTTTGGCTACTGCATTATTAACATTTGTAATACACTGACTGAGCCATTTTCAAAACATGTATTACAGTAAGTCATCATCATTATTATTATGTGTTTTTATTTGTTTTTGAGACCAGATATCACGATGTAGCCCTGGCTAACCTGGAACTTGCTATATGATGGGATTAGAGGCAGGTGTGTGCCAACATGCTCGGCTCTAAAGTCATTATCATTGTTTATTACAGTGTTAGAAATGTTTAAAATTTCAGAAAATGGCAATTTTTGAAATCCTTTTAGAACAGTACATTCAGATACTTCTAGAGTTTCTTGTCCTGAAGTGATCTTCTCATCATATTACTGCTTGCTAATGGAACCTAAATGGGAGATGTGAGCCATGCGAGTATGGTATTTGTTTCCTTCTTACTGAGAAGAGGAGTTTCTTTTTACTTATTTTTACAAAGATTGTTCAGTGTTCTGAGAAAATCTTGGTGGTTCTTTGTCACCTACAGTTACTTTCATTTGATTTCTGTAGATGAAGACTTAATAGAACATTTAACTCAAGATGAGACATCTAGGCTGGACCTTGACTTTGAGGAGTGGGATGTCGCTGGCCTGCCATGGTGGTTCTTAGGGAACTTGAGAAACAACTCTATACCTAGAAGTAATGGCTCAACTGACTTACAGACCAATCAGGTAAGAGTCCAGTCTGAGGGAAGCTGCTGTGTGGGTCTTGCTTACTGTGACTGTATTGCATTCTTACTGCTTTGTTTTATCTGTATGAATAGGATGCCCAGATCTCTACAGACTTTTCCAAATCCCACAGTGAACGCTGTACATAAGTGGTGGACACTCTAATAAAATCTGATCTTGAACATGAAATCGATATAGTTTAGTCAAGCTACAGGAGATACTGACTTCTTCTCTGTCCTATACATTCAGGTTGTCAGGACTTTGTCCAAAACACGTCAGAAGCTAGCCTGTTTTGTTTTTACGGCTTTAACTGTCATAACCCAATTAAGCCATTACTGTTCTTCATGTAGGTCGTGGGGCAGTGTCACACCACAGCTCTTTTCTTGGTTTTAATATTTTTGATTTTTGAAAACGTGTGTGTGTGTGTGTGTGTGTGTGTGTGTGTGTGTGTGTGTGTGTGTGTGTGTGTGTACTGTGTGTGTGTACTGGGAGGAGGGTGGATTAGATCTCCTGGAACTAGAGTTTCAACAGTTGTCAACTTCATGTGGGTATTGGGAACTGAACCTGGTACTCCAGGCCTGAATCCTCCCTGTGGAGTGGTCCTCATATGTAATCAGGAAGTGGTTGGTGGACTGGCTGGTTTTGTGGGTCAGCTTGACACAAGCTAGAGTCATGAGAGAGGAAGTCGCCTCAGTTGAGGAAATGCCTCCATGAGATCCAGCTGTAAGGCATTTTTTCAATCATTTATCAGTGTGCGAGGGCCCAGCTTCCTTGTGTGTGGGGCCATTCCTGGCTGGTAGTCCTGGGTTCTATAAGAAAGCAGGCTGAGCAAGCCAGGTGAAGCAAGCCAGTAAGCAGTACCCCTCCATGGCCTCTGCATCAGCTCCTGCCTCTAGGATCCTGCCCTGTTTGAGTTCTTATCTGCTTCAGCGAGAAACAGCAATGTGGAAGCATAAGCCAATTAAACCCTTTCCTCTCTAGCTTTTTTTTCATGGTGTGTTGTTGTAGCAATAGAGATAGTTGGTTACTCCCGTAGCAGACCATTATTGCACCAGTGGGTACATCTTATCTGATAAGTTGGTATTATAGGGTTCTTCTCATCTAGGAAAGTATATTGATGAATTTCTCCCCAAGAGTACATTTTTTGTTTTTGGTTTTTATGAGACAGGGTCTCTACATAGCCCTGACTGTGTGCCCTGGAACTTAACAATGTAGACCAGTCTGATCTCACAAGAGCTCTGCCGGTCTTTGCCTCCTGAGCTCTTAGCAAGAGTACATTTTTTAATGAATAACTTGCATTATTGCCATGTTTATAATTCTTCTGTGGGATCAGAAAACAAGTAGAATAAAATCTAGACTCCTTACTGTGGGGGTCCAGCTCCCACCCTTTGAAGGGTTCTTAGGTGAAGGAGAGAGGAATTAAGAAATAGTAGGTAGAAAGAGAGACCTAGAAAGACAAACACAGTATAGCTTTGGGAGGGCCTGGATCAATACTCCACAGCATTGTCCTTTATTGAAAAGGGCTTTTTATAATATACCAAGGGGAAAGGCAAAGGACCTCCCTTTGCAAGATCAAAGCACACCGTACAGCCTAGTGTAGCTAGCTTCCAAACACCCGGTAACCACACCCTTGGTCAAATCATCCCATTATGCAGCCCTGCTGGGTAAAGCAAGCTCAGATTATCTGACCCTGAGTAAATTCTCACTAGAGCCTCTGTGGACTCCCACATCTTACCATAGCTGTAGCTTATCTTCATCAGTCTTCATTGTTCACTGCCTGCCTTCTAGACACACAAGACTGTGTAATCCTTGAAATTCAGCGTTCCTGCCTCCCTCAGGCAAACTTAAATTTGTTTTCTGCTTTGTGAAATGTTTCTCTCCCAAATCTTTTTATTTCCTTCTCATGATTTAGAACTTGACTTGAAGGTGGTTTCTTTTTGGAGGTCATTATCACTGGTTCCAAGGTTACTATGTTGCATAATTCCAGAGGGATCCATTTCTTATTTTGTAGATGTGCACTTCTGAGCAATAACCCTATAAAACCCACCCTCAAAAGTCCCTCCTCTACAGCCACCCTATTCCTTTACCTTTTTTTCTTAAGTCTTCCTTAAGTTTTAAAAGTTAGTATATAAAGTAATGGGTTTCATTATGGCATTTCTATATATCATTTTATTGAGTAAAAAATGCTTTTACTAATAACAAAAGTGAGTAAACAAATAAGCTGGACATTCATAACGTGAATCACCTTTTTTTGTTTGTTTGTTTTTGTATTTTGAGACAGGGTTTCTCTGTAACTTTGGCACCTTTCCTGGAACTCACTCTGTAGCCCAGGCTGGCCTTGAATTCACAGAGACCTGCCTGCCTCTGCCTCCTGAGGGTTGGGATTAAAGGGGTGCGCCACCATCACCCGGCCGTGAATCAACTTTTAAGACAGTGATGGCATAAGTAATTAGCAATTTTATTTATATTGTTTTAACAAAATAAAATATAAGATAAAAATTGTCATATTGAAGTTGGACAGGGCAAACCAACAGAAAGAAAAGTGTAGTGTGAATCTTTTTTGTTTTGTTTTTTTGTTTGTTTTTTTGAGACAAGGTTTCTCTGTGTTTTGATGCTTGTCCTGGATCTCACGCTGTAGACCAGGCTGGCCTGGCTGGCCTCGAACTCACAGAGATCCATCTGCCTGTCTCTGCCTCACAGTGCTGGGATTAAGGACGTGCGCCGCCACCGCCCAGCTAAAGTTTTTTTTCTTTCTATTTTTATTTTATCCGCATTGGTGTTTTGCCTGCTTGTATATCTTCATGAGGGTCTCAGGTCCCCTGGAACTGAAGTTACACATAGTTTTGAGCTGCCACGTGGACACTGGGAATTGAACCCAAGTCCTCTGAAAGAGCAGTCAGTACTCTTGACCACTGAGCCATCTCTCCAGCCCCTGTAGTGCGAATTCTAAGTGGTCTTAATAATAAAAACCAGGAGTCAGATATCAGGGTAAATGCTGAAAGATCAGAGAAGTAAAGGAGCAGCCAGCCACAGTCACCTCTTACCTCTCCGAATCCTCCTACCGAGAAAAAGCTGAGCTCCTGTGTCCGCCCACCTTACATTCCTCTTTCTGCCCAGCCATATCACTTCCTGTCTCCTGTCTATACAGACCTCCAGACCTCTATGATTAACTAATGACTAATTCCACCATCTGATCTTAAGGCAAGTTTTATTTGTTAAAGCACAAACAAAATACTACCACAGCAAAACTCCCAAGAGAAGACACAAGAATTAGAGACGACCCACTTGTTCACACACATAGGAGTCCCATAAAAATACTAAACCGAAAGCTATAATATGTACACAGAGGACCTGGTGCAACCTGTGTAAGCCCTGTGCTTGCTCCTTCCATCCTTGGGAGTTGATATGAGCTTTGCTCAATTGATTTAGAGGGTTCATATATCTGTTTCATTTTGTTTTTTTGAGACAGGGTCTCACTATGCAGCTTTGGTTGTCCTGGAACTCATTCTGTAGACCATGCTAGCCTCTAACTCAGAGATCCGCCTGCCTCTGACCCCCAAACGCTGGGATTAAAGGTGTGCACTGCCACTATGCCTGGTTCATATTTTATTCTTAATGGTTCTCCATCCCCACTCCCTCCCTGTGTCCTCCACCTGGTGGCCCGTTCTCCCCTTTAGTAGTGTCTCTTTTGCTTTCATGTCACATGTAGTCCATGACTTTCTTCCAATCCTTAATATCTCTTTTTGTCCTTGATAGTTTCATGAGGCCTCCCTCCCCCAATTAACATCTAGAACTTGCATATGGCAGGCAACATTCATTGTATGTCTTTCTGAGCCTGGGTTATTTTATTTAACAAAATGCTATCTGGGTCATCCGTTTTCCTGAAAGTGTCATTTTTCCTTATGTCTAAGTAAGATTCTATTGTCTCTAGGTACCATAGCTTTATCCATTCATCTGTTTGTTCCGCTTCTTAGCCAGTGTGAGAAGTACAGCAATAAACATGGATGTGCAAGTTATCTGTGATAGGCTTAGAGTCCTCTGCGTGTATACTGGAGTGGAAAAATTGTATGTGAAACTTTGACACGGGTTTCCATAGTGACTCCATTCGTTTTGTTGTTACTGGGGTGTGTGTGTGTGTGTGTGTATGACTGCGTTAGTTTATTGTCCCACTAGCATTCCTTTTCATCATTTCTTGTTTGTTGTCTTGCTTTGATCTTAGTTGATATTCTCAATTGTACTTGCCACTTTATAGAAACACTGTTAAGTTTTATGTTTGTAATTATTGTTTACTCTCATTGAAATGTAAGACCAGGCCTTTTGCATTGTTCACTTACTGAGTACCTAGAATAGTATCTAGTACATAATATGCATTTAGTGAGTGTTCTTTAAAAAAGGTCATAGAACAGTAGCAGAACACAAAGTTCTAGAAAATGTCATATGGATAATGGGCTGGAAAGATGGTTCAGAGGTTAAGATGTTCTTGAAGAGGATGTGGGTTCAGTTCTCAGCATCCACATGGTTGATCACATCTTGTTACAGCTCTAGTTCCAGAGGATCCCTTTTTCTGGCCTCTGCATTGCATGCAGCAAAACACCTATGGACATAAAATAAGGGAAAAAAAAAATCCTTAACAGATGTCTGTAGGTGAATGTAAAAGTTAAGTTTGCATATGTTGGGTGTTTAAAGCTTCAGAAAGTAGTTGTGTGTGGTGGTGCATGTGTACAGTCTGAGCACTGAAGAGGTTGGGGGCAGGAGAACATTGAGTTTGAGGCCAGTCTGAGCTATAGCATGAATTCTAGGCTCACCAGGACTACATAATGAAATTGTTTTTCAAAAAGAAACACAAATTTCAAGAGTATCATGTTCAGAGAGTGGGACTGCCATCAATATTTTTTCTGGAAAGCAGTTACTGATCATTAAATTAGGAAGGAATATGTCAGAAAGCATAGAACTTTCCTAAATTCTTGTGTGGAGATGACTGTTGAATGCATTGTGTTTAGTAGAGCTACTGGTAAGTTCTTTTACGCTATTTTTGTACCATTTTTTGTAGATTGTACCTCATTTAGTGTTAAAAATTCCTGGTCAGGTACCTGTATATCTACCCATTTTGTAGCCTTAGAAGGTGACCTGCTGAATGAAGACATGTCTGTGAGGAAAGTCATGGTGTTCTCTGGATGGCATGTGAAGAAGATTAAGTTGGTTCAGCATCTCTCATAAGTCACTGATTACAAAACTTGTTTTTCTCTATTAGGATGTAGGTACTGCCATTGTTTCAGACACTACGGACGATTTGTGGTTTTTAAATGAGTCAGTGTCAGAGCAACTAGGTGTTGGAATAAAAGTTGAAGCTGCTAATTCTGAGCAAGCAAGTGAAGTGGGGAAAGCAAGTGACAAAAAGGTATGTGTGAACATTTTCCCTCCGAATGGAACTGCGTTCTTAGAACTGTCTGTTTAGGTGTTGAATATTTCTCTGTTCTAGTTTTCAGATTTAGATTAAGTTAGACAAGGCTGCCTTGGAACTGAGCCAGGATTCGTGGAGAAGCTCTTGTTGCTTTAGGGACATGCTGCCCCTTTCCTCCTCTGCATCTTAGAGTATTTCTTCTAGAAACTTATGCAAAGCTGTAAATGGCCTCAGCAGTTTCTGTTACAGAGAAATGTCCTTATGTTTTAAGAACCTTGGTAGTTTTGTTACCACTTTATAACTAAACTGGAAAAAGCTATTGTTTAAAACATATTTACAGTGAGTTTGATTTTCATCCCCATCTGGGGATGGGGGCTAGAGAGATAGCTCAGTGCTTCAGAGCCCTTCCTGCTGCTCTCCAGAGGACATGATGAGTTCACTTCTAGCACCCATGTCTGGTGACTCACTGCTTCTCACTCCAGCTCCAGGGGACCTAATGCTCCCTTCTGGCCTCCTTGGGCACTGTATTCACATGCATAAACCTGTATGCACACACATAATTAAAAATAAAGTCATAAAATAAAAGGAGTCAGAGCTGAGGGTAGTGGTATATGCCTTTAATCCCAGCACTGGGAGGCAGAGGCAGGTGAATCTCTTTGAGTTTGAGGCCAGCCTGGTCTACAGAGCTTGTTCCAGGCTGGCCAGTGCTACACAGAGAAACCCTGTCTTGAAAAACTTGAAGGAAGTGGACTGTCAGTGCTGTGGTATGAACACACACTGTTACAGCAGCAGCTCAGCGCTCAGCAGAGTTGGGCAGCAGAGCTAGTGCTTAGCACATAGACAGGTCTCAGTAATACCTGCTGATGACGTGTGTGAAAATAGACCAGACCCGTTACTTTGTACACTAAGTGAACAAAAAATGAAAGGAAAAAAAATACTGAGTAAATGTAGCAGTAGATAAATGCAACAACAAAAACAAATGCCTGGTTAAATCGGGCCATCTTATTCATAAAGTTTTTCATAGGAACTTGGGGTTTTTGCTATAAATATGTTAGACTCTCTAAACCAGTTATAGACAACATTGGAAGGACAGTTTGGAAATTTTTATATAAAGTAGAACAGGTCTTAAAATACTTGAACATTTGAGACAAAATTATAGTTTTGCCTTGTAGACCTGGCTGTTCCAGAACTTGCACAGATCCACCTACCTCTGCTTCCTGAGTGCTGGAATTAAAGGTATACACCACCACCCCAGCCAGTAGGTGCTGTGTTACATTGCTGGCATTTGTTTTCTTTGAAGTTGTAAATTTGGACACCTCTTTTTGAAAATAGAAGATATTTGGTAACCCTCTGGCTGCTTTTCCATCATTAATGTTACTAAATTGTCAACCATATGTCAACAGGATCAAGGTTTCGGTCTTACATTTATGTTATATCCTTTTTAAGTGGTAGTGATATGGGACAGAGTGAGTTTTGTATTGAAGCTGTTCATCACTTTTGCTTTGTGGTTAGCATTTCTAATGTGGTCTGTTTACCTTCACAGATGATTGGAGTGGGAAAAGATGATGATCTTGAGGACCCTAAGTCCTTGAGTGAGGATACTGATGTGGAACTAACCTCTGAGGTAAAAACTGTTTGGCTGTGGCCAATTTTTAGCTGAATCGTAGTTCCCATGCATTGAAGACTGTCACTTTTTACTTTTTCTGTCTACTTTTACTACTTGTAAAATGTGTTGGGTTCTTTACATTTCAGCTTCTTAAGTTTTTTTTTTTTTGTTGTTGTTTTTTGAGATAGGGTTTCTCTGTGTAGCTTTGCGCCTTTCCTGGATCTTGCTCTGTAGACCAGGCTGGCCTTGAACTGACAGAGATCTGCCTGCCTCTGCCTCCTGAGTGCTGGGATTAAAGCATGTGCTACCACCACCAGGCTATAAAACAACGATTTGATCTAATATTTCCCTACCTTGGGAAAGTCAAATACCTCTGTTCCCACTATCAAAACTCTAGACAACTGGGTGGTGGTGTTGTACACCTGTAATTCCCAGCACTCAGGAGGCAGAGGCTGGTGGATCTCTGAGTTTGAGGTCAGCCTGATCTACAGAGGGAGTTCCAGGACAGTCAGGGATACACAGAGAAACCCTGTATTAAAAAACAAAAACAAAAAAAACAAAAAACAAAAAACAAAAAAAACAGAACAAAACAGGAGGTGGCATGGGGAGATGGTTCTGTGGGTAAATCACTTGCTGTGAAAGCATGAGGACTTTATTCAGAACCCTTGAAAGGCAGGCTTAGTAGTGCGTGCCTGTAATCCAAGTAGTCTGTAATCCAAGTGCTCTTGTGGCAACAAGGAGGAGAGGAGAATTCCTGGAAGCTTACATGCCAACTAGCCTGGCATATGCAGTAGCTAATGACAGGGACCTTGTCTCAAGGTGGAAGGGGAACAACAACCTGAAGTTACCCCTGATCTCCACAAATACGCCATGGCACAAACCCACACGGAGCCCCCCAGCTCCCGACACACACCCAGAGTAGTCCTCCATTGCTTTCCCTCATTTGAACACCTTTCTCATCCTAAGGACAGTTCTATACGTTTTGTAAAGTCTTTGAGTTAGAAAAGCAATTTTATCAACATCTGTTAAAAAGATGTAAATGAATGAGTTAGAAAAGCAATTTTATCAGTATCTGTTAAAAAGATGTAAATGAATCTGCTGCTGGGGGTGCAGTGTACTCAGGAGGCAGAAGCAGGAGGATCTCTGAGATCTAGGCCAGCCTGGTCTGCAGAGTGAGATCCAGGACAGCCAAGGCTACACAGATAAACTGTCTTGACAAACAAACAAAAATATGCAAATGAAAACTAGCTTAATTTCCACACAGTTAATATTAATGGAGGGTTACTAAAGAGTTGATTATTAAGCTTATAGGTAATAGGACAAGTTTGTTGCCAAGTGACAAGTTAAATCAGCTTAAATTTATACTTTGAGTTTTTTTTTTTTTTTAAATCAAGTTTCCGCTTTAGCTTACTGTGGAAACTTGCTAGGAGTTGAATAAAAAGGGCATTTCATATTTTGCTGCTTGGAGATAGAACTTTAGTTTGTCCCTGGTGTTGATTCTCACCCTTTGTCCCTACTGCTGTTGACTATTATGGTAATTCTTTGCAAAATCATCTCTCTTTGCAAAGATAAGTGATAAAGTGGAACATAATTGGTCTAGTAAGTGTTCTTGACCATAATACAAATAGCTGAGATAAATGTTCTCATCTTAATCAGACTTCTGTGGCACTTGGGCACAGAAAAGCTATTAAGCAAATAGATGATATTTCATCAAATCAAAGATGCCATTGGACTCAATAAGCCCTGCTATTTTATGTACTATAAAAAAGCAATGGCAATTAAACTCTAGCATACTATTGATTATGAATTCCAAATTATTATGACGGTCTTTTGAGTATTTATATAGCATTTCAGGCAAGATTGAAGGGTCCTAAACTGGTGAGTGTTGTAGTTTAACAAATGTTCTATGCCTCTTGCCTCTCATTCTAGGCAGTTGAGTTGTGACCTCTGCATTTGCAGTGCTTGGCCTTTGTGTTGTGTATCAGTTACTTTTCCATTGCTCTGAAAAAAAAAACACCATGACCCGGGCAACTTACAAAGACAGTATTTAATCACTCCTAAAGTTCCAAAAGGTTAGATTGCAGAACGAAGATAAGGCGGTATGAACAGTTGATTGCTCACATCATAAATTGCAAAGTAGAGAGCTGAGGAGGCTTGGAGACTTTGGAAACCTCAGGTTGCCTCCCAGTTACACCTCTTCCAATAAGGCCATGTCTTAGTGTTCTATTGCTGTGAAGAGACACCATGACCATGGCAATTCTGATTTAGAAAAAAGCATCCAGCCCCCCCCCCCCCCCCCCCCAGCTGAGGACTGAACCCAGGGCCTTGCACTTGCTAGGCAAGCGCTCTACCACTGAGCTAAATTCCCAACCCCAGAAAAAAGCATTTAATTGAGGCTTGCTTACCATTTCAGAGGTTTAGTCCATTCTGGTCACAGCAAGGAGCATGGCAGCATGCTCTGACATGGTGCTAGAGAAGGAATTGAGAGTTCTTCATCTGGATAATGCAGGCAGCAGCAGGAGAGAGAGAGCCACTGGTCATGACATGGGCTCTTGACGCCTCAAAGCCCACCTCCAGTGACACACTTCCTCCAACAAGGCCACACCGCCTAACTCTTTCAAATAGCGCCACTCCCTGGTGACCAAGCCTTCCGATCTATGAGCCTATGAGGGCCGTTCTTACTCAGATCACCACAGGCCACAGCTCCTAATTCTTCCCAATAGTTCACCAACTGGGAACTAAATATTAAAATGCCAGAGACTTATGAGGGGGTATCCATTAGACTACCACATCCTGAAAGAAGTCTAGTCTGCCTGTGTCAGATCATTGATTCTGTCAGAACCAGGCAATCATTCACATACTCCTGGCTCATTCCAGATAGCTGCCTTTGAATTAAGCAAGGCATTTAAAATTCATTGAGCTGTAGGTC
This sequence comes from Peromyscus maniculatus bairdii, assembly GCF_049852395.1. NCBI lineage: Eukaryota > Metazoa > Chordata > Mammalia > Rodentia > Cricetidae > Peromyscus > Peromyscus maniculatus. Next base: position 42,561,160 of record NC_134862.1, on the reverse strand, counting down.
TTCTAATAGAGAAAAGTAGAAGGAAAATTGCTTGGCATTCAAGGATAAGGACATCATTTTTCCAAGGTGTGATTTAGGCATGCCATTAGCTACTTATGACCCTGGAACAGTGAGAGGTTGAGGAAAATCATTTTCAAGTCTCCTTTTTTTTGGTTTTCTCATTGGTAAGGGTTTTTTTTTTTTTTTTTTTTTAGATTTATTTACTCGGTTTATTAATTTTTATTTTATATATGTATGTGTTTTGTCTTTCTGTATATATGTATACCACATGAGTGCTTAGTACCTCTGGAAGTCAGAAGAGGGCATTGGTTCCCTTGGAACTGGAGTTACAGATAGTTGCTAACCACCATGTGGGTACTGGGACTTAAGCCCTGTCCTCTTGAAGAACAAGTGTATTTTGTTTTGTTTTTCAAGACAGGGTTTCTCTGTGTAACAGCTTTGGCTGTCCTAGAACTAGTTCTGTAGACCAGGCTGGCCTTGAACTCACAGAGATCAGCCTGCCTCTGCCTCCCAAGTGCTGGGATAAAAGGCATGTATTACCACGCTTGACTGAACAAATGTTCTTAACTGCTGAGACATTTCTTCAGCCCCAGTTTTTATTTTTACTTTTAAAATTTTGCATGTGTTTATTTTGCTCACATGTGTTTCAGTACCCTCATAAGGCCAGAAGAAGGCTTTTTATCCTGATCCCTTCAAGTTGAAGTTACAGTTTTGAGTTGCCCTACTAGGTGCTGGGAACTGAACTCAGGTCTTTTGCAATAATAGCAAGTGCTCCTAACTGGTGAGCCATCTCTCCAGCTCTTTTGATGTTTGTTTGTTTTGTTAGTTTTTTGAGACTGGGTTTCTCTCTACAGCCCCGGGTGTCCTAGAACTCATAGATCTTCCTATCTCTGCCTTTCAAGTGCTGGGATTAAAGGTGTGCACCACTACACCTGACTTTTTTAAGATTTATTTTTATTTTCTGTGTATGTCTGTGTACCACTTGTGTGTCTGTTGTTCTTGGAGGCCAAAAGAGGGTGTTGGATCCCATGGAACTAACATTACAGGGAATTGTGAGCTGCCGTGTAGGTACCAGGAGCCAAAACTGACTCCTGGAAAAACAACCAGTGTTCTTAATCACTGAGCCATCTTTCCAGCCCTTTGTAAGTTTTATTTTTTATTTTTTATTTTTTTTTTGGTTTTTCGAGACAGGGTTTCTCTGTGTAGCTTTGCGCCTTTCCTGGGACTCACTTGGTAGTCCAGGCTGGCCTCGAACTCACAGAGATCCACCTGGCTCTGCCTCCCGAGTGCTGGGATTAAAGGCGTGCGCCACCACCGCCCGGCTGTAAGTTTTATTTTTTAGCCACTGGTCAGACAAGGAATAAATTGTGAATGGAAAAGTGACCTGAAAGAAGGCAAGTAAAAGAAATATAAATGTCATCCAACCTGGCTAGTCCAAAATAATGAACTTTTTAAAAAGATAACTATACCAAATTTAGATCTGAAAAGAGTTGTGGCATTATCAGTGTAAAACTTGCAAAGATTTGCTGGGCAGTGGTGACACACGCCTTAATCCCAACACTCTGAAGGTAGAGGCAGGAGGATCTCTGTGAGTTTGAGGCCAGCCTGATCTACAGTGTGAGATCCAGGACAGGCACCAAAATGACATAGAGAAACCCTGTCTCGAAAAAACCGAATAACAAACAAACAAACAAAAAACCACCAAACCTTGGAAAGATCCTCTTTCCTGTGAGTATAGAATTTGTTCAGGTCTCAGGTTGGATCACTGATATGGGATGTCTAAAGAAATACTTAGTGAAATGAGAATTGGATTTTGGCCTATCTTCCTGTTTTTTTTGGTGTTACTGGGAGGGGGTCAGTGAACCCATTTTCTTAGCATCTTTTTTATCACTGTTTTGATTGGCTTCACTTAACCTCTTGTAGGATGAGTGGCAGTGTACGGAGTGCAAGAAGTTTAATTCTCCAAGCAAGAGGTACTGTTTTCGTTGCTGGGCCTTGCGGAAGGATTGGTATTCAGATTGTTCTAAATTAACTCATTCTCTCTCCACATCTAATATTACTGCCATACCTGAAAAGAAAGAGAATGAAGGAATTGATGTCCCCGATTGTCGGAGAACCATTTCAGCTCCAGTTGTTAGGCCTAAAGATGTATATTTAAAGGAAGAAAATACCAAGTTTGCCCCTTGTAACTCAGTGGAATTTTTGGATTTGGCTCATAGTTCTGAAAGCCAAGAGACCATCTCAAGCACGAGAGAGCAAGCAGATATCCTTTCCGAGCAGAAAACGGATACCGAGACTCTGGAAGATTGTCAAAATATCTTGAAGCCGTGCAGCTTATGTGAAAAAAGGCCTCGGGATGGGAACATTATTCATGGGCGGACAGGCCATCTGACAACTTGTTTCCCCTGTGCCAGAAGACTAAAGAAGGCTGGGGCTCTATGTCCTGCTTGTAAGAAAGAGATTCAGTTGGTTATTAAAGTGTTTATAGCATAGCTGAATCATTTGCAGAGAAATACTAGGACCAGGTCATTGCTTAAAAATCAGTATTCTTAGAGGTAGGAGCAAAAGATCGCCAATTTTGATGCCAGTCTGAGCCATATAGTGAGACCTTGTTTTTCAAAGCATCAGTATTGAGCATTTTTTATGTGTGACCCATTGTATGTGTTTGTTTATATTAACAATATAAATATAAACATAGCATATATGGAATTTCAGAAGGTCAGTTTGAGGGTTTCATTAACATGACAAGATAGGTACATCACTGTGTTCTCCTAAATCTCAAATCTGAGAGGGAATAATATCAATAGAAACATAACAATGCATTTTTTTATTCACTTGGCAAATTATTGCAAGAGCATAACATTAGTTGACTTGTTTCTCTACCCTGCTGTTATGTAATGTTCTTGGGGCATCAAAATCTAAGGTAATTATTAGAAAAATACTAGGGCCAACACTGAAGAAACAAATTGATTAGTTACTCATTGTGTAGCCAAGGACGACCTTCAGCTCCTGATTCCCCCTTCGTTTCTATCTACGTGCTATGCTTACAGGCTGTCCTACTATGCCCAGCTGAAATCTCTCAGTTTTAGATCAAATGAATAACAGGAGTGTACATCTCTGCACAGCCTTCTCAAAGAGAAGGTACAGATTTTGTAGTCAGCACTTTGTGTTTGTCTCCTGGAAGCTGGCCAGATATTTTTGTACTCAGTCTCTAGAGTTGTTCACACTCTGAGGCAATGGCCTATGGTAGGGTTTGAACAAGTGGAGAGAAGAGACAGTGTAGCATCTGTGAAAAGGAGGGAAACAAATTGATCTTTAATTCTGCTTAGTCATTTTAGACCACATCAATTTAGTATAATACCAGTATACAAACTGAAGTTCTTCAGACTGAAGCCCTTATACTTATCTGTGTCTACTGAGTCTGTCTGTGTCTTGGTGTTTCCCCAGCAATATAAGTAAATCATTTTAAAGACCAAGTCTCTAGAACTATTGAACTCTGCTGTCTCAGCCTTGCCTATGGCTCCTGCTCTTAGAAATGGGAAGATACATGGTATCTAATCCCATGATGGCCCTGCTGGACCAGGCCCATTGGGGCTTCTGTAATTACTACTAAAGGGAGATATGTTAGCATGTGTACATTCTTGCATTGACCTTAAGTTCCTGTCTGCCCCCCTGCTCTACTAGTAGACCTGACCCCACCAAATGCCCATTGGGTTAGTTGTTGTAGTTACTCTTCAGCTGCTGTGACAAAAACCATGACCAAAGCAAAATATAAAAAAGCATTTAATTGGGCTTGCCTTTTGAGAGGGTTAGAGTCCATGATGGCAGAACAGCTGAGCTCACATCTTGGTCTGCAAGTAGGCAGAGAAAGAACCCTGGGAAACCCCACAATTTGCCCCACAGTGCCATACTTCCTCCAACAAGGCTACACCTTGTAATTCTTCCCAAACAGTTCCACTAACTGGGGGCCAAGTATTCAATGGCCTATGGTGGCCATTCTCATGTAAACTGCCACATTCCACTCCCTAGCCTCCATAGGCTTTGGCCATCTTATGATGCAAAATGCATTTAGCCCAACTTCAAAAATCCTCATAGTCTTTTAGTTTTGACATAATTTAAAAGTCAAGTCAGAGTCTTGTGAAACCACAATCAAAAGCAAATTATATTCGTATAATACACAATGGCCCAGAATGTACATCACTATTCTGAAGAGTTGTATTCCTGGAATAGTGAGGAATTATGGACCAAAGCAAGACTGAAACCCAGCAGAGCAAATTCCAAATCCTGTACCTTCGTGTCTGGTGTCAAAGAGCGTAGAGAAAGCCACCACCCTTCTTGCTTTGCTGACTGCAACATACTTTCTCTGCTTCCCTTTCTTGTGTGCAGATAATCTCCTTGGCAGATAATCATGGCTCTGATACCTCTACATTGACGGGCTCCTCCCTGGGTGGCCTCAGTGGTCTGAACTGTGGAGGAAGGTTCCACAGCCCCTACTCATGTACCCAGGAGTCTAAAGCAGAGGACACTGCCAGGTTCTGCTGCCTGTAAGAAGGAGCCTGGCCGCCTTGACTCACACTTGCAGCAATTGTACTTGGTTGTTGCATTTTAGGAGCTGGAACTTCCTTGGGCCTTTTCCCTTCACAGTTTGGAAGCTTAACTTAATTCGGCTATTTGGAAGTCTCTGTCAAAGAAATTAGTCTATTACTTTTCACTTTAAGCTTAGACAGATTCTTAGGACAAGGGCAGAAGAAGGCAGCCACATTCTTTGCCAAAACATCCCAAGAATAGTCTGTCCCAGTTGCTAATAATGGCTATCCGCTGAAGCCTCTTGATCTCAGCTTCCACAGACCACATAGCTTTTACACTACTGTCTTCCAGGCTTTAACCATTTTCTTAGTCCAAAGTCCCAGTCTTCCACATTCCTCCAAAAAGCCACGCGGTCAGGTCTTTCACAGCAGTGGCCCACTTCCTGGTACCAACTGGTGTCTTGGCTACTCTTCAGTCGCTGTGATAGAACACTCCAAGGCAAAGTATAGAAGAAAGCATTTATTGGGTTTATGGTTTCAGAGGGTTAGTTCATGATGGCAGCAGCATCTGAGAGCTTCACAGCTTCATCTGCAAGTAGGAGGCAGAGGAGAACCCTGAGAATGGCACAGACTTTTGAAACCTCAAAGCCTTCGCCTGTGGCACACCTCTCCCAACAAGGCCTTCCCAAATAGTTCCTCCAACTGGGGACTGAAAACCAAACAGCCTGTGGAGGCCATTCTCATTCAGACCACCAGTTGGCAAAGGAGCGCTTTCCTAGCCGGATCCTGACATTCTTCCCAGTTGATAATTTCACTAGGTGGAGCAAACTTAGTAGGATTTTCCTTTCCTTGGTGGCCAAGTCCTTGCTAGTCCAGAGCTTCTGCCAGTATTAACAATCCTGTAACTCCTGTTTGCCTTGATGTGCAGGCTCTTTGAGAGACTGATAATAACAGACATCTTTATCCACATCTCCATGGTGGTGACAGGAACAGGAGCGTAAAGGTGATCACAGATGTCATCAGTCACAACCCCTGCTTCAGAACAGGCTATGATGTATCCAACCCTGGACTCCAGTCATTTCCTAGGCAGGACTTTGATCTCCTCCTGAGTGGAATTGGGTCTTTAAGATTTTCAATTCTAAGCACTGTATTCAAAATAGAATGTGTTAAAGGAAGTCATTTTACTCCATTCTGATGCTCCTCTTTTGGGGCAGGGTCTTGCTGTTTAGCTATGACTGGCCCGGGCCTCACCCTATATCTCAGGCTGGCCCCAACCTTGCAGTGATCTTCCTGCTTTTGCCTCTCGAGTGCTGGGGTTATAGGCATGTGCTGGCTAAATTTCTTACTTGGGTTGTCATTTAAATTAGTATTTGTGATCATGCTATTTTTGACAGGAAGTGCAGAGCAGAGATGATAGGTTGTTAGAACAGTCTCCTCACTGTGACTATATTCCTTACCCAGGACTTCGTGGTTGTTGGTATGCTTCTGTATTTACTACTTTGTCAGACTAGAAGTTGAGACCACGCTTTCACACAGGCGGTACTGCCTCCCTGGCCCCTCTAGGATGCCCTAGATTTCCCAGTGAGGGCTGCTACTGGTGGATCAGAGCAGCCAGCCCAGCCTCCTAACTGCCACAGAATTGTGTAATAGCACATTTTACTGCCAAGCATTTATGATTGTGTGAGATATATATATATATATTCATTATTTATGTATATTTAGATGTGATACTTTGTATGGTTTGGAAGAATTTATTCTGAAAGCCAGAATTGCTTGTAACATTTGTATGTCAGTTCAATGTAATGGTTCCCTTGAAAAGTCACGATTGTGAAATTGGTGAATGTTCCCAGTCCCCTAATGTTACCCGTTTGGTTCTCGTTAGACAGGAAGACACTTTTCGGCATAGCTGTCTGGCAGTGTTTTTGTTTGTTTGGTTCTATTCCTATGATGTTCTGTGAACTTACCTAACGTGGCTTTAGATACTGTGACTGTTGTTTTTCCTTTTAGCCTAAATTGTTGCGGAAGCCTAAAGACTATTTTCTGATGCCTCCAACTATTCATGTATATGTATAATATCTAGATTGATGCTACCCTTTGCTAAAAAATCTTTAGATAAAGAATTAGCTGTTTAGAATCTGCACTAAAAAGATAAACCCGGAAGCTGTCCTCTGTGCCAAAAGTCAAGTGTACAATGTTTACAGAAGGGTGGAGTTTTGCACTGCCATAGGGAATGGTGAGGTTCTATCACCAGATTCCTTAGATTTATGAGTAGATAGCTGCAGTGAAGCTTATGAGAGGAGGAACTAGTGAGCCCTCTTAGGCTGAACTGGAACTGAGTATCTGAGACCCATGGTTAAAGTGACTCCCTAGCCCTAGCTTGGGAGTAGTTTCCTGTCTGTTTGGAGATGTTCTTCCTGTCGACAGCACTTGGTTGTCTGCAGTTATGTGCTTCCTTTAGGGGAGCTGCCAGCTCTCCCTCCTGTGGGAGAATGTCTTCTAGGCATTTTGAGATCTTTTGATGTAATAAATGTGCAATCCCAAGTCATGCCATTATTGGTAAAGAAACTTACTATAAATTATTTCTATCTTCCCTCAGTAGCTTTTTTTTTTTTTTTTTGAAGAGACGGGGTCTCGTTGTGTAGCCCTTGGTTGACTTAGAACTTGCTTTGTAGACCAGGCTGTCCTTAAACTCACAGAGAAGTGCCTGTCTCTGCCTTCTGAGTGCTCAGCCTAAAGGCGTGCGGCCCCCCCCCCCATCCTCAGTAGGCTTTTGAATGACCCGTGTTACAGAGACCTTTCTCACATCCACGGGGCTGCTTTCCCTGCTTGTCTGTGTTTGCATAGGCCCTCCAGTCCCTTTTAGGAGTGCACCACGGCCAGGAGAACTCCCCATTTCTTCAAGTGAAGTCAGATAAGCTCAAAGGGCAAGCCGTGCTGCCAGGACAGTCCCTTCAGTGGTTTTAGAGTTGGGCAATGTGTTCCTGAGGATCAGCCTTGTGTTGTGACCTTGAGGGCCAAGCTGAGCATTTCATTTGTTACCCGAAGGCGTTTGGTATTTTTAAACAGCAAGTACTTGGATGTGTGTAGTCATATCCCCCTCCCCCTTTATTGTTGCTCTTATGCTCTCCTAGTTTGAAGGTAGCTGGGTTTGGACACTGCCTTTATGCCAGAGACCCCCGGTCACTCTGGGTGGTGAGACCTGCATTGTACTTATATACAGTCCTTCTTCAGCCAGTCCCGAGCAATGCTGTCTTTGCAGAGGGCCATGAGCTCAGTCAGGAGGGAAGGCTGGGAGGTCAGAGCCGTCCGTCATTGGCTTCCTTGGTGTGAATGATGGGTTGGTGACTAGGTCACGGTTATTTGCCTGAGCACTGAGGAATTGAGGTCAGTCTTCCCTCGTCATGCCCATTTGTTTCCTCCATAGTCTTCAGTCCCTTTCTGTAAGAACACCACCCACCCCATTAAGACAACAATAGAAAATGCAATGTTCTTGGTCTTCTCAGCACTTGGCATAGTAGAAGTTTCAATCAGTGTCTGAACAAGACTGTCTGTAGCTTGTTGTGAATTGGTACCTCTTGGGTGAAGAAAGATTATACCCCAGCAGTTTCTAGCCTAGTCTGGAAGTTGTGAGCTGCCATTTTTCTCAACCTCTAAAACCAACATACACACCCACCCCTTTCTACCTCAGTTTGTTGTGAAGACTCCTGGGGAGCAATTCTTACAAACTTACTGCCTTGAAGAAGATGGGATAAGCTAGTAGTCTTGGTGGACTGACTGTACTCTGAGGTCTGTATCGAGACTCCCTGTGTTCTGGAAATGTGTGCAGTTCTCTTTGCCTGCTTAGCAGGGCCTGTGTTGCTTGCTGTACGTCCTTTGCCCACATGCCTGTCCTTTCCTTGACACCAGGCCCTTGATTAGGAAGCATTGTCTCCAGATGCTTTGAGAAGTGCCTGTAGATTTTGATAGCACGCTCTATCCTCATAGAACTCCCTCGCCGTGCGTGGGCTTGCTGTATGGCAATTCTTTCTGCATGCACTTGAGTAGGTGGTGTGAGATGCTCTGCTGGCGTGCAGAAACAAGTAGTTCCTGGCACCCCAGTCGGGTAGTGGCCAGTATAGTAGCAAATGGGGGGTGATACATTGAGAAGAATGGCAGCTTACTAATGAGAGGGAAGTGTGTCCGTGTGTCCTTGTGTAACTTTACAGTACCACCGAGTTAATAGCCCTGTACCGGGGTGTTCGCACTGTGTAATGCTTCAGAGGCCTTTTGATCCTGTGTTTGTGTGATTAAACAGTTTTCATTTCACTGTGTGTCGTCATTATTGGAAATAATGTAATTTTGTTTGTGTACAGCTAACCCATTTTCTGTTATCTTTGGCATGATTTGGGGGAACCGATTAGTCAGTAGCGCTTCCCCCCAAGTTGCCTATTAGAGTAATTGTATTCATTTCTGCTTCCCACTTATGAAACTCAAAATTTGCAGAATATTAAATATGGAGCTTACTATGTCTTAACATATTTGTCCCTAGCATCTGCTGAGTGTCCAGCAGCAGTTCTTGGAGATTTGGAGATTAGAGTTCTTGGAAGACTAATGAAATTTATGGAAGCTCTTTATACATAATGTGTTTGTTTATATAATTTATTTATTGAGACAAGGTTTCGTTATATAGCCCCGGCTGGTCTGGAACTTGCTATGTATCTGGCCTCCAACTCACAGAGATCTGCTTCCCTCCGCCTCTGAAGTGCTGGGATGAAAGGTATGTGCCACCCTGTCTGATGTATATATTTTATATTGAATCTCAGGACGGTCTTAAAGCTATTGGTCCATGATCCTCATATTCTGCTCTTTGGCGGGATAGCTTGATATTGCATATACTATTTAAGAGACTGGGGGCTGGAGAGATGGCTCAGAGGTTAAGAGCACTGATTGCTCTTCCAGAGGTCCTGAGTTCAATTCCCAGCACCCACATGGTGGCTCACAACCATCTGTAATGAGATCTGGCACTCTCTCCTGTATACATAATAAATAAATTTAAAAAAAAAAAAAAAAGAGACTGTTTACCTGAATACCTAAATACCACTAAATTTGGTTCTGAGCCTTTGGTGAGGTTGGGCTGCCGTGTAATTGATACAGATTGTGTATGGCACTACTTTGGGCACTGTTCATATACTGCCACATAGTATTGTCTCAGTGTGTGCAGCCTCCACTTGTGAGACCCTGGGGATGAGGCAGTGTGCTGCTAGAAATGTCAGGGATGACCACGCCTTTAGGATGGCAACAGCCAGAGGAGCCATAGAGACAGCTCTGACCAGTTGTCTCTGCAGCTGTCTCACACTTGTGATCTCCTTAAGGTGGGCTTTTTATGTTACTGGTTTGGGGTGGAAGGTCTGCTTATGTAGCCCAGACTAGCCTTGAACTTGTGATCCTCCTGCCTCAACTTCAAGTCCTGGGGTTGCAGGTATGCACTGCCGTTTATGTTACTTTGTGATACAATCCAGCGGCTGTGTCTAACATTTTGTTTACTGAGCTTTTACACCTGCCCTGTTTGAGCTGATGGTGCTGAAGATGGAAGATTTGTGCCCTTGATGCAGGAGAGAAGGTAAGCTGAGCCTAGTGCTGGGCTTGCAAGACTTGTTAGATTTGAAGTCAGTGTTTCCTCCCCACCCGTCCTCCTGGATTTGCAAAACACAACCTATACATGAATAAAAAGAGGGAAATTTAATGGTACCACTACATAGAGCATGAGAGTATAGGGGTAATCTTACCGTGCATGCTCTCAACCATGAATTCATGGTTAATTCATCCTTTTCAAAATATATGTATCCAGTAAATACTAAATGTACTGTGAACATAATAATGACTAAGGAAGCTGCCTTCAAGTTAGCTGGTGTTTAAGGGCAAACTAGGATGTGAGGTAAATTCCATGTGGACCTAGGAGGCAGCAGTGAAAGATTGGGAGGTGGAAAACGTGTTGGGAGCCTGCAGGAGGTGGAGCAAGGGCACTGGAGTGCTGCGGGGCAGAGGTGATGGGCCACTGGAGTCCAAAGTTTTCTCCGGTCCCACTCGGCTCCGTGGTCCCATAGCTGCTTATAAAATAATCATTCACATGCTTAATATTTACAAACTGTATGGCCTATGGCAGGCCTCTTGCTGGCTAGCTCTTGTATCTTAAATTAACCCATTTCTATTAATCTGTGTTTTGCCACATGTTCCATGACTTTATTAGTCTGCTGGCATGTTGCTCCTTGGATGGCAGGCTGGCATCGCTCCAGACCCCGCCTTTCTCTTTCCTATCTCTGTCCTTGGATTTCCTTCTTGCCTCTAAGCTGTCTTGCCATAGGCTAAAGCAGCTTATTTATTAACCAATGGGAACAACATATATTCACAGTGTACAGAAAGACCATCCTTCAGCAGGCCATGCTAGGAAGTTTGAATCTTCTATATCCTAAAGACCGTCTGTGAAAGGGTCTTAAACAGACATGTTTGCACTTACAAGTACATTGCTCAGTAGACAAGTGCTGTAGAGCAGAAGCAGGGACCATGGGCTGTGAAAGTCTGGAGCAGGAAATGGTGTCACTCCCAAGACGTGGCAGTGGAAAGAAGAACATGGAACAACCACTTGGTGTCTGTCGTCCATGAGGTGCTGAAAGTGTAAAGACATTAGATGTGTGTCCAAGGCACTGAGCTGCAGTCAGTGAGGGGACGAGACAAACAGCAAAAGAGTGGTTGGCTTTGGGGAAGGCTGTGGGAAACACAGCAAGCTGGGGAATGGGTGGAGTGAGCAAAGGGAGAGTCTGCTGCTGCTGGGGCGGTGGGTGCCACTGAGCAGAGTGAACGGGAGGAAAGCCGGGGTGGTGGCACATGCTCTAATCGTAGCTCCTGGGAACAGAAGCAGGCAGATCTCTGTATTTGAGGCCAGCTTGAAACATAGTTCCAGGCCAGTGAGGGTTACATAGTGAAACCCTATCTCAAGAATAAATAAATAAACATAAATGAGGGTGAATAAAAAACCTAGGTCCACACCTGGTACATACCTTTGATATCAGCACTTGGGAAACAGACCGGAGGACTGCAAATTGAAGGCCATTGTGGGCTACATGGGGAGACCAGCAGTAACTATGAACAAAAGAAGAGGTTTTGGTGGTATTGAGAGGAAAAAATAGGCGCTAAAGAGATGGCTCAGGGGCTCACAGTACATACTTCCCTTCCAGAGGCCCTGCGTTTGGGTCTCAGCACTCAGGTAAGGTGACTTACAACTTCCTGTAACTCCAGCTCCAGGGATCCAATGTCTCTGGCCTCCATGAGCACTTGCACGTAATTCAAGATAGTCTTAAAAAATAAAAAGGAGTAGATGAGTTCCAGGAGTGTTGGTTTTGCTCATATGAGAACATCAGAATGGAATGGAGCTCATGAGGGAGACCAGCTCCCACTTTTTCCCCCCAGGATACTCTTGAGAGAGAAGTGAGAAATACTTAGATAGAAATATAGTATAGAGGAGAGAGACAAACACAGGATAGCCTTGGAGGGCCTGGATCAAAGCCCACCAGCCCCTTCTGTCTGTTCTAAAGGGCTTTTAAAGGAATGCCAAGGGCTGGAGCAAAAGACCTTGCCCCAGCACAGCCAAGTGCAGACCATCCCAAACACCTGGTGACCATGCACGTGGGTCAAGCCATCCCCTAATGCAGCCCTGCTGTGTAAAACAAGCTCGGATCTCGCTAGGAAACCTTTGTGCTCCTACAGCTTAGGAGAGACCTGGACTGTGAATGTTGCATGCCTGTGAGTGTCTTGTGTGTGGTGGTGTGCAGTGGGTGTGAACATGCCCTAGTCCTGGTTAGGGAAGCTGGTAGAAATTGTATGGTTACTACTAGGAAAGTCTTACTGAAGCTGCTATATTAGTTTGTTGGTTGTTAGGGGTCAATAGGCCCTTAAGTCTTCTCCAGAAAAGATGTATGAGCTTATATTTCAACAAACTTGGTATTTTATTTCAAGAAACTTGGTACCCCCTCCATCCGTCTGTGAGTCCTGGGCAGGGGTCAGAATCACCTGGAGGGCTGCACCTACAGATTGTTGGGCCCACCCAGAGGCCCCAGGTGCTATAGGTGTCCTCTGCTAGTGACCACCCTGAACTGTCGCTGAAGTCCATGGAAGGCTGAGGGGGGAGACTCAAAAGCATCGTGGGGGACAAAGTGGATTTTTGTTTTGCTTTATGGGACTTGATTTTAGTTAGGTAGATACTCTGTATTTCTGCCACAGAGAACATGTCAGAGGAGCAAGTGCTTGTTTTAGGTTCAGGGCCCAGCGTGTAAAAAGATGTCTTGTAGGATAACGTGACCTTAGCGTGTCTTGACCATCTTAACTTTGCAAGACAAGAAATGATAACAAGCATTACGTGACCCATGGAGCATATCTGACCTCTTCTCAGCCTGGGGCTTTGCCCTTTGAAAAACCCACTAGTGGGCATTAAACAATGCATTTGAGTTGTAGTGGAGGCTTTAAACTTCTACTGCCCTAATGGGATCTTGAAGCTCTGGCAAGTACCCTGCTCAAAACTGGATGAAGCTGCCACTTCCATAGGAGACATATGGAAGATATATGTGTTCAGGGTGTGTGTGTGTGTGTGTGTGTGTGTGCGTGTGTGCGTGAATACACCTGAGGTGTTGTGTAATATTACATTGGTAAATTGTCATATACTGGTTAAGCTTAGGTGGACTCTGGTAGTAAGGAGGCCCACCTTTGTCTCCTGGCCGAGCTGGCCTCTAACTTGTAACGAGGATGGAAAACAGGAAGCACCTAAGAGTCAGTATTATGTTGAGCTGGAGAGATGGCTCAGCTGTCAGCCCTTGATGCTCTTCGGAGGACCTGAGTTCTATTCCCAGGAGTCATGTCCAGTAGCTCACAACTGCCTGTAACTTTGGCTCCAGGGGATCCAACATCTATGGCTTCCTCAGGCACCTGCAATCACATGCACATATGATATACCATCCCTGTACATAGAGTTAACTCTTAAACAGTGCCTGTGTCCTTGGGAATGGCTAAAAAGGAAATTATTTCCAGTCAAGGTCACTGTTTTTAATCTGACAGTATAAAGCTGCCTCCAGTAGGGAGGAAAAGTCAAATGCCCATCTGCTTTGCCTGTAACTCCAGCTCCCACTAGGAACTGCAGCATGGTTCCCTCATGTACCCCATGGGTTCTGCTGGCTGTTTGGAAGACCCTGATGTGCTGATGTTACCTTTTTTTTTTTTTTTTTTTTTTTTTTGGTGTGTGTGTTTGTGTTGTGAGACAGGGTCTCACTATATAGCTTTGACTGTCCAGGAACTGGATGTGTAGACCAGCCTGGTCTTGAACTCATGGAGCTCCACCTGCCTCTGCCTCTGGAGTGCTGGAATCAAAGGTGTGCACCTGCCTCTGATGTTATCTTCTGTTTGCTCTCTTACTTGGATTCCTCCAGTAAGGATGGATGTTGCTGGTGCTGGATTTGATGATCCTTTGCTATCTATCTGCAGCTTCTCTTTGCTATTGGCTGCTTGTAATATAAATATAGATTGTGTGTGTGTATTGCCTCTGTGTATGTCTACATCTCATGCTCATGCATGCACTGCTCATAGGGGCCAAAAGAAGAGCTGGATCTCCTGGAACTGGATTTATGGAAAGTTGTGAATTGCAGTGTCAGTGCTGAAGATCGAATCCAGGTCCTCTAGAAGAGCAGCCAACTTAACCACTGCATGTATGTCTGTGTGAGGGTGCCAGATCCTCTGGAACTGGAGTTACAGACTGTTGTGGGCTGCCATGTGGGTTCTGGGAACTGAACCTGGGTCCTCTGGAAGAGCAGCTGGTGCTCTTAACCATTGAGCCATCTCAGTGCCCCTCTGTTTTTAGTTTTTGTGAGACTGGATCTCTCTACATAGCTCTGACTGTCCAGGAACTCACTATGTAGATCAGGCTGGCCTTAAACTTGGAGATCTGCCTGCCTCTGCCTCCTGAGTGCCTGGATTAAAGGTGTGTGCCAGCGTGCCTGGCAGTACTTGCTGTGTGTATAATTAATCAGAATCCAAAGCATGGGTATTGTTCATCGTTTTCTGAATTGTACAAATAGTTTGACATACTATCACTATTCCTGAAAGCTTTAACACAAATTTTGACTTGCTAGTTAGCTGTTTACTAGGTGACCTGCGGCAAACCATTGAATGTTTCTGAACCTCAGCTCCGCGTTTGATAAACAGGTTGGACAAAGGTACAGCAGGTGAGTGGCTTCACCCAGTGGGCATAGCCTTCATCTTCCACTAGAGGGCACTAGTAACCTGAAAGTCTGAGGAAGTTCATCTTCCTCCTTCATATTCATAAGGATAACCCCTTAGGTCCAAGTCTTTAAAGACCCATAGTCATGGCATTTGAAGGATCATTGGTAAGATTCTTCTAAAGCCCACCAGTAAAGCCCTGAGTAAAAGAACACGATACTCTAAAATTTCTATTTTGTCTACATTTACTCTTCCATCTCCGTCTCAAGCCTGTCTGTAGCCTGGCTACCAATTATTCTCAGTAATAACCTATTGTAGTTCCTTTGTTCCCAGTTTATTCAAACGCATTGCTCTGCTCTTCCCCTGCTTTGTCTCCCATCCCCCACAGTGGCAGCCTTGCTCCCAGCAGGCAATAGGGATAGGGATCTATTTCTGAACTCTGTGGAGCTGTAGAAGTCCTCCCTTGATCCCGCTCTGTGGTGAGAGTCTAGTGGTCCACAAATGT
Source organism: Peromyscus maniculatus bairdii (assembly GCF_049852395.1). Classification (NCBI taxonomy): domain Eukaryota; kingdom Metazoa; phylum Chordata; class Mammalia; order Rodentia; family Cricetidae; genus Peromyscus; species Peromyscus maniculatus. The sequence goes on along the minus strand of NC_134862.1, from coordinate 42,545,893 downwards.
CCATCACAGAAAGCTATGTCCCGGGCGGTGGTGGCGCATGCCTTTAATCCCAGCACTTGGGAGGCAGAGGCAGCTGGATCTCTGTGAGTTCGAGGCCAGCCTGGTCTCCAAAGTGAGTTCCAGGAAAAGCTACACAGAGAAACCCTGTCTTGAAGAGAAAAAAAGAAAAAAAAAAAAGAAAGCTATGTCCCAAGGAGAAAACTCTCCCACGAGTTGGGAGACACCTAAAAGACGAGGCCACCAACCACCACAGTCTCCCCCAGATATTACTGACTTCAGCAGACTATAAACGCGCATGCACGCACAGCTTCTTAAAATCTGTCTTAAGTCTAGAATGATGGGGAAGGAAATACAGCTCCAGGTTAGCTCCCAGCATCCTACTTGAAACCACTGTCCTAGATAAGTGCCCTGAGGAAGCCTGGGGGGAATGCCATGCGCATTGTAGGACCTGAGAACCAGCGAATACTTAGATGGGTGGGAAGAATCTCCAGAGATTAGCACCAGCCCCTTATGTTTAGAGAGCAGAAGTGGCATGACCAGGTCAAAGGCCTCATTAGTAGCAGAGTTTCTCTCTTTAGAAAGATGTGTGTGTGTGTGTGTGTGTGTGTGTGTGTGTGTGTGTGTGTGTGTGTGTTTAGCCTACATGTATGTCTGTGTTCCACATGCATGTAGTGACCATGGAGGCCAGAAGAGGGCAGTGGTTCCCTTAAAACGAGGTACAGGGGTGTGTGTGTGTGTGTGTGTGTGTGTGTGTGTGTGTGTGTGTGTGTGTGTGCGCGCGTGCTAAAATCTGAATTTGGAACCCTGAAAGAGCAAGAAGTGCTCTTAACTGCTGGGCGATGTCTGTAGCCCTCATGCCAATCATTTTAGCAGCACTAAGATTCAGGGCTGAGGGCAGACACTAATTCTCCCTTACTGTTTCGTTGTTACTAAGGCTTGTGTAGTTAGCAGTTGGGGGTGAGGTGCAGAGGTAGAGCACTCACTTAGCACTGTGCAAGGCCTTGGATTCCATCCCCCAGCATTGGAACAATACAGTATTTGTTTTGCTCTATTTCCGTCATAACACTTCTGCAAGAAATGCAGTGTTAGCGAAATGAAATGTTGTTTCCACTTTATATGGGAATGGTGCACTTAAATAAATGGCATGGGATAAGCTGAGGGATATACTCACTGGGTAGAGTGTTTGCCTAGCTTTAACGGAGCCATGGTTCCACTCCTCACAATCAGATATGCCAGTGGCGCTTACCTATGATCTTAGCCCTCAGAAGGCAGCCAGGAGAATCAGCTCAAGTTATCCATGGCTATCCTGGAGTTTGAGTCAGTATGGGCTACATGAAATTCTGTTTCAAAAAAAGAAAAAGTTAACCACCATTCTATTTAAGTCATTTTCCCATGAGTGCTAGTGGCATTTTGAATGGCATAAGAGTGCATGCACATGTGTGCGTGTGCGTGTGTGTGTGTGTGTGTGTGTGTGTGTGTGTGTGTGTGTGTGTGTACGAGAGAAAGAGACAGACTATCCATTCCAGATTGGAGCATCTTTGGGCCCTCATGACAGCAGCACATTTTTTTGAACACCTTAAAGATAGACTAGTCATGGCCTTCCTCTGCTGAGGGCTGCTGATTTAGGTGTGGGCATAAAGAAGAATAATATATAGAATCACTTTCCTGGCTTGGGTGTTTTTATATTAATAAAGGCCACAATATGGACACAGGAGCAAGACAAGAGGAAGAAGACTCCTGGGATGGAGCATGGCTCCAGAAGGGATTGAACTCTAGGACTATCCCAGCCATGGTCACTGGTAAAACCTGGAACATGGGTAGGACTGACCTCACAGATACCTACCTGTGGAGTTCAGTGGGAACTCATAGACAAGGAAATCAGCTGGGCTGGGGTAAGCCAGAGAGCCATACCCACATTAAGAGTGCCTAGTAGCCAACTCCAACCAGGTGTTTCCAGGTGGTAATGGAGGGCCATTGTTACCTGCCTTTCTCGTGTTACAGGAGAATCTACAAAGACAGATTTTCTAGAAAACTTCTATTTTATAAATAGTAGTAGTAACCAAGGTGGTGGTGGTGGTGGTGGCGGCGGCGGCGGCGGCGGCGGCGGCGGCGCATGCCTTTAATCCCAGCATTCAGGAGGCAGAGGCAGGTGGATCTCTGTGAGTTCAAGGGCAGCCTGCTCTACAGAGTGAGTTCCAGGACAGCCAGGGCTGTTACACACACACACACACACACACACACACACACACACACACACACACACACACGAAAAAAAAAAAACCCAAAACAAAAAACAAAAAAAAACCCTGTCTCGAAAAACTAAAAAAAAAAAAAAAAAGGTAGTATTAAAATAATAATAGGTTTTAAAGCAGTAGACAAAAATGATTGTCAGTGAACGTGAATAGCCTGCAACCTGTGGGTCAAGTCATCCCTGAGGGCCACACCCATCTGAAATGCTGAACTGCTGTTCTAGCAGGTAGAAGGAAAGCGAGGTTTTTGGTGTCTTGCACACCACCCAACCCTGCAAGGCAGGGTTCAATGCGTGCCAGAAGGAACTGGCCACAGTCTAAGCTGGCCGCTAGGCAGAGGAGTGAGGAGTGTATTCCTGGGACAGGGACTCCACTGAGGTGGGGATTCCTGTCCTGTGTCCACCCCTTCCAGGCCCAAGTCTGGATTTCTGGTGCCATGGTCCTTAAGGGCAGAATCAGGAACACAAGAGTTCTAGTGCAGTGGTTCTGAACCTTCCTGATGCTGCGACCCTTTAATACAGTTCCTCATGTTGTACTGACCCCAACCATAACATTATTTTTGTTGCTACTTCCTAACTGTAATTTTGGTACTGTTATGGATCATATTGTAAATAACTGATATGCAGGATATCTGATATTGGGATTACCCCCACCCCCAGGTAGAGAAACACTGCTCTAGAGCTTGTTTATGGTTGTAGTGCAAACAGCCCTGGCAACTGGTCCTTTGCCAAATCCTGTCATTCTACCTGGTGTGTAGGAACCGGAAAAGAAGTCACCCAAGTCTGTGCTCCCCAGGGGCCTTTGCCTTGATTCATAACACCGGCAGCTTTTACTCTCTCAGCCAGTGAGTCCCAGCATCAAACTGCCAGAGCTAAATAACTGATTTTCCAACCCAGCTATTCAGCTGCTCCACGGTGCCCTTTCCTGAAGCTGTGTCTTTCCTCCTGCTTACAGAAAAGGCCAACACTGTCGCCCAGGTACTCTGCCCTGGTCTCAACCCACCTTCCCTTTTAGGGCACAGTGGGTCTCTTCACCAGTTTAGCTGGAACCTGGAACTCCAGTGTGCGTGTTCTCCAGCACTTTCCTACAGGGGCTGCCAGGGGCTTGCTTTCTGGTCCAGCAGCATTGTGCCTTTACCCTGAGTGCTTCCGATTTAGCAGTGGGATATCTAAAGTGGGGGAGAGCGGGCATCGTCAACCAAACTCCTGATGAATTGTAAATGTGGGCTGCAAATCCTCCTCGTCTCTAACATGCTAAGAAATTGCTGCTCGGGTTTATCAGCCCTAGCAGGTCTTTTCTGAGGCCTGTAAGCACTCTCCTTCTCCAGCTGCTTGTTACAGGTAGGGGTCCAGGAGGGAGATGGTCCTGGTTGTCTTTCTTGCCTGCATGCTAGCAGGCTAGGTTTGATGGTACTGCAGAAATTTCTGTTACATGGGGCTGGAGAGATGGCTTGGCTGTTTTTCCTGAAGGCTGGGGTTCAATTCCCAGCACCTACATGGTGGCTCACAACTGTCTCTAACTTCAGTCCCAGGAGATCTGATGTCCTTTTTTGGCTTTTGAGGGTACTGCACACAGTGGGAGTAGACATACAGGCAGGCAAAACACCCATACACATCTAAAAAAAAAAAGAATTTCTGTTAGAGGACCATATAGCCTTTAAGGCATGGTGGCAGAGGCCTTTAATCCCAGCATTTGAGTGGCAGAGGCAGGAGGATCTCTGTGAGTTCACGGCCAGTGTGGTCTACATTGTGAGCCCTAGGACAGCCAGGGCTACACAGAGAGGCCCTGTCTCAAAAAAAATCAAAACTCCAAATAAAAACAACAAAGGCTGTTGACCATTGGGACCGACCCAACAAAATGTCTTACGACTGGTAATTAGTAAACAATGTATTAATGTTCTAAAGATGGAAGCCTGTGCTCAAGATGCTGGTAGGCTCTGTGTCTGGTGAGTCTGTTCATCAGGGTAGAGCCCCATGGTGTCATTGCCTCTTAAAGGCCTTCAGACTCTCATGTTGAGGATTATAGTGAGTGTGTGGGCATTGAGACCATATACAAGCCTTGGAGCACAGCCCCAGGAGAGGCACTTCCTGAGTTCCCTTCACCTCCACTCTGGCATCCCAGGAGTCAGTCAGCAGGTCCATCTTTTTTTCCTCTTTCTTTCTTTCTTTCTTTCTTTCTTTCTTTCTTTCTTTCTTTCTTTCTTTCTTTCTTTCTTTCTTTCTTTCTTTCTTTCTTTCTTTCTCTCTCTCTCTCTCTCTCTCTCTCTCTCTCTCTCTCTCTCTCTCTCTCTCTCCCTCCCTCCCTCCCTTCCTTCCTTTCTTTCTCTCTCCCTCTCTCCCTCCCCTCCCCCCCTCCCTCTCCTTCCCCCTCCCTCCCTCTCTCTCTCTCTCTCTCTCTCTCTGGAACAGAGTCTCACTCTGCAGCCTTGGCCAGGGCAGAACTCACTATGTAGATTGCTGACATCAAGCTCACAGAGATCCGCCTGCCTCTGCCTTGCAAGTGCTGGAATCAAAGGCCTGTGACACTATACCCAGCCTGGTCTTCCTTTCTTGACTGTGGCCACCTCCGCATCACCAGCAGCAGCAGCAGCAGCAGGAAATCTGTTCAGCTGTCCCTTGATCCCATTTACAGGGATGATATTTGAAATTCTGCATCCTATGTTGTCGGGACAGTTGATCATAGATAGCTCTTACTGGAAGACTCAGGGAAATCCAGAATTTCACTCCTGAGGACATACCATGTCCTCACTTTGAACACCTGGAAAGAGTAAAAAAGATGGCTATATATATTTTTTTAGATTTATTGGTTTTAATTTTTTTTATATGTAGCATGAATTTTAAATGGTCTTATTAATAAAAACAAACCTGGAGCCAGGTATTGGGGTGAATGCTGAAAGGTCAGAGAAACAGAACCTCACCTCACCAATTCCTCAGCTGATCTCATTTCCTTAAACTGGAAGCCTCTGTGTCCTCATCTGAATGGATCTTAGCTGAACTGCTGCTAAAAGCCTCAAAGTTTTTTTGGTTTTTTGAGACAGGGTTTCTCTGTGTAGTTTTTGATGCCTGTCCTGGATCTCTGTAGGCCAGGCTGGCCTCGAACTCACAAGTGCTGGGATTAAAGGTGTGTGCCACCACCACCCAGCAAGCCTAAAAGTTTAACCAGCTGTTCCTCACACCTTATATGCTTTTCTGCTTCCTGCCATCACTTCCTGGGATTAAAGGTGTGTGTCACCCTGCCTGGCTTTGAACTCACAGAGATCTGGATGGATCTCTGCCTTCAGAATGCTAGGATTAAAGGTGTGTGTGCCACCATTTTCTGGCCTCTATGTCTATCTAGCGGCTGTTCTGTTTTCTGACCCTAGATGAGTTTATTAAGATGTACAATATATTGGAGAACACAATATCACTACATATGTGTGTTTTGCTTTGCCTGTATGCATGCTTATCATGTGCATGCCTGGTGCCACAGAGCTCAGAGAGGGCATAAGATCCCCCGGAACTGGAGTTTCAGATAGCTGTGAGCCACTGTGGGTGCTGAGAACTTAATCTGGGGCCTCTGTGAGAACAACAAGTGGTCTCTCCGGTCCCTGGCTTTGTTTTGTTTTGTTTTTAGTGTGGAGCTTTAGAATCAAATTGAGGTCCACATGCTTGTATGACAAGCACTTCAATGACTGACTTATTTCCTCAGCTTTCATGAAGGATAGTTTAAAGCCTCATAAAGGATATCATCTCCAATACAGTAAAATTCTCTGAATATCATTTATCTTGCAGGAAACTATTACATTCTTATTTATTTATTTATTTTTGTTTTTCGAGACAGGGTTTCTCTGTGTAGCTTTGCGCCTTTCCCAGATCTCGCTCTCTAGACCAGGCTGGCCTCGAACTCACAGAGATCCGCCTGCCTCTGCCTCCCGAGTGCCAGGAGGTGGTGGCGCATGCCTTTAATCCCAACATTCTTATTTTTTAACGATTTTTATTTTTATTTTATGTATATGTGTGAGAGTCTGTGTGTGTGTGTGTGTGTGCGCGCGCGTGTGTGTGTGTGTGTGTGTGTGTGTGTGTGTGTGTGTGTGTATATACACCAAATGAGTGCCTGTGGAGGCCAGAAGAGGGCACTGGATCCCCTGGATCTGGAGTTACCAGTGGTTGTAGGCTGCCTGATGTGGGTGCTGGGACTCAGCCCCTGACTCTGTGAGAACAGCAATGGTTATTAACTGCTGAGACATCTCTCTAGCCTCCACATTCTTTTTTTCTTTTTTCTCATTTTCATCCCAGATGTGACTGCCCCGGGCCTCAGAAGGGATTGGCTGTAGGAGCCACTGGGCTAGCTGGTTCCCCTCCCCCATTCTGTGCTTGTAACTGCAGTGTTAGGTAACTGACGGAAGACCTTGAAATGGCCATTTTTAGTTTCCCTTTGGGTTATCTTTGCCTTCTGTTGTCTTTGAGTCTTCTTATGTCTGTAAAATGGAGAAAGCTGTTAAAATACATGATTGTGTTAGAGACATGCAAGGTATATCTAGTGGGGATGCAATTGATTGTTGCTCCATAGATATTGACCCATTTCCATCTACTAAGCGTATTGCTTCCAGCATTCCTGAAGTTTTTATAGTTTCTGCTCTCTAATCAGTTCCTTCATTAATTGATGAATTAAGTCAAACCATTAGCATAGGCTAATTTTCGATTTTTAGGAGAGATTTGGATTTACTTTTAAAGAAGCTTTCCCTTTAATGATATTGGCTTTTGAAGGTTGTTGTAAGGGTGAAATACATCTGTGACTAGGAGAAAGACTGGACAGGATTTCTGGCTGCCCGTAGTGGGGCAATTCATGTTTTCTCTTGTTGTCCATGCTTCGGGGCCCCCTGTGTCTTTACAAGCCAAATAAACAATAAGAAAAAAATTTGAGATGGGATCTCTCTATGTAGGCCATGTTGGCCTTGAATTTCAGTGATCCTCCTGCCTCTGCCTTCCAAGTGCTGGGATTGGAGGCATTTGCTATCATGCCTGGGAGCAAGAAATCTTTTAATAAACCATCTGCATTAGGGTGTTAGAACTTTTCACAGGGTTTTTCACGGTCTGAGAGAGCGCATTGGTAAGTGTAATGGAGAAGATGCAGAGGTACAGTGTACAGGTGTTTCGGGTGCCTTCCCAGTATTTAATTACAGAGGGAAGTTTCCTACCCTCTCCCACTCTCAATGTTGGGATCACAGCTTATACACAAAGGAGGTTCAGACTTTGCATCGGCATCTTGAACATTTCAACCGAATCCTTTCCTCGGCTGTATGGGAGGGGGATGTGGTGTGGAGACAGGACAACCCGATGACTTACAGATAGAAAAGTGCTCTCTGGGCTTTCTTAACAATCCCAGGGTCTGAATCCCAGGCTCATGTTCTTCTGTGACTGGAGCCATGCTGTAGTTCTAGTCAAGATGTCTTGGACCCTCCTGCTTCCACATTCTTGCAGTCCCAGCACTTAGGCTGAGGCAGGAGGATCTCAAGTTTGAATCCAGCATGGACTACATATTGAGACCCCGTCTCAGGAGGGAAAAAAGGCTGGGCTGGTGAGCTGGCTCAGAGGGTAAAGGTGCTTGCTGTCAAGTCTGATGACAGGAGTTCGATCCCCAGAACTTACATGGTGGCAGGAGAGAACCGAGTCCTGCAGTTGACCTCTGATCTCTAAGTGGGTTGTGGCACCCACATGGCCCCTAATAATAAATAAATAAATAAATAATTAATTAAATGAAAGATGCATTTCCGTTGCTATCATCATCATTGCTTAAGTCTATCTCCAAGAGTTACAAAGACGTTGGGCAAAGACATTGCTTCCTGTTAATTTAATTTTTTTGAGACAGCATCTCACTTTGTAGTCTTGGCTGGCCTAGAGCTCGCTCTGTAGACCAGGTTGGCCTCGACCTTACGGAGATGCTCCTGCCTCTGCCTCCCAAGTGCTGGGACTAAAGGTGTGTGCTTCCATGCCCTGGCGGTTGCTTGCTGTTAAAATGGCAACTGGAAAGCTTGGCATATTTGCCATGAAAATAATGTCAGTTATAGCCGGGCGGTGGTGGTGCAAACCTTTAATTCCAGCACTCGGGAGGTAGAGGCAGAGGATCTCTGTGAGTTCAAGGTCAGCCTGGGCTATACAGAGTGAGTTCCAGGAAAGGCTCCAAGGCTACACAGAGAAACTCTGTCTCAAAAAACCAAAATAATAATGTCAGTTACCTTGACCTGAACCTGGTTAAGGCAAAGTCCAGGGTAGCTCAAGGAGGTAGGGGGGAGGGTCTCCAGCACAGTCCTCAGGGCTTAGTGGAGAGATTGCCCGAGATGCTGGGAGAAGATCTTACAAGTCAGTGAGCGAGGGAGCAGCAAGGAGTCTGTCCTCTCTTCTTGGATTCTCGGAAGGGCAGAGAAATGTGAAAAGCCACATCCAATAGGTGGCTTCCTAACGGTTAACTGACCAGCCAGATCTTCACGCAAGGTCTGGGCTAACTGTGGCAAGGCTGATGGATGCTGGGACAGGCCAGAGGGCAGGATCAAGGATGGGCGAGGCCAGGACGATATCTCTGTTTGTAGGAAACCAGGAGTCCTAGGCACGTGCAAGCCAGATGAGTGTTTTCATGATGGATGGGAGTCCCATGGGAAGCAGCCTTCCCTCCTGCCTTTCTCAAAGGGCGTACCCAGTGGCTCCAGGCCCTTGCCGTCCACTGATTGCTTTATGATGAATGCACATCTTGTCCTTCCTTGCTCCATGCCCCACGTTCCCATGGCAGACCCTTCTTAAGTAATTCACTTAGAAATTATTGTCCCTGGACTCTCAGCATACAGTATGCAGGCAGTGACCAGTGAGATGGGCCCGTGATTTCCCTGTAGAGTTTGAATCAAGGACAAGCAGGTGAATCTCAGCATAATGGAGACGCTTAAGAGCTGTTGTGAGCAAAGCAAGGGCAGCTAAGGCTGAGCAAGAACCGCCCATCTTCCCGCCCTGCACACTCTTGGGCTTGGCTGGACGATAACGAATTTCATGTGGTGGCTATTCATTGACACTGTCCATGGAATTCCAGCCTAACTTCCTGTAGAAGCAGCAGCCTACCCCTCATTTATCTGAAACCACACAATTGGGAGTCAGGAAGCCTTATCTCAAGTCACCCACCCCAGACAGTGGATACCAAGGAGAGAAAACAAACACTCTGAAATGAATTTCCTCCTTTGTTTCCTTCCATTTCCAATTCCCTTTCCCCCTCTATCCTCCCTCCCTTCCTTTTCCTCCCTCCCTCCCCCCTCCCTCCTTCCTTTTCTTCCTTCCCCTCCTCCTTTTTGAGACAGGGTCTCACTATGTAGCCCTGGCCTGGAACTCTCTGTGTAGGCCGTGATGGCCTCACATTCACAGAAATCCCCCAGCCTCTGTCCCCTGAGTGCTGGGACTAAAGATGTGCGCTGCCAGAGCCTGCACATCTTCGTGTCCTTTAGTTGGGTCTGGTCCCAACACAAAAGCCGAGTATGGACTAGAGCTGACGCTGGTTTAGCTACATAGACTTTATAATTTATCGAAGCAAGGGAAGCAGAATTGCATGCTCTTAAGGCAGGCATTCAAGAAAGCTTCACTAGGCACAGCAGGTAATGGGAGCTCTCCAGGGAGAGCATCACACGAACGCACTTTGTTCCACTCACTCTCTTGCACTGTCAAACTTTGCCCTGCACCCGCTCCATCTGCCCTTGCCTCCCTGCCTTCTGCCACAGGGCAACTGAAAGTGGGTGTGCTTGATTTAAGGAAGCCGTGCAAGGTTGAAAAAAAAAACTTGAAGGGGGGCACCCTGCCTATACAATAGGGCCAGGGATACTGAGGCAGGCAAGCACAGCAACCGGGCACTGCACCTGGCTTGGACTGTGCCCACACCTCTCTTCCAATAATGCACTTAGCAACCTAGGATGCTCGGGTGCATCCAGCTGCATGGGTGGGTGCCTGAGGTGTGGCCTTGTTGGAGGAGGTGTGTCACTCACTGGGGTGGGCTTTGAGGTTTCAAAAGTCCACGCCAGCACCCCCCCTCTCTGCCTGCTGCCTGTGGATCAGATGTAAGCTCTCAGCTACTGCTCCAGCACCATGTCTGCCTGCCTGCTGCCATGTTTCCTCCTACAAACCCTATGGAACTGTAAGCAAGTTGCCCATTAAATGCTTTCCTTTATAAGTTGCCTGCCTTGGGACTAGCGTCTCTTCACAGTAATAGAGCAGACACAAAGACAGCGTGCATTCACAGCCATGCAACTGTGTCCGCTGAGTGGACTGGAAGGAAGGGAGAAAGGAACGAAGGAAGGAGGAAAGGAAAACAAAACAAGAAAGCTTACTTGCCACCTCTAACAATATTTTTAGATTAGTTTGTATGCATGAGTGTTTGGCCATGTATGTGTGTCTGGTGCCCAAGAAGGTCAGAAGAGGGTGTCGGATGCCCTGACACTGGAGTTACAGATTGTTGTGAATCATGTCAGGGCTGGGAACTGAACCTGGGTCCTCTGTGAGAGCAGTGAGTGCTCATCTGCTGAGCCACGTTCTCAGTCCTCTATTTACCATCTTGTATCTATCCATAATTTTGTGTACATGTGATCAAAATCAGATGCATCATCAGAAGAGAGATACACAGCCAGAAATGACGTACGTATTTCAGTCCTGTGGAGAACCACCTAAATTACATACCTTGGCAACGGGCCCCTCCTTCTCCTAAGACCTCAGAAGGAAAGTCCTAGGCAGTAACCTGGGGCCCTGAGCCCTCTCCCTCAGGTACCCGATGCTCTTTGGCCGTGTACCTGTTCTATACCATTGTTTTGCTTCTGAATAAAGTTTCCCTGCAACTTTGCAATTGGTGTTCACATTTCTTCCATTGATGCTGAGAGCCTGGAAACACCAGGTCTAGATGCTGGCCACTGGTAACATTTTAAGTTCTTGAGTACGAAGTTACGATAAGTTGAGGAATGTGAATTTCTTCAGTGGCCCACTCAGGGGCACAGAAAGAAATCAATTTTCTGCTGTCAGGGAGCGTTTGACTTAAACCACTCTTTGGAGGAAGCAGCTGCTGTGAGGATGGGCAGCCATACTTGGGCCAGGTTCTCCCTGCAATGCCATAGCTCAGCATCCCCTCTGTGAAGCCAGATAGACATCCTTTTTCTTGGGCGTAGACAGGGGATAAGAGTGTCCCCATGGGCAGGTTCCCAACCTTCTTGATTCTCTCTCCACTCTGTCTCAGCACTCTTGAACTATTTAATCCCTGCCCCATTCTGTGGTCCTTCCTTTTCTCAGATGTGGCCTTGGGAGGATGCTATTGGAGCAGCCCAGGGCATGGCCCAGCAGTGCTTTGGATGGGAGCTTGCTGGCTGGTCCAGCAGCTGAGGTTGGAGCAGTGAGCCTGGCCCATGCTCACGTGGTCTTTCAGTCAGACCTTTAGGGAAAAGAGTTCACTAAACACAGCTCTGTGAGTGAGTGAGTGCTGTGACTCAGGTTGACAGATGTGGTATGGAGAAGCTAAATGACTTCCCGGGGGTCACACAACTAGCAAGCAGTGGCACAGGGACTTGATTCCGGGCAGCTTACCTCCAATGTCCACGTACTTACAAAAACCCACTTTGCCCTCCCACGAAAACACTCTCTTAGACTCCCTTTGGTTGTGAGAGACAAACCCCATCCCGAGGACATGCCAGGCAAGGCGGCAGCAAAGGTGAGGTGTGCAGCCCGAGAGGGAAACCGTGTGATCTGGGAGGTTCTAAGTTCCTGAGAGTGAAAAATGGGTAACCACAGGAGGGACCCTCAGTTGGCTCATGTGCACAGAGGCAAGGGACTTCTGCCGCAGTGGCTTGACACAGTGCACCAATTACCACAGGCTGGGGATGAAGGGGGCACCGGGAGCGGGGCCTGGCCTGGCATTGCGCCCTTTGCTCATTTTTCATACCTTCCTCCTCTCAGCCATTTTCTTTCCTCATCTTTCTGTGGGTCTCCAAAATGTTTTCTTCCCACCAGCTTATCCCGAGAGTGAAGAGTGCTGTGTGGAGGCAGCTTTGATTTCCAGTCTTCGGGGCAGATTAAGTCCACCAGTCCGCCTCGATGCCTCGCAAGCAGATGCAGGTCCCATTCTTTTAATCAAAGATTCAGCAGGAGAGGGGTTGTGTGCCAGGCACTGAAGGTGACAGGGGGCCGCGGGAGTGCTTTGGAAGCCTTCTTCCTTTGGGGGTTTGCTCTTTGATGCAGTGTGTATGTGTGTGTGTGTGTGTGTGTGTGTGTGTGTGTGTGTGTGTGTGTGTGTGTCCGTCCATGTCCCTATACCCTTGCTACTCCTGACGTTCGTCTGTGCTAGTTTTGATATTTGAGTTCTCCCTGAATCCATCCAGTGGACTGACTGGAATCAAAAGTTCCCTCTTTTCCATCCTGTGAACTCGACTACCATTCTGGATACCAACTATTGGCAAGCAGAGGAGGCTAGCCTGGCAACCATGTCTGCAGGAGACTGAATGCCTCTTCCTGAGCCTGGGCCAGTCTCTGAGAGGTTCTAGGCTTTGGCACCTGCCTCAGGCAGGCTGGCCTGACTGCTCTCCAGTTCCCACAGAAAGAAGGGCCACAGTGCATACAGAACCGAGAGACTCCAGGAGGCAGAGGCCCAAGGCCTTCTCCCTGGGCCTCTCATTGAAGAGTTTCTGGCTGTTTTACATTGGCCTCTCTGGGCTCCTGCTGTTGGAGGGATGGGAGGAGAGAGGACACGGGATGTTATTGTATGTAGTGGTTGCTCTTGTCAACTTGATTGTCCTGAGAAGCTCTTAGGACATAAAGCATGCCTTAGGGTGGGGCTGTTGGCATTCCCAGAGGGATTGTGTATGTGTGTGTGTGTGTGTGTGTGTGTGTGTGTGTGTGTGTGTGTGTGTGTGTGTGCACGCACCTATGTGAGCACGAAGTCAGAAGAATGTATCCAGTGCTCTCTTCTGTCACCCTCAGCTTTATTTCTTCGAGTCAGGGTCTCTCCCTGAACCTGGGGCTCACATTTTCTTGGCTAAGCTAGATCCCAGCAAATATCATCTGTTCTCTTGTCTCAGTCTCCTTTGGAGTTGGGGTCACAAGTGTGCATGCAATGCCCAGCTTGCTACATGGATGCTGGGATCTGAACCCTGGACCTCGGGATGTCACAGCAAGCATCTTAGCCACCAAGCCAGCCTTCCAGCCCACAGTTTTAGACATTATGACCATCTTCCAGAACTGTCTTCCCCAAACCTGACAAATACCTGAATTAGCTAGGAAGGCCTTTGGTACAACTCTGGAAACTGAGTGCTTACAGACTAGTAGATGGCAAACGTCTCCATGTGGTAGAGGATGGTATGGGTTTGGTCTGGGGTGTCCCGCTAGCTTGCTGATGACCTTGGCCAAATCACTTCTCTTCTCTGGATTTGGTTTCTTCCACTGGGGTAACTAGACTTGCCTCTGTGTCTTATTGGACTAGAGGCTAAAATATGACAATTTCCCCAACAGATTCATAAGTTCATTTAATTCTTCACTCAGGTACATAGAAAATATTCTGAAATGTACCTGTATAATATGGGAGGTCTTGGATTCACCAACCCATGTGAGACTCTGGAATCCAGAATGAGGGCCCATGAAATGTCTGAGTAAATAAACTCACTCAGCCCAGGCCAAACCCAGCCTAGCTGCACAGTCCTGGGGTTATGTGTATGGGTATTTTGTTTGCATATAGTCTGGGCAACATTTTTGTGCCTTGTGTCTGTGAATCTCCTGGGACTGCTGTGGGGCACCATGTGAGCGCTGGGAATTGAACTTGGGAGGCCTGGGTGAACAGCCAGTGTCTTAACCTCTGAACCATCGCTCTAGCCCCCACAGAACTGGAATTTTAGGGACCCTAGAGGTAAACAGTTACATTATTGAGAAATCTTCTTTAGATTTATTTTATTTTTTACGTGTATGAGCATTTTGTCTGTGTGAATGTATGTGCACCCCGTGCATGCCTGGTGCCCTCAGAGGTCAGAAGACGGGGTTGGATCCCCTGAACTGGAAGTCACAGGTGGCTGTAAGCCACCACACAGGTTCTGGGAATGGAACCCAGGTTCTCTGGAGAGTGGCTTAGTCATCTTCTGAGGGCTTTAGAAATCATGCCCAGTTCTCTCTCCTGGAAATGTTGCCATCTCGATGACTACTGTTGTCCATTTTCTGTGCTCTGGGAAGCTGAGTATAAAGTGGCTGGGATAAAGTGAATACGCAAGGTCACAAGGCGGGTTGTAGAACCAGGACTCAGTCAAAGAGTGTCTGGGGATCCTGGTCCTACAGCTTCAGCTACGCATAATCTCTGCAGATGGTGAGGCCTAGGCGAGGGGCAACACAGATTACTATGGCCTTGTGATGCCTTGGTAGCAGAGCGGGAGTGTCTGAGACAGAGCCAGAGCGGAAAGGGAATTAGAGGCAGAGAATAGAACAAAGTGGATGGGGCTTGGAGAGCTGGGTCCCAGACAAGGCAGAGCTCCAGGGTCCTTCCCATCAGGAGGATCCCTAGCCACACCACCACAACTCACAGCCAGCCCCTTCTGGCACACATTTGTGTTAATAAGTTTGTGTTATTGTAATTTCTTTTTTCTTTTCTTTTTCTTTTTTTTTTTTTTAGTTTTTTAAGACAGGGTTTCTCCGTGTAGCCCTGGCCGTCCTGGAACTCACTCTGTAGACCAGGCTGTCTTTGAACTCAGAGATCCACCTGCCTCTGCCTCCTGAGTGCTGGGATTAAAGGCGTGTGCCGCCGCACCAGGTTTTGTAGTTTCTAAGTGATAAAGTTACATTGCAGCTTCTCTCCCTTTTCCCTTGTGAGGTCCTCAAGGGCAAGACTCCATTACAAGGCCCCATATAGCCTAGTGGAGATTAGTGGGTGATAAATGAGAAACCCTGGAGTAAACTATTAATAACGATCATTCCCAAGACTGTAAAAAATGATTCATGGACATTCTGTTATTTACTCATTCATTAAAATCCTTGAGCTGGACGATAGTGGTGCACACCTTTAATCCCAGCACTCGGGAGTCAGAAGCAGATCTCTGAGGCCAGCCTGGTCTACAGGGGGAGTTCCAGGACAGCCAGGGCTACACAGAGAAACCCTGTCTTGAAAAACAAAACAAACAAAAACAAACAAACAAAACTTCATGCACATTTGCTGAATCATCAATAACATGCCTGGCTGGGAGTGTGACCTCTTGGTACAATGGGAGCCTAGCTTGTGCAAGCCCTGGGTTTGGTTCCCAGCACCATACTAGAAAAAAAATGTCAAGACACCCTGTCTGTGCCCAAGGAATTTGTGGTGGGTTAGGGCGAAGCAAAAGCAGAAAATACAAAGAAGAGCATATGCAAATTGAGAGGAGGGTCATGGGAGGTCCCAGGAGGGATGAGTCAGGGCTGGGCTTTGTGAACGAGGGGGACCAGGCTACCATGGGCATCTGGGAGCCACGGAGGGATGGGATGCGTTTGGTCTTTTGCTGTTCCTGTTGAGTGGAGCGATGAGTGAAACAGCACTTTTGATTTGAACATGGAACACTTTGCATTTTACATCTGTTATCTCAAGTTAGCCTAACTGCAGCAGGAGCAGCAATGAGCAGGAGCTGGCTATTTCTAAAAAAAAAAAAAAAAAAAAAAAAAAAATCCGTTTTTGTGTTTTACCTGCACTAGTTTCATGCAGTACCCACAGAGGCCAGAAGAGGGCAGTGGGTCCTTTAGAACCGATCTATTGGAGCTGGCCACGGCAGGGCTGGGAATCCAATGCAAGTCTTCTGGAAGAGCAAAGAGCGAGTGCTCTTCACCTCGGAGCCCTCTCTCAGCCCGCTGGCTGTTCCCAAGAGGTCTGTGTACCTGTGTTACCCTGACACCAGCCTTCTGAGCAGGGGAGGCCCAGAGAGAACTTGAGGAGGAGGGAGATCGCTGACTTCCTCACTTCCCTGAGTGGCAGAAGTGAAGACATGTTTGGTGTGTGTGTGTATGTGTGTGTGTGTGTGTGTGTGTGTGTGTGTGTGTGTGTGTGTGTGTGTGTGTGTGTGTGAAGGATATATGGCTGACCCTGTGACAGGCAGATTACCCAGACTCTGCACTGCATGTTTGGCAATGTATTCTTCTAGAAGTCTCCAACCCCAGATAGTCCTGAACCGAGCAAAGAAGCAGACAGCGAGGCCAGCTCGGGCTGTCCTAAAACTTCCTCCACACAAGCTTGCATGTCACAGAGGGGACCTGAATGTCCCCATCAACAGCAGTGACTTTTCGAGTGGAGCTTTTGGGCCAGCTATTGAAGGAGTCAAAACCAGTGCCTTCCAGGGAAAGCGGCCCAGGTTACCCGGCCACAGGCATCGACTAGCCTCGAGGCCTATTCCAGTTTGTGCGGCCGGTTACCAAGTCAGTCAGTTGTGCTCTGGCTTTGGCCCTTTGATAGCCAGCCTGACTTCGTGGTCGTCACTAAGGCAGCGGCCTCCCTGTTGTCACCGCAGGGAAGAGTCAGACCCAGGAGACTTTACAAATCCTGGTTCCCATTCTGTCTCCCATGTTCCCAGGATTGGGTCTGTAGTGTTGACACAGTTCTTACCCTGCTTCCTACATTCTGGATTCCCTAACGTACTGGTCTTGGGGGGTGAGGTGGGTGGGGAGAGTTTCCTTGTTGGCCAGAGGTGCAGTTTTGTCAGCCTGCAATAAAGTTTTTTTTTGTTTTGTTTTGTTTTTTGTCTAAAACACTTTTTTCAATGGTTGTCGCTTCTCCTCTCTTCCTGTTGGCCATTGAGACTGCATCTGTGACAATGACCGTCTCTTTGCCCCAGCCCTGGGTCGGGCCAGCTTCCACACTGCAGAGAATCTAACGGTTGGCCCTGCCACCAGATGCCCGACCTGAGGCCTCGCTGTTCCCTGCAAGGACCTTTCCATCTGTGTGTCCTGACCCTGAAATCTCACTGGGTGGTGCCTGCTTTTTCCACCCCATGGAAGTGGCCTGTCTGCCAGTCCACCATGCTCACAGAATGCTCTCCTGACCACAGGAGTAGAATAGACAGCCGATGGACTCTGGCATCCGAACATGGATCTTCCCTGAACTGGCCGCTGCCCTCCCTCTGTTGACACACTTGACTAGAGCGCGCCTGATCACGACAGCTACTGAACTCTCAACACACACCGTCACCTGTCCGTCACCTGTGAAACCACCTCTTTCTGTGACAGGGAATTTGCAAGTGGCTGAAAACTCCTCAGTACTCCTCTTCACTGCCCAAAGCGCTCGGGCACAGGCACCCCATCCACTCCTGTTTACAATGTCTGGCACGTGTTTATTTTTGGATAAAGCACCACGGCTAGGTAGACTGTCCTCAATTCTAGTGCCATTTATTTTAGTATTAAAACTCTAGTTAGAAAAGTAACGTATGAGGTTGTAGGGGTGGCTCAGCAGTGAAGAGCACTGGTTGCTCTTCTGGAGGACCTGGGTTCAGTTCCCAGTACCCACATGGCAGCCCATATCCTCTCCTGGAGTTCTTGGTCACCAGGCATGCAAGTGGTACACAGACATACATGCAGGTAAGACACCCACAGGCATGAAATAGAAAATTTAGGAAAGCAATGCATATTTACTGTAGGAAAATTGGAAACATATTTTAAATATATGAAAACAAAAACTAGTCCATTCCTTTGAAATAGCCATAGAAAATGTTTGATGAATTTCACCATGTATGAATGCCTCATGTATGAATTCACCATGTATGAATGCCTCATGTATGAATTCACCATATATGAATGCCTCATGTATGAATTCACCGTGTATGAATGAACATGACTCAGGTGACAGAGCTGGATGAGTGGATATTTGTGTTGCTTCTGTGTTTTTGTTTTTAGGTTTATTTTATGTGCTCTAGCTGCACATACACCTTTATGCCAGAAGAGGGCATCAGATCCCACTAGAGATGGTCATGAGCCACCATGTGGTTGCTGGAAACTGAACTCAGGTCCTCTGGAAGAACAACCAGTGCTGTTAACCTCTGAGCCATCTCTCCAGCCTGGTTTGTTTATTTATTTATTTATTTATTTATTTATTTATTTATTTATTTATTTATTTATTTATTTATTTATTTATTTATGTTAGTTTGGTTGATTATTTATTTATTTAATTTTATGTGTATGAATGTTTTGCCTGCATGGATGTATGTGCACCATGTGACTGCCTGTGCCCACAGAGGTCAGAAGAGAATATTGGATCCCCTTGGAACTGGAGTTACAGATGGTTGTATACTACCATGTGGTTACTGGGAATTGAACCCAGGTCCTCTGCAAGAACAAAAAACGCTCTAACCTGTTGAGGCATCCCTCCAGTCTCTTGGTTCCTTCTATTGACAATCTAAATGGAGCTGCCCTGAACA
The DNA here is from genome assembly GCF_049852395.1 of Peromyscus maniculatus bairdii. Classification (NCBI taxonomy): domain Eukaryota; kingdom Metazoa; phylum Chordata; class Mammalia; order Rodentia; family Cricetidae; genus Peromyscus; species Peromyscus maniculatus. Next base: position 42,527,266 of record NC_134862.1, on the reverse strand, counting down.
TCCTTCTGCATCAATCCTTGTATGAGTCTCAGACTTAAGCTTTTCTACCAAAGATTATTTCTACCAGATAATTCACAGGTTTAGGAGTGGAATGCTAAGGGTCCTAGGTAGACTAAAGGTTCTTCAGAGCGGTGGCACTAATCTGCAGGGCTCTGCTGTGGGAGGTACGAGAATTCTCCCCACCAGAACACTATCATTCAAGACGAAATAATATTCACAATGGGGAAGTAAAGCATAAGAGGGCTCCTGTCTTGCTTGTCGTGGGTGCTGGGGCCATGCACATCCTGGCAAGTGCCTCACCATTGGCTGTTACCTCGGTCCCACTAGACTTCTAGCCAGGCCTGTGGGTGACAACTACCACGCCACCCAGCCTTTGGTTTAGGGCTCTCTGTGGGGCAGCATAGCTTACCCAGGCAAGTCCACTCTAGAGAGAGAACTTGAGAGTCTGGCATTTGCAAGTCCATAAAGATGTTTTATGTAGGGAATTGCTGCCAGTCTTCCTTCATGGCGCTGGCTGGAGTGTGCAGACATGGATGTAGCGCAGGCGAACACTACTACTGTGCACTTAGGGACTCAGCCTCCGCCTCCAGGAAGGGGGCAGTTGGTGCTGGATCAGGACTGCCCTGAGGCCCAGCCCCTGGGTGGCAGGTTATTGCCCGAGAGGACCCTGCCCCGAGGGCTGTAGCATCCCCACCAGTTGTTTTGACACAGTGCTTTTTAAGGACTGCCCACCTCCTGCCAAGCCATAAATATCCCAGAGGCTAAACATGATCTATTCACCTCTGTGCCCAGAACTTGGGAGTGTGGTTGTTTTAAGGATTTACTTATTTTTATTTTATGTGTATAGGTGTTTTCCTTGCATGAATGTCTGTGCATCACATATGTATCACGTGCCTGGTGCCCAGGGAGGCAGAAGAGGGCATTGGATCCTCTGAAACTGGAGTTACAGATGGTTGTGGTTGCTGGGAATTGAACCCAGGACCTCCAGGAGAGCAGCCAGTGCTCTTAACCTCTGCACCTTCTTTCCAACCCCACACATTGTGCAGCAGAGCAATAAGTGAGTCTCACCTTGTGCCAGGGTATGTGTGAATAACCCACAAAGCCGATGCTTGTATTGTGGTCATTTCACAGATTCTCAGCTTGGAGCCCAGGAAGATTCCATGTTTATGATCACCCAGCACCAGTGCCCCTACTCATCAAAGGGCTCCTGGGTTTCTTGAGGAAGCTTCCCTAAATCACTCTGGCTTGAGAAGGTCAGCTCAGGAGCAGCTTGTTCCTGATCTGTTGAGCAATGGTTAGACTTGGGAGGTCAGAGTTTCTCTGAAGAAGTAGTGGCCACCAATACCTTTATTGCAATAAGATGTGTGAAGGTCCACAATACATTTGCTTCCCCTAAGACAAGATCTCACTATGTAGCCCAGGCTGGCCCCAAATTGTGATCCTTCTGAGTGCTGGGATTACAGGCACATGCCACCATGCCTTGCTTGCAATATAGTGTTTAGGGTTGTTTTTTGGCTGTTTGTCTTATTTTGTTTGAGGCAGGGTCTTACTGTCTAGGCCTGGTGTTGAGTTCACTATGTAGACCAAAGTGGCCAAACACTCATGGGTAATCCTCCTCTAATCCTAGCACTAGGGAGGCAGAGGCAAGCGTATCCCTGGGAATTTGAAGCCAGCCTGGTCTACTGTTGTAGAATATTTGTTTAAACTGTGTGAAGAAGATATGTCTCTGTGATTGGTTAAACAAAGAGCTGAGTGGCCAATAGCTAGGCAGGAGAAAATAGGTGAGACTTTCGGGGAGAGAGAGGAACTCTGGGAAGAAGAGCGATGGGAGACGCCACCCAGACATGGAGAGAGTCAGACACACAGAATGGAGGGGAGGTAAAGAATCATGTGGTAGAATATAAATGAATACCAATTTAAGTTATAAGTGATAGTTGAGAACAAGCCTAAGCTAAGGCCAAGCTTTCATAATTAATAATAAGTCTCTGAGTCGTTATTTGTGAGCTGGTGACCCAAAGCAAAGTCAGACTACAGTCTACATAGTGAGTTTTGGGCAAGTTGGGGCCGCACAGACAGGCCCTGTCTTGAAACAAAAACAAAAGCAAAAACCAAATACTTTTCTTTCTTTTTTTTTTAAGGGAAAAATAGATTTATTTATTATGTGTGCAGTGTTCTGCCTGCATGTTGTATGTCTGCACATCAGAAAAGAGCACCAGATCTCATCACAGATGGTTGTGAGCCACCATGTGGTTGCTGGGAATTGAACTCAGCACCTCTGAGAGAGCAGCCAGTGCTCTTAACCACTGAGCCATCTCTCCAGCCCCCAAACACTTTTCTAATTAATATCATTTTAGATACTGTGCCCTAGAGGCAGCCATCATCTCCACCTCAATGAAGGGATTAAACTCTAAGAGAAAGAACCCTTCCAAGGCCCCACAGCCTGGTGCTGGGACCTCATCCACTCTCTGCAGCAGCTCATGAGAGTGTTGGGTTGTTGCCAGTTTACAGATATAGTACATGAGACTCATTTGCCCACAAACTAGTAAGTTGGAGAGCTGAGGTTCAAACCCAGACTGGGGGCTCTTCAGTACCAACTTGCTTCTCAAGAATGGTTCATCTTTGCTGAATGAGTAGCAGGGAGAGATAGGGGAGGAAGAGACGGGGTGAGGAAGAAGAGAAGGGAGAGAGAGAGATGATAGAGACAGACAGACAGACAGACAGACAGACAGAGAGATAGATAGCAAGCACATTATGGGAAATGATAGGAGGAGCAGATGGTAAAAGCAGAGTGGATGCAATCAGTGCTTGCCCTGAAGGATACCTGAGTGGTTGTTGATTGACTGACTGATACATACTGGAGCTGAAACATCTATCCTGTCTCAGCTCCTGCTTTTATTCTGGTAAAAATAATTGGTGGGGCAGAGTCTGAGTCTTTTTCCTGGGTGTGTTGGAAGGATACCACTGGGCACTTTAGTACTGAGCTGCCTGGAGAGCAGGCAGCCAGAACTGCAGATAGTTACTTTGAGATGTCTAGGACATCAATTAAAAATATTCAATCAACCATCCCTGGAGGCTCCAGCTTTGTTACAGTAATATTTTAGGGGAGGACACTGGGGTGTTCAGAGGCACTGAGACCTGAGTACTCCCCTGTAGCTAGAGTTTTTCTCTCCGGGTGCCGCCAAGCCCCGGCAGTCCTGTAGCCCACTTATAAAATAAACATACAGACGCTTGTATTATTTAAACTGCTCGGCCATTAGCTGAGGCCTCCCATTGTCTAGCTCTTACTCTTATACTCAGCCCATTTCTGTTAATCTATATGTCGCCACATGTTTCGTGGCTTTACCTGCTGCCTCTACATGATGCTCCCTGGATGGCAGGCTGGTATCTCCTCCTCTCCACCTTCCTGTTCTCCCAATTCTCCTCTCTGCTAGTCCTGCCTATACTTCCTGCCTGGCTACTGGCCAATCAGTGTTTTATTTATCAATCAATCATCCACAGCACTCCCCTCCTACCCCCCCCCCTCCCCAGGCCTAGACCACTTCAGTGGTACCCATTGTTACATACTCTTGGAGAATTCCCACAGCCTTATCAGACACCCTGTGCCAGAAAACCTTACTATATATTCTGATGTACAAAGGTCACTTTCCCGGGTTGTGAAAATGTAATTGAGGGTTTGTTCTTCTCCCTGGGGAATGCCCGATGTCCTGCCTTTGATCAACAAGGATGGTTCTCTGAGCTGGCATGCTCATTTGGTGAGTCAGAGCATCCCTGCCCTTCAAGGGAGCAGCTACTCCATGCAGGAAACAGGGATGTGGAGATGATGGCTTTGACAGAGACAAGGGGCAGGTTCACACAGAAGCTGAGGTGAAGCCAGAGACCCTGGAAAAGACTGCATCCACCTTAGAGGCGTCCATGCTAGAGAAAGCCAGACACAAGATGGCGTCCAGGACTCCGAGGAAGTGGGTGGGCTTCCCTGGGCCAGATTTGAATCCTCTTCCTGGACGCATGAGGCAGGCATGGTATGACATGCACAGGCAGCTGTGAAGATGCGAGGAATCCCGAGGCCGACGGGAATGGGCTCTCTTGCTTGGGAGGCTGGAGGGAGTCGACAATGGCCAGCACAGGCTGAGGATGTCCCTTTCACACAAAAAGAGGTAATAGGACAGGGCATGGAAGGTCTGCATCTTTGACTAACAGAGAGGTCGGGTGAGCAAGGATCGACTTGGGTGGCCCGCAGCCAGCAGTAAGCCAGAATTTGGTGGCCTTTGACCTCACTGTGTTAGAGATTTCTTAGGGAGTGCCCTATATGAAACCCGCTCTTAATTACCTTAAAGGAGAGAAACCATGCATGCAATTAAGCTCATTGATATAAGTTCTAGAACCATCTGTGTGAATCCACAGGGGCAGAAATGAGAGCATGGTAGACCCAGTGGGGGTTTTCTGAGGCAATGGGAATATTTATTCCATATCCTGATTTATGTGCTGGTTATCTGGGGCATACACTTGCCTAAGCACATTAAACTGCTCACCTAAAACTTGTGCATTTTACTGAACATAAATCATATATCAAATAAATAAGCAAAATCATCTCATCACGCTATGTTTAGAGGAGAAAATTTTCTTCTTCTCTCCTGTAGAGAGGTGGATGGCTGTCTGCTCCACCCCCGCACCCAGGTAGGAAGCAGTGGGTGAACTTGAAAGTCTGTGGCTTTTGACTCAATCTTCGATTCTAATCTTGTTCCGCCATTGCTATTGTGATCTTAGATGATTAGATTTCCAGTGTTCTAACTCCTAAAAAATGGGCCGGGCGGTGGTGGCACATGCCTTTAATCCCAGCACTCGGGAGGCAGAGGCAGGCAGATCTCTGTGAGTTCGAGGCCAGCCTGGTTTACAGAGCGAGATCCAGGACAGGCACCAAAACTACACAGAGAAACCCTGTCTCGAAAAAAAACAAAACAAAACAAAACAAAACCCAACCAAACAAACAAAATGGCTGTGCTGAGCTGGGGTGGGATGGGGCGGGGCTTGTGATAACCAAAGGAGCCTATGGGCACTTTGCTAGTATTCTTCATTTACCTCCTACAGGAAGCCTTCCCTGACTTCCCACGGCCTCTGCACGTGCCTCCCTCGCCTCCACACACCAGCTTTGGCGCGTGTGTGATTCCGGCCTCCATGTAGACAACAGTGTACTCTGTCAGGAACAGAACCTTGTGGAGTTTGGCAGATAGCCATGCTATAAATCCGCAAGCACCCAGAGCCCGCCATCTTGTGTCTTTGTGGTCCCTGTGATGGCTAGTCTTGGTTGTGAACTTGAGGACATCTGAAATCAACTAAAAACCCCTCGGTGCTGGGCACTCCTGTGAGGGAGTTCCTTAATCGGATGATTTGAAACAGGGAGATCTACCCTAAGTCTGGGTCACACCTTCTGGGGGCATTGCAGGTAAGAGGACACGGAGGAGGGCGGCTTGGCCCTGTCCTTGCCCCCCCCCCCCCACTTTTACCGGCCAAGTTGTCTATCCTGTTGCCGCGGCCAGTAGCAAATCTAACTTCTTCAGGATTCCGACTTAGATGAAAGGCAAGTAGCTCTCCGGGAATCTTCCAGGAGTCCGGGAATCTTCCAGGAGTCCAGCACCAGATTGGGACTTTGCTGAGACATCCAGCAGTTACGAGGCTCTCGGCCTTTTTGTGGTGAGGCAGCCACTGCAAGGCTAGCCAGACCCAGGCTGTACGCCGCTGTAATAAATTATTTAACATATTATATATTCATTCTATCTTTTTTTTGTTTTTGAGACAGGGTTTCTCTGTATAGCCCTGGTTGTCCTATAACTCACTCTGTAGACCAGGCTGGCCTTGAACTCACAGAGATCCACCTGCCTCTGCCTCCCGAGCCCTGGGATTAAAGGCATGTGCCCCCACCATCCAGCAGTTCTCTTTCTGTAGAGAATCCTAACACAGCTCCTGTCTCCTCCCACCCTCTGAGACCTGGATCTCTACTCCCTTCTCACTTCTTGGGGGCAAGGCCTAGGCCTTGCTCAGCTCTGCATCTCTCCTGTTTATTATAAGATGTGTTCAGTAAGCACTTGGCCAGTGAGTAACTGAGAGGTGACTCAGAGCACACACGACGACAAAGGACAAGATGCTTGAAAGGATGCATGGCCCAGTGAGTGTGCGAAGGAGGGGTCAGTAAGTGTGCAAGTGGGGAGGGTGACTCAATGAGTAAGCATTAGAGACATTCTCGGGAGGGGATTGGCTTCCTTCGAGAGGATCGTATAGTGGTGGTGACCAGATGGGCTGCTTCCCGAGTCCAGAGGAGTCCAGAACGGGACAACCTGACGGACAACCCTAGGGAAGAGTCTGATAGCCCCATATGTACTCATGCTGGAGCCTCCCTCCGTCCCTCTGTCCCTCTGTCCCTCCATCCCTCTGTCCCTCCATCCCTCTGTCCCTCCGTCCCTCCGTCCCTCCATCCCTCTGTCCCTCTGTCCCTCTGTCCCTCCATCCCTCCATCCCTCCATCCCTCCATCCCTCTGTCCCTCCATCCCTCCGTCCCTCCATCCCTCTGTCCCTCCGTCCCTCCATCCCTCCGTCCCTCTGTCCCTCTGTCCCTCTGTCCCTCCATCCCTCCATCCCTCCATCCCTCCATCCCTCCATCCCTCCGTCCCTCCATCCCTCCGTCCCTCCATCCCTCTGTCCCTCCATCCCTCTGTCCCTCCATCCCTCTGTCCCTCCGTCCCTCTGTCCCTCTGTCCCTCCATCCCTCTGTCCCTCCATCCCTCTGTCCCTCCGTCCCTCCGTCCCTCCATCCCTCTGTCCCTCTGTCCCTCTGTCCCTCCATCCCTCTGTCCCTCTGTCCCTCCATCCCTCTGTCCCTCTGTCCCTCTGTCCCTCCATCCCTCCGTCCCTCTGTCCCTCCATCCCTCTGTCCCTCTGTCCCTCCATCCCTCTGTCCCTCTGTCCCTCTGTCCCTCCATCCCTCCATCCCTCCGTCCCTCCGTCCCTCCATCCCTCTGTCCCTCCGTCCCTCTGTCCCTCCATCCCTCTGTCCCTCCATCCCTCCATCCCTCTGTCCCTCCGTCCCTCCATCCCTCTGTCCCTCCATCCCTCTGTCCCTCCATCCCTCTGTCCCTCTGTCCCTCCATCCCTCTGTCCCTCTGTCCCTCCATCCCTCCGTCCCTCCGTCCCTCCATCCCTCTGTCCCTCCATCCCTCCGTCCCTCCGTCCCTCCATCCCTCTGTCCCTCCTTCCTTCCGTTTGTTCCTCCATCCCACTGTCCGCTGCACTTCCAAGGAGACAGTAATTGAGGGGATTGAGGCAGGAAATGGCTCCGAGGGCCAGGGCCGGAGAAGGACGCCAGTGACGGCCCCTTCCCCAATCCCCTCGCCTCCCCGACACCGTGCCCCTGAACAGACGCCCCCTCCCCATCGTTCAGCCGCAGAGTGCCTGTCAGGAGTGTGCGTATTTATCTGCTCTGTAACGTTTACAGGGATTTAGTGTTTAATAACTGTCACTCCAATATATCTTTTCTTAATCCCTTCAGATCTGCTGCTGTAGCAATTTTAAATATTTATCAACACTGTTTGTGTGTTCGCTGGTTGGGTTGCAATCTTCATGTAATTAAAGATTTACAAGACTCCGCCTGAGATTTACCCAGGCTTGGTGAGATTACAGGGGAAGGGAGGAGAGAGCTGCTCTTGGAATCTGCAGTTTGGAAGTTGAAACTGGAGCTGCTCTCCTGGGAAAGGCTCCACAGGGTCTCTACTACTCCTTCCCACAGGTATTCAGTGCATAGGGCATGGAGGGTAAGACGCATGCCACATGTCCGAACTCGGCCTCCCTTTAGGGGGTGGTGGGCGGTAAAGCAGAAAAAGGCCTCTGTTGATTTGCAATTTTCATTTTAGTGGCAGAGACAAGAAATATGGAAATGATTTTTAAAAGCAATCATTTTTGATCATGAATGATAACGGAACGAATTCCTTGGTTTTCTGCTTCTGTTTTGTTTTTTGTGGTTCTGGGGATGAAAGCAGGTCTTGTGTGCTCTTGGCAAGTGCTCTGCCACTGTGCACATCTCTAACCTATAGTTATTTATTGCAATCAATAGAAACTGGCTATGCACCACCGGGCGGTGATGGCGCATGCCTTTAATCCCAGCACTTGGGAGGCAGAGCCAGGTGGATCTCTGTGAGTTCGAGGCCAGTCTGGTCTACAGAGTGAGATCCGGGAAAGGCACCAAAACGACACAGAGAAACCCTGTCTCAAATGACCAAAAGAAAAAGAAAAAAGAAAGAAAGAAAGAAAGAAAGAAAGAAAGAAAGAAAGAAAGAAACTGGCTATGGAAAACCTGGACATTTCTGGAAGAATAAGGAGAGGTCAGAGGATCAAAGAAAAGAGAAAAAAAAAAAACAAAAGAAAAACATGGTTGGGCACTGGGCTGTGTTGCGGGTCTTTGTGACAGGACACATCTAACAGTGACTGTTTGTCACTCTTCACAGGGAAGGTGAGGATGGAGACCAGTGGGGTTTGACTGACACTCCCATCAAGATTATAGCAGGGCATCCTGGCACACTTTTAATCCCAGCACTCGGGAGGCAGAGGCAGGCGGATCTCTGTGAGTTCAAGGTCATCCTGGACCATGTAAAGAGTTCCAGGTCAGCCAGGGCTACACAGTGTGACCCTGTCTGAAGACAAAACCAAAACCAAAAAGGATTGTAGCCAGTGGTGGACGGGGGTGGTCACCCGGAACAAACTGTAGGTATCGGTGATGCCAAAGCAGAAGCCATGCACAGAGGCTGCTGAATACCATTGGCTGGAGCCAGGTCTTTCCCAGCCTGGCTGTTCTGGACCCAAGCTGAGAGAGGACACACACACACACACACACACACACACACACACACACACACACACACACACACACACAGCTGGGAGAAGAGAATGGCAAGTTCAAAGCCCCATGATGGCAAAAGGGTCAGTAGGTTTCTTCCCGATGGACTAGAAGGCTCAGATCAGAGGGCACCCCGCCCCCCAGCTTTCATGTCAGGGCGCTCACTCCAGGAGGCCAGCAGTGGGTGAGGAGCTGTTAGTTCTGAAGGTTCAGGGCTGATGGGACGTGACATCCTCAGAGCACACATCACCCTCTGTTGGGTAAGGACATAGAACCTCACCCAACTCATAGTAGACAGTGATGGAGGTGGGTTGGACTGGTTTAAAGTCTTTTCTAAAATGGATATTTGGTGATGGAAATTCTCCTACCCATGTTAATGGTGCTCCACATTTTTCATATGTTGTGTTTTTAACATTTCTCAGTTTTCCTTTACTTGGGACCATAGGTAGACTAAACCCCTGGCCACTGGGCAGACCATGAGCGTGCAATTCAAGCTGCCCATCATGACTGATGTAGCTCTAAATTCAGCTTTTAAAGCAGTACTCCGTAGACAAAGATAAGTGTTAAGGAGGTGGCGGGCCCCACAGATACCGACTGGCACCTGTGAATTATTGGAGTGTGTCACTGTAGCTGTGAGTCTGTCCACCCCAGTGCCTCCGTGTCTCCCTCTGTCTATACCTGTGGCTGCGTGGAGAATGACCAAGGAGGAAGACAGAGATGGCTTTGCAGAACTCTTTATGACATGGTGATAGTCACTCAAAGTAAGCAACTCTAGTGCTTTTTCTCCTCAGGAGTAGCCATGGGGTAGAAAACAGAAATCTGCCAGCTGGCCACAACGGGTTGTTGATTCCTTTACTTTGTGAACGATTCAGCCAGATGGACTGACACTGGGAGGGGTAAGATTCAGGGCTTGGTGACAAGGACATTCAGGAAAAAGGGTCTCTGTATGGACCTCTTCGAGTGAGCACGGGATTTGAGAATATTTGTGTTCACTGTCGATATCCACCGAATTACTACTGGTAACCGGGTAGACAAGATGGCCCACTTTATGGCAGTCCATTAATATTCATCATCAGTGGCACAGGATTTGTTTAGTCTGCTGAAAAACCGTGGCTCAGCTGAGGGAGCGGCTTGGGCTTAACCACATGGACTCACCGAGACTCACCTGGATATTACCATTTTTGAATGTTCAACTTTCTGGAGCAGAAATCAACCCTGAGCTCATGATTTGGTATGACCAGCCAAACGGTGATTTGAGTTCCCTGACATGGAAGCGTTTCATGATCTCCTAGAACAGACATTCCCAGTGGAATAAGGCCACCATCAACCAGTGACTTTTATAGTGATGGGGGTCTGCGGGCCTTTGGTCTTTGCTTGCTTCTTTGCCAAAAGTTAGATTCCTGATGAACTAGGCAGACAGACCTTGCTGCCACAGCTAGATCAAGAGTCCAGAGGCAGGTCTGGAGAGACGGCTCAGCAATTAAGAGCACTGGCTGCTCTTCCAGAGGACCTGAGTTCAATTCCCAGCACCCACATGGTGACTCACAACCAGTTATAACTCCAGCTCCAGGGGATTTGACACCTTTCTGGCTTCTGTGGGCACCGGGCACACATGTGGCTTATAGACATACATGCAGGGAAAACACTCAAAACATAAAACATTTTCTTAAAAGATCCCAGAGACAACCAGTGAGATGGTATGTGAGTCAGGAGCAGTGACCAGAGAGAGTGAAAAGCCATTAGCTCCGTCCATGCTTGGCACGGGCTCGGTGTTGCCGTATGGTGAGGTGTGTTGGGGGCAGTGTGTGTACTGCGTGCTAGGGAGGGAAGAGAGCGGAGGGCAGTTTCTGTTCTCTCATCCAGTCAGGATCTAGCATGGTTTCTGCCACAGTCGTTCATACACTGAGTGGTAAAAATAGATAAATAAATAAAAGAGCGAATTAATCTAGATGTCCTTTGACCTGCGGGGACTGCCTAGCCTGCCCCCGGGCAGGACGGACGCCCTTTGTTCGCATTCCCCAGTTAGAAGCCACCTTAGCTGAAATCTGTCCAGGCTTACATTCAGAGGCATCCCGCTCTCTGCACTAACCTCTCGTGATCTCAAACCCGTCACACGCGCCCACCAATGGTGGCGAGGGGCTTTGAGGACTTGCTCAAGGTCGCACAATTAGTAAACCACTGAGCCAGGAACCAAGACAAAAAGGCTCGGACTCTGCAGCTTGCGTGCTGTCTGGACTGCTCGAGTACATATTCAGACTGCAGCTGTCACCTCCCGGGACCCCGAGTTACTGGTGTGCCTGTTAGAAAGAGTCTCCCCTGAGCTGAAGGGTGGCTGGGTGGGCGAAGGCACTTGCCACCAGGCTTCATGGCCTGAGTTCAGCGCCAGCACCTGGATGATGGAAAGAGAGAAGTGACTCCAGCAAGCTGTCCTCTGACCTCCGCACATCCATGCCAGGTGTGTGCACATGCACAATTAATGTCATAAAAGTTTTAGAGAGAAAGCATTCCCATTTTGTTCAGTGGAAACACACCCTATTTAATTTACACGTGCAGTTCTAAGTGTTAGCTGAGAACTTTCCTCCTTTCTTCTCCATGGCTTTCTGGGCCTCAGAGGCCACCATACATCCTGGTCCTACCTAGCCCCACCCCATACCGAGGGAGCTCCAATTCCCCAGACTGTGGCTCTCAGGTCAAGCAAGGTGAAGTCTAGCCAGTGCAGGTTCAGGCTTATTATTTGCTGTCTAGACACTGCAGTCATTAATCCCATTTCACCTCACATTAGCTTTTTTGGCAAGAGAAATTCCGTCACCGGTCTGGCCTTCTTGACCGAATCAATCACGGAAGAGCATGGCTCAAACAGGATGTCCTAGGAGAGGGCCAGACCTGCAGGCTTCCCTGGGTCACCTGCGATTCTAGAGCCGGTATCGAAGTACCAGGGCGAGAGGAAAGGGGAGCGGGCCGCACACAACCGAGTGCTGCGCTGGTGTGGGGTCCTTGGCGACTGTCTTTTCCGAGCAGTCTGCAGGTGCTTGTATGCGAATGCGCACACAGCGGAGCAGGAACAGCCAGAGCAGCGGCCGAGCCTCATCTGCCCGCGTCTTTCCAGTCTCACTTGAAAGCCGAAGTCCAGACCGAATGATGCTTTGCCCCTGCATTGTTTTCTCCACATTCGTGTACCCCACAGGGAGATAAGGATGGCTGGTCACACCCGTGCAGAGACCCAGACATCCAGAGGGCAGCCTGCGGCAGGACTTGGGGCCGTCTCCGGGGCCTAGGGCCCAGCACCGCTGACCAGGTCTGGTCCAGCCTCTGACTGCCGGCTGGTGGCTTCGGTCCTGTAACGCGTGTCTCCCATGGAGCCTGTGATAATTGCCTTTGGTTTCCTCCTAATTGAGATTGCATGTGGCTCCCGATGGACAGCGCAGGAAGGTCTTGGTTACTCCACTGACCTTCTGGAGTCCTCCAATGGGGGGTTCTGGGGGAACCCTAGTGTGTGCAGCAGGCAGAGGAAGGCCGAGTAGGCTTCAACTCTCCTCCTCTCTGGCATTTGCTCATCTTTTTCTGCCCTGGATGCTGTCTAGCCTCCAGAGTGGCCAGTGAGAGAGGGAGTCTGAGGAGCCTGACCCCTCAAAGAACTTTAGAGCCCCTGCCCCCCAAGGCCTCTCTTCCTGGAGGGAGAGGCAGACGGGTGCTTTTTCTCTCATTATGTGTGTTTGAGTTTGTAAGCATCAGGGCTCAGTAGCTGGGTGCTTTGCCCGGCCCTGGGGAGCAGCTTTGCCAGCAAGTCTGTGTGTGGTAGTAGGAAGAGGTCTAGATTTGGGTCTCCGCTGTGTGACCTTGAGCATCTCATCCAATGTCTCTGAGACTGGGGTTTCCTATCTATCCGTTATCTGGGGGGAGAAATGCTGCCTTGCCCACCTGACAGCATTGAGCTGTGGATGGGGAAAGGGTCTGTAATGTTAGGTGCTGGATTGATGAAGGTGCTAGGGTGGGCATCAGCATCAGTGCTCTGGTTGTGCCAGCAGGTGTCGGGTGGTGGCTTCCCTTTCTCACTCTGGCTTATTGTGAGGTTTTTGGTTTTTTTTGTTTTTGTTTTTTGTTTTTCGAAACAGGGTTTCTCTGTGTAGCTTTGTGCCTTTCCTGGAACTCACTTGGTAGTCCAGGCTGGCCTCGAACTCACAGAGATCTGCCTGCCTCTGCCTCCCGAGTGCTGGGATTAAAGGTGTGCGCCACCACCGCCCAGCTTATTGTGAGTTTTAAGAATGATTGTAAGTTTATGGTGGGAGTCAGGGTTGCTTACAGAGCCATGGTGGTGAGGTTGGTCCCCAGTAGGAAGGCTCATGAGCCTGGCATTAATACTCTGAATTCCTTAGTGCCAGGCACACCAACTTTAGGGGAGTCGGGTGGAATTGGGAGCAGAATTCAGCTCTGGCCAGGCCAGGTGGGCAGAACTCTGCACGGCAGTCTCCAGGCCGGACCCTGTGGCATCAAATACACAGCCGCTCTAAGGCTAGCAGCCACCTCCCTCCCCGCACAGTGATGACTGCTGGGCTCTGCTGAGTTTGGACTTGGGGGCCCTGCAGCCAGGAGCAGGGAAGACTTGGATTCTCAAACCTGGTCCAGTCTATAGGAGCCCTGGGCGGCAGGGTTTCCTGCCAACCAAGGAGGATTTCTGTTCCGACGTCTCTGCCTGAATGATCCCAGGTTTTCTCCCCGGCATTAAGAGGATGGTAAAGGCCGTCAGAGCCTGGGGGTTCCACCAGAGCAGGGAAGCATTGGTCCCCCGTTCCACACTGCCCCTTGTGAGCTGTGGTTTGGGGTCAGATTTCACCACCTGCCTCAAGGAAGGAGGTACCAGAGGCCAGAGGCCACAGCTCTGGAAACATTGCACTCGGGCTCACATTCTGGGCCTGAGACAGGGTAAGTCACAAGTGCTTTCTGTGTCTCAGGTTCTCCGTCTACAGAATGAGGTTCATGCTCTCCACCTCGGCACGGTGGAGTTTCCAGGCAGTGAGACTGCCCTGGGCAGCCCTGTCGTGGTGGGCTCGTGACGTCACACATTTGCCCAAACCCAAGCGATGCACAGAAGCATTGAGAGTGAGCACTGGGTGACAGTGATGTGTCCCTGAAGGCTGTGTAGTCAGCTCACCCTGAGGCTGGACACTGAGGAGGACACGGCATAGAGGGGGTGCTAGGTGGGAATTCTGTACCTTCTGTTCAATTTTCCTGTCAGCCTAAAAGATTTAAAAAGAAAAAAGAAAAAATAATAAAGTCATGGCTGGAGATCTGGCTCGTCAGTTATGAGTAAATGTTCTTGCGGAGGACCAGGGTTCAGTTCCTAGCACTCACAGGGAGGCTTACAACCACCTATAATTCCAGTTCCAGGGGCCAACGCTCTCTTCTGGTCTCTTCAGCACCAGGCATGCAAACAGTACACAAACATACATACAGGCAAAACACTCATATACATAAAATAATAAAAAGTCAAGGAATCAGCAAACACCAAAACAACACAAAAAAGTCATCAACAATGGTGACCAATGATTACTAAACTTAAGGCTTGAATATTCAGTGGGTTTGTATGTTTGTGCATGCACACATGTGGAGGTCAGAGAACAAACCCACAGGAGTTAGTACTCACCTTCCACTGTGAGGGTCCTGGGACTTGAACTCACGCCATCAGGCTTGGTGGCAAGCACCTTTACCAGCTGAGACATTTTACAGGTCTCGATCTTTCCTCTTTCATCTCCGTATCAAGTCTTGGACCGTGCATCGCTGTGGCAAGATCAGGAGGTTGGGATCCCACCTGTCTCCTGAAGCCTCCTTGCCTGCCTGCTGAGCACTGGAGCTGGGGGGCCATGCTCTTAGGGGTTTGTTTTATTCATTGCCTTCAAGGCCTTCATTTTCTTTATTCCCCCCGAGCCTGCTGGAAGGCATGATACCTCAGGGGCTGGGTAATGCCAGGAGATTCCTCCAGAAGTGTGGGGTGGGGTGGGGTGGGGTGGGGTAGGGTAAGGGGTTCTCTGAAGAGAATCAGAGAAGGGCTGGAACATCAGCTGAGGTCCTGGGTTGTCATTTCCAGCCCTGAGGTCTGGGGAGCCCTTGACTCTCAACTATTTTTTTAAAATATAAAGCAGGCCACAGCAAGGGGAATCCTGTGTGGTGCGGACAGGATGTAAAATGGGGCAGCCACTGTGAAAAACAGAATGGCCGCTCTTTCCCCGCTTAAAAACATTTAACAAAGTGATCTAGCAATCCTGCCCCTGAGAGTTCACCCTCTGAAACTGAAAGCAGTCGGGAAGAGCCAGGAGCCAGGAGGTGAAAGCAGTCCTGTCCACTGACGGACAGTGGATAAATATGACACCACGTGACCGCACAAGGGGATCATGATCAGCCTGGAAAAGGAGGACAGTTCTGAGGCATGCCGCAGCACACGTGAACCCTGAGGACATTGTGCTAAGTGAAATAAGCCAGCCACAAAAGGAACAATACGATTTGAGTCCATCTGCAAGGGAGGTACCTGGAATAGCCAGATCTGTAATGACAGGAGGTAGAATGGCTGTTGCTCTGGCCGCAGGAGACAGCAGGGAGCTGTTTTGTGACCCAGTTTGAGGTTTTAAGATGAAAGGCGATCGGGAAAGTGGTTTGTAGCGTGCACATTAGCACTGGCAAAGACTTTTGACATCATAGGCTAGGTCAAGCGGAGGCTGGGCTAGGAGGAAAGTGTAGGCAAGAGGGTTCAGATTATAAGGCAGCTGGTTCACTGTAAATATTGCATACACTTACAGAGGGTTTGGAATATATATATTTTATGTAGCCCAGCATGGCCTGGAACTCCTGATCTTCCTGGCTTAGCCTCCTGGGTGCTGGGATTACAGGTGTGTACCACCACAAGTGGCTAGATGATGATGATGATGATGATGATGATGATGATGATGATGTGTGTGTGTGTTTAGTCACAATTTAAATTTAAAATAAAATAAAGTAGCTGGGAGTAGAGACATGCACCTTTAATCCCAGCACTTGGGAAGCAGAGGCAGATGGATCTCTGAGTTCGAGGCCAGTCTGGTCTACAGAGTAAGTTCCAGGATAGCCAGGGATACACAGAGAAAGCCTGTCTCAAAAAAAAAAAAAAAAAAAAAAAAAAAAAGGCAAATAAATAACCACCAAAAAGTAGTAAAAATAAATGAGATCATTTTAATAACAACGATGAGAGCAGAGGCTAGGATGCCTGGGTGAAGGTGGACTACCCAAAGCTCCTTCCTGGGATCAGCAGGAGGTGAGAGATTGTCAGCTGTGCTCAGACTTCCACACCTGTGCTGCCTCCCAGGCTGGGGTCTGGCTTCCCAGGACCTGTCACTCACTGGAGACTGGTGAGAACACAGAGAGGCAGTTGAAGGAGAAAGAGCTGGGTATTTGGTCCTCAGACGGTCAGGGATCACAGCTACTATGCCCCCTAGCTGTCCCCCACTTCTCTCATGTACAGATTCATAACTATTTTCCCCTTAATTTTGATCTTGTCCTATTTCTTCTCTGTGAAAAGTAGTGAGTTCTATATCCAACTAGGGATTCTGCTTTATCCACCCATCTGCTCATCTTCTGGAGTCCGGCCGGAGGTGGGATGGGTGGGGTGCTAGGTAGGAAATCCTTTTCTTCTCATGGGAACATCAGTGTGGAGGGTAAGGTTGATTGCTGCTGATCTTCTTCTCGCTCAAGTGTGATTTTTGCCCTTCCCTGTTCCCTTCTGGTGAAAGACCTGCTGAGGCCCTTGGGCACGGGCCGGCTGGCAGCACACTCTGTGTACTGGGCTGGAAGTGCCACGGGGCCTGCCTGGCTTCCTTCACTACTGAGAGCTCCTTCAGTTCTCAGCCTTCCTCTGCCGTGGCAGGATCCATCGCCATGTTTGTGCTCTTGAGATATTGACCATGAGCACTACACTTTGATTTTCAGTATGCTTGGCACAGAACTGGTACTTGGGCATTGGTCGCCTGGGCATTCTGGGCATCAGTTGACTAGAATATAGTGATGTCTATTGAGGAGATAGGAGACAGGCAGCTGTGGCCATGGTGCCTGTCTTCCTCAAAAACAAGCTTGCTCCCTTCTCATGGCAAAGGCTTTCTGAATTTCTGGGTTCTCCAACTCTTAACCCACATTCTCCTTAATCTATCATTGATTATCACAAGCTCCTTGGACACAATATAGAAGTTCTTTTACTGGTTAACAATAGACTCCTTTAGCAAACAATGGACTCTATTTCTTCTTGACTTTCATAGCAGAATCTTATTTGAAAACTATTTTATTTTAAATTATGTGTATGAGTGTGTGTTTGTGTGTGGGTATATGCGTGTACATGCAGATGCCTGTGGTAGTTATGGGTGAGGATTCCCTGGAGCTGGAGTTACAGGGGGTTGTGTGTTACCCTGTGGGTGCTGGGGATCAAACTTGGTCTCTTTTTTTTAATTTAGAAAAAATTTTTTTATTTATTTTTACATACCAACCACAGATCCCCCTCTCATACCTCCTCCCGCTCCCCCCAGCCTCCCCTCCCAACCCACCTTTCACCCCCTCCTCCAAAAGGGTAACAACTCTCATGGGGAGTCAGCAAAGCCTGGTGCATTCAGTTAAGAAAGGACCAAGCCCCTCTCCCCTGTATTAAAGTTGAGGAAGGCTTCCCACTATAGGTAATGGGCTCCAAAAACCAGCTCATGCACCAGGGATAGATCCTGATCCCACTGCCAGGGGCCCCTCAAACAGATCCAGCTACACAATTGTCTCCCGTATGCAAGGGCCTCCCTCCAGTTCTCCCTGTGGGCGCTTCAGTGGAACATAGAGCCCTAGAGAAAGAAGGAGGGAGATCCTGAGAGGAGGGGAGTCAAGTATCTCAGATAGGGCGTTTAAAATTTGAGCTTACCAGGTGGTGGTGGGGCACGCCTTTAATGCCAGCACCCGGGAGGCAGAGCCAGGCAGATCTCTGTGAGTTCGAGGCCAGTCTGGTCAACAGACTGAGATCCAGGACAGGCACCAAAACTACACAGAGAAACCCTGTCTCAAAAACAAACAAGCAAAAAATGTATTGAGCTCTACAAACCAGGTGTGATGGCTCCCGCCTATAATCCTAGCACTTGAGGAGCTGAAGGGAGGAGAGATCCCAAGTTCTAGGCAAACTTGGGCTACACAACAAGACCTTATCTCAAAAACAGAAAAAATGATACATGCGTGCGTGCGTGCGTGCGTGCGTGCGTGGGCACACACACACAAAAGGTATTAATCTCTCTCTTAGTATGGTCTCTCAATCTTGACGCATATGTAATTCACTAGGAGTTTGAATAAGAAGTAATATTTAGGGGATGAGGAGACGGCTCCGTCTACAACATGCTTGCCTGAGTTGGATCCCCAGCACCAGACTATATCTCAAAAAAAGACATGTAACTTTGACCTCTGGCCTCCACATTGCTTATGTGCATGTGAGTATGTGCACATGCGAGCCTCCGTGTGTGTGTGTGTGTGTGTGTGTGTGTGTGTGTGTGTGTGTGTGTGCGTGCGCGCGCACACACACATGCTTGTGCATTCAGAAGCAATGTCTGTATCTCATCTCTAGAGACTTTGGCCTGTGGTGCTTGGCATCGTGAGTTTTAAATCTCCCCAGGTGATTCCGTGCACAGCCAAGGCTTACTATGTGCCTAATGCTGACCTCAGGTCTCACCACGAGCTTAGGAGTTAGGCCAGTGGCTGACAGAATGTGGTCCCAGAACCCGCCACATCATGTGAACTGTGTTAGAAATGTAAATCTTGAAGCCTCGCCACACACTTAGGGAGTAGGAATCTCAGGCTCTGTGATGTAATGCCTTCCGGGATATTCTGATGACTGCCTGCTCAAGCCTCGGAACCCCCAGACTGAGGAGTCACCCACTTCTTCATCGTTGAGGTGGAGAGACTTAGATGTTAGCTCAAGGGAACCTGGGCAGTTAGGTTCAGAACAGGGGCCAGAATGCCCATGTCCAGACCCACCCATCCTTTCTCTTTACCCACAATCCTCACAGGACATAAACGCTCCTCACCGTGGGTCACTGGGTCTTTTTCTCCTGTCTTGGCTCTGTAGCAAAGTTTAGCTCCATTTGGAACATAATTGCTCTTGCCCCGGGGAAGCAAAGGGCAGATCACCCCAGGAATCTTTCTAAAACAGTTTTATTAGGTGCTTAAAATAGCTTCTGGCAGATGGAGTGTAGAGAGAGAGATTGGCTCACAGCTGCCTGTGACATTTACGAAGTGTATGTGTTCATGGGAGCACATGGGCGTGCATGTGTGCACACTGCTTGCGCACCTGCATGGGGTGAGTCAGAAAGCTGAGGAGTTGAGAAAGGGCAGGAGGAGAATGAGGGTGATGACTTCTAATCTCCTTGACCGAGGCGGGAAGAGGCTTACATCAGGTTACACGTGGTTTGGGGGACTCCTCGGCCTTTCCCGGTGCATTCTGGTCAGACATGCTGGTCAGACATGCTGGTCAGACATGCTGGTCAGACGGGAGAAGGTCGCCTTGAAATGGGTTTCCGGGGCTGATGCTGGCGAGTGCAGCCGAGCTCCGGAAAGCTTGTGGGTTTCGATGGATTAAAAGCTTGAACTTTGGTTTGCTAATAAAAACACTGAGATTTCACTTCATTTTCCTCATTTTAAAGGCGATCGCTATATAAGTAAATGTAAATCCCATTTTGGTGCAGAGATGGGACAGAGATACTCATCAATCTAATCCTCTCTGACAGGCTCTCAATCGTCGTGGGCGGCTCTGACTCCCATGGCAGCTCACAACCGTGCTCTTGAATCCTGCAGCACTGCGTGTAGCTCTCAAACCTCTAACATGGTCGTTCTTGGCGGTTCAGCATCCTATTAACTCCAAGATGTTCTCCCCAGAATGTTTCACACACCCATGTACACAGAAAGGCCTGTCAGTACTTCGGAGGCCCAGGGCTCAGCCGTGAGTCACTCGGTTGTGGAGGCGCTGTGAGGAATAGCCCTCCAGCCTCCCGCCTCGAACCCTGCCCGGCCTTGAACCTCATCACTGCTGGATGACGAGAGACAAAGGTATCTAGACGTATACAGCATAGGCCTGCCTTAGAAGGGTCTTTGAGTAAGTGACTTCAGCTGTGGCCATGGGGAATTCATTCAGGGAGGGTGCCTCTCGGATCCTTCAGCCGTGGGGGCCCGGCTCTGGCTAGCCCATGCCTGTGTGTCCTGTGATCACACTCGGGATTCTTTCTCCTATACTCAGATGAGAGGAAGTCTCTTCCTCCCCGGTAGCTACCACCTGATTCTTTTTGCCTAGCGAGGCAGGGCCCCACTCCCCAGGCTGCTTCCTGGATCTCCATGGAGAAGGAGCCGAGCAGGAGAATGTGAACTCAAGAGACCTGGGCTCGATTCCAGTTTGACTCTTTTTGGTAGTGTGACCTTGGATAAGTTATTTCAATGTTCTAAGCTTCACCCTTCCTCACCTGTAAACTGGAGATAATAATATCTGTTCTGCTGACTCATTGAGATTTGCTGGGCGAATGAGAATCACTGTCAGCGAGCTGAGTCACAGCCTACATTGGCCTCACGTTACTCTTGTCCTGTAAGTTGCATCTGGGCTCTTTCTCAGCTTCTCACAGGTTGACATCCTGGTCCTTTGGGTCTCTGAGGGTGGCAACAGGATGAAGAATAGACCCTTAGTACTCCTTCAACCAACCAGTGTCCTGTGGCCAAGGAAGCTAAGACATTGTTGAGTTCTAAGGCATCCAGAAGCTAGACAAGCTGTGGTCAACAAACTACAGTCCTTCCGTGTGCACTGGTGCTGAAGGGTGAGTGTGGTGTGTGTGTGTGTGTGTGTGTGTGTGTGTGTGTGTGTGTGTGCGCGCGCGTGTGCGCGCGCGCGCTTGGAAGCTTCTACAAACAAGGTAGAGGGGTTCTCTGGCTGAAGATGCACAGAAGGGAGCCTAGAGGAACAGAGAGGCTTGCAGTACGGTGGAGGCAGGATGGGGTCCTTACTCAGGACTATAACAAGCCAATGAAAGGTCAAGTTTAAGCAGCAACCTTTGGGTGAGGATGAAAGGGGATGGCTCTGGGGGCTTTGGGATTGTTGGTTTCAAGGAAACCATGGATACTGTGTTTTCTAGCTCAGACTCTCAGAGCCCCAGAGGCAGAGGAAGTAGCGATAAGGACCTTCTGCCATCTAGATGCACACTAGGTATGGCTTTGCTCAGTCTCCAGTCCCTGATGAACTCTAGACCTACCTAGCCGACATGGGAGCTCAGACGCAAGAAAGCCCCTGGGCAAAGCTCATCTGAACGGACCCATGAGGAAGTGAGAGCCCCTCCAGAGGAGCCACCACAGAGTCTTCAAGTTAGGAGCCAGGGATGGGAAGGTGAGGGAGGATGGTAAGAGCTCTGAAAAGCATGGATCAGAACTTCAGGGGAAAGGGTCGTCAGCTGTGGTTCTCAAGATAATATCATTCAAGGGGTTGAAAAACTGGAGTCCCGACAATAAAATTGCAAATTATCCCGAGTTAAAAAAAAAATGAGGGCAGTATCTAAAAATAAAATGGCTGCACGGGGAACTCTCTAATGCACAGAGCTTTGAGAAGGGCTCATGTTCTCAAAAAACTTTTGACATACTTTTAAAATACATGAATTTGAAGCTGGGCATGGTAGTGCATGCCTATAACTCCAGCACTGGGGAGGTGGGGTAGGAGAATTGCAAATTCGAGGTCATCCTCAGCTACATAGTGAGTTTGAGGCCAGCCTGGACGACATGAGACCCTCTCTCAAAAATAAAAACCCAAATCTAATAAGGTGCATGGATTTGCTTTTGTGTTTTGAGATGGGACTCTCACCGTGTAGACCAGGCTGGCCTTGAACTCACAGACATCTGCTCGCTTCTGCTTCTGGAGTTCTGGCATTAAAGCTGTGAGCCATCAAGCAAAGCCAGAAGTCTATGAACTTGAACACACTAAGTAGAGCAGAGTGGTTAAGGCAAGAGTCTCTAGAATCAGACAGCGTTTAAATTCCCTGGTGCCACTTAGTGGCCGTGTGACCGTGGAGACCCCATTTAACCTGCCTCAGCTCTCGGTCTGAAGCTGCGAAATGATAGTAGCCACTTCATGAGGCCGTGGTGAATAAGAGGACAGGGCACACGGGAAATCCCTGCTATGGTGACTAACAGACAGGAAACGCACAGCGCCAGCCACCCTTGCCTTCCTACAAACACACACGAGATTCTTCAATAAAGAAAAGCTTCGGGGGTAGGGGGATGGGGGTGGAGGGCAGAAATAAAAGAACGGCCCAAATGGATGAGAACCATGCGAGGTAGACTGAGGCAAGTGACTTGTGACTGACCCCAAGGAGCTGTCACTGGTGAAGTCACACTAGACAAGGCATTGGTAGTGTTCGGTGGGAGAGCAGGTGTGACTGGCTATGGCGGTGCCATCCCCCTGGTGACACACTTTCACAGCAGACCCAACTGATGTAGAGTGGAAGGCTGGGAAAGCTTGTTCCCACCACCTTCCTAAGCGTCTACCTGTTTTATGAGATGGGCCAAGGCACGGCCTACAGATGCCACGATGGAGGATTGATTACCAGGAACTGTTCTGAAGAGTTGTGGGGTCAGAAGACTAAAAGAACACCTGGGTCTAATCTACAGATAGAGGGAAAGGGTGAATTTAGAAAATACAGAGGTTTGCTTAATATCTAGCCTTGTGAAGTTCTAGAAGGATGACTAAACAGATTATTTTGGGGTTCTCCACGTCTGCCTTGCAGTCTGGTAACCTGAGGGGTCCCCTGATATCAAATCATGCCATGTCTGCACACCACCCTCTAGTGACTCCCGTCTCACAGGGAAGAAAAGTCACATTCTTTTTTTTTTTTTTTTTTTTTGGTTTTTCGAGACAGGGTTTCTCTGTAGCTTTGCGCCTTTTCTGGGAACTCGCTTTGGAGGGCAGGCTGGCCTCGAACTCAGAGAGATCCACCTGCCTCTGCCTCCCGAGTGCTGGGATTAATGGCACGCGCCACCACCGCCCAGCGAAAAGTCACATTCTTTATGGTGGCCTACAAGGTACTGTGGCTGCTGAGACCTCAGGCCTCATGGTTATTCCCCCTCCTCCGGTGCTAGCGCCTTGCTCTTGGCTTCACTCTTGACCTGGAACACTCATCCAAAGAGAAGGCAATAGCTCTTCCTCCTCAAATCTTTGTTCAAATGTTACCACTTTAATGAAACTTTATAACTACCCTGAAGTACTCTGTTTCTACTCATCCCTGACATATTTTTCCTCTCTTGTACTCATTCTGATCAACACATTGCACATTTTAAAAATTTCTTTGTCTGTATTTACGATTCTGAGAACAGTACCCGCCGAGTTAAATACCTTTGTTTCGGAGGGAGTAGGTGGAGAGCGCTGACTAGCCTGCACTGGCCAGCCATCCCAGTGTGCTCAGAGTTGGGAGAGCCCCTGAAGCATGGTGCGAAGACCAGCCAAGAGCCAGGTGCCCTCTGTGTCTGATCTACAGTCTCCTCTTCTGTGACACAGTGACCAGACTGAGTGGGAGGAATGCCACGCACCCACCTCCTCCTCCTGTGGCGCAGCCCCTTACCAAGTCTGCCCTGACGGCCCCGCCAGCGCCATGCATCAGTGTGGGCTTCCAGACTGCTCACCTAGGCAGCCTGAAGCTGCCGGGCAGACAGACATGTTTGCTTAGTGGACCACTGCGGAAGGTGGAAAGGCTGTAGCGTCGTGATGAGGGCAAAGGATGGTCTCGGTGCCTGCCTTCCTGGTGCTAACACACCTGACCCTGACTCCCCGCTACCTTTGTACCATCTTAGTTAGAAGCCGTTCCTTCCCATCTGCTTAGTTTCTAGCTTTTCCAAGACTCGGTGAACCACATGCGTTTCCCTCCATGTTCCCAACGAGCTGTCCCCGAAAGCGGCATTTCTCCTTTCAAGAAGAAAGCGGTCCCTCCCTGCCTTCTGCTCTCCATCTCACCCAGCTTAATTCTCTGAAGCTAGTCAACCCGTAAATCCTCAGAGGGCCAGGGCTTCATTCCTAAGGACCTGGGCAGCTGGGTAGCAGCGGGGTGGGTGGGTGGGGGCTAGAACTTCTGGGGCCATGTTTTAGGTTCTTATCACTCAGTCCAGGGCTTGCTGGGAAGCTCTAGGGTGGTGGCAGGAGGTACTAGGTGCTTCCTTAAGGGAACAGTGATTTCGTGTTCCCTGCTGTGGGCTGGCCACAATATGGCAACTGCCGAACAAAAGATAGATGGTCCTAGGGCAAGCACTGCAGTGACTTCTGATTCTGCCTCCTCTTCTCTACAGCTTCTGGCTGAATCCCCTTTAGTCAGCTCCAGCCGATCAGGAGTGCAGCCAAAGTGCATCAGGAGAGAACCCTGGGGAGGTCAGGAGTGCCTGGCCGGGGTGCAGCAGGGCACAGCATGTATATTCATGTAGAAAGACTACATAACCCTGGGAAAGAGCATCGGGTGCTCAGGGTATTGGAGATCACCTTGGAGCGGCTTCTCCAACTTTCTTCAGCTGTCTGTAAAAAAGCCAAAAGTGTGGTGCTTTGTACCTGTAATCCCAGCACTCAGGGGGCAGAAGCAGGAGGATTGCCAATTTGAGAATAGCCTAGCCTGAGCTATATAGAGCTTATAGACCCTGCCTCAAAAACCAAACAGGAAACAGAAGGTGGGGATCACAGAGGCATGGAGTAATTATGGAAAATTCTAGCCATCCCAGCCTGGGGTCCAGTGATCCTGAGTGTCATGCCCAGGCTGGCAGCATCTGTTTTAGACGTGGGCATGGGAAACTCAGGGGCAGGGCCAGCCATTTGTATTTAACCAAGTCTGCAAACTGGTGTGAATGTCCCTGCCAAGGAGATGGCAGCTTCTGAGAGCCCTGCTATGGAGGACGCTGTCCTTTAATTTCGGGGAGCCATCCCGGCTTAGGTTCCTGGGACTGTGTGCAGACCCTGATCTGGTGCCCACCTGTGTGTACATTTTGCAGTCTCGGTGATGGTTTGGGGTCTGTGTCTACCAAGTCTACCACACATATTCTGTAACAGGGTGACCCTTCAACTCCTGTGGGGGATTTGACCAGTCTCAGGAAACTTAATCCGTTCACCAGGCCAGTTGCCCGGTGGCCTCTGGTGTCACCCATTGCTTGCCCATCCCACCCCTCCAGCAAGCCTTTGTGCCTTTGTCTCTGTTGGTTTTCCCACAGCCGTTCTTCTTCACTCTCAGTCACCAGAAGTCTATCAGTTAAGAACAAGACAACCAGAGCAGGCCGGGCTCATTGTGGACCGGAGCGGAACGGGACAGGGAGGGAGAGAAACAGCAATTTCCTCCTCCACCACCTTCTTCCCTTCCTCAGACCTTCCATCGCCCATGCTCGCTCCCGCCTGTGAGCCAAAGTTCTTGCCATCTTCGTGATTTGCGATTCCCGGCATGCTCCTACCTCTTGGGTTTGTGTAATTAGAAACAGGCTGGGGATGTGCAGCCTATGCACTGGTGTGTTAACTGCTTATCAGAGGAGAGAGAGGAACCAGGTTCGGGGATGGAAATTTCCACTCTCTCCCCACGCCTCTGTTTGTCTCCATTTTTCTCTCCCACTCTGCCTCTCCTTGCCTGTGTCATGCTCTTTCTGGATGGCGGCTTCTCCTCAGTTCGATCCTCTTCCCCCAGAGCTTCTGCTCCCTGCTATGGGGACACCTTGTGTTTGGAGCAGACACAGAGGCCAGAATTCAAAAACCGTCTCCTCCAAGCTCTGATCACATCCCAGCCCCCACCGCTGTCTCTGAAGAGACCCAAGCGATTTCCTGATGCCCAGCATGCAAAGGACTAGACCCCTCCCCGTTGCTGTTATGGTTTATTTTTATTTTTTACAAAACAGGAGAAAAGAGTGAATTGGGTAGGGGACAGGTGACACATTTCTCCACAAAGGTACAAAACTGCCTTATAGAAAGTCAACTTCAGAGCCCAGGCTATGAGACGAGGCATCCCTGGATACCCCTCTCCCCAAATATCCTTCAGATCCAGCTGGGGGACACTCCCACTTTGGGCCAGGCTCCCAAGACCGAAAGGAGAAGCCTCCTTCAGCTCTTGCCCAGGAGGGGGATGAGCAAGCAACTGATACTGTACAAAGAGAAGAGGGAGGGGACAGCCTGCGGGCCAGGGGCCTGGGGACACAGGCAGTGGCGTGGACAGCCAAGCCGAGGTCCAGGGGCCTCTGGGGAGGAAGGAGGCTCTAGGCAGAGTCCTGCCTGTTCCTTGGAGACACTCCTCAGAACAGCAGCTGAAGACCCCCCGGAAGGCCACAGCAATCATGTCAGAAGCTGCAAGAGCACCCCCAGGAGCCACCGAGGCCCGCCATTCTTGGCCAAGCTGCCAGGCCTCAGGCACGTGGACCAACGCCACTTTCCTGGCAGGTACCTGGCCCAGATCGCTTCCCTTTAACTGTCCTAGTTACTTTCTCTACCGCTGAGACCTGGCGGTGCCTCAGGAATGTGGAGACAATGGTGGCGGTGGCGACACTGTCTCCCCATTTGAGCATCTGGGCGGGTTCCTCCCCGGATTCCAGGGCAGGACAAGGGGTGCAGACATGACTCGGACAGAGGGGGTGCTCCAGCCCCAGAAAGCCCAGGCTGGAAAGAGAGGCTTCTCACCCACCCCCTGCTTGGGCTGCCGGCCTCTGCCAAGGTGGGCTGCAAGCCCAGCTGCCAGCAGGAGGACAGCAAGAGCCAGGATGGCTATGAGCCCAGGCTGGTCCCCCAGGGCTCTGTGGCAACGAGAGGCCTCTTTAGTCCTGGCCCAAACACAAGCCAACTGGGTGTGGGCATCAGCAAAGGCCACTTGCAGGCAGGCCCAGTACTCTGTGCCCGGAAGGAGGCGGGTCACGTTGTATCGGTGGGTGCCCTGCGGCAGTCGAGCCGAGGCGGTGGCTTCACGGTCCCGGAGGGAGGAGGCGCTAGACCAGGTGAGGTTGGTGGAGACTATGTTGGGTGGGGGCACCCAAAACAGCAGGATGTGATATGGGTGTGTCTCCTGCACACGGAGCTCCAGGCCTGGTCCCTGGTCCCTGCCTGGCTGGAAGGGAGCGTGGCCAACCACAACACTGACTGTCTTAGTGTCGGCCCCAACCAGGTTCTGGGCCACACAGGTATATAAGCCCGCCTCTGCTGCCGACACCCTCCGCAACTCTAGGGTCCCCTCAGGGAACACCCGGTACCTCCTGCCTGCATGAGCAGGCGCCAGTCGGACTCCAGCGGGAGTGACCCAGTAGATTTCAGGCTCTGGTTCAGCCAGTGCCCGACAGTGAAGTACTACGCTCTCTCCGCTGGCCACCTGCAGGCTGGAGGGGAAGCTTCGGGGAGAGATGAGGGGCAGGCAGTGGTCTGTCATCTCCCGGAACGGCACCTCCCGGACCGGGCGGCGCTGGAGGTCTGGAGGCTCGGCACACAGGGTGGACTGTGGCTCGATGAAACGGACACGGGTGCCCGTGGCATTGGCCCAGCGGATGACGCAGTCGCAGCGGATGGGGTTGCCGTGGAGCCCCACCTCCTGCAGGTTGGGCAGAGACTCCACTGTCTGCTGGTGCAAGGCACTGAGAGCATTGTTGTTGAGCATGAGGGTCTCCATCTGGGGCAGGTGGTGGAAGGCGCGGGGGTGGATGAAAGAGAGCCGTGGGTTGTTGGTGATGTCCAGCTTGGTCAGCTCGGGGAGGTTGACCAGGGCGAACTTGTCAATGGAGACCAGCTCCTCCATGTTGTTCAGTCCTAGCTCCTTGAGGTGCAGCATATTAGCAAAGTCTCCCGGCCCTACCCGCTGCAGTGGGTTTTTGTTCAGGTCTAGGAACTTGAGCCCAGGCACCTGCTCCAATGCCCGCTTGGGCACCCGGGCCAGCTGATTGTCATAGAAAGAGAGACTCTCCAGGCTTTGCAGTCCTTCCAGAGCGTAGTCGGAGATCTCCCGCAAGCTCATGCCGGCCAGCACCAGGCTGCGCAGGTTGGCCAGGGGTCGGAAGTTCATGTCCAAGATGGCATCCACCCTGTTGCCACCGATCATGAGGATTTCCAAGTTGGGCAGCATCTCGAACCAGCGGCTGTCAATGGTCCTAAGCAGGTTAGAGTTGAGGTGCAGCCGGAGCAGGTTGCCGAGGCCTTCGAAGGCCCTGGGGGCAATACGACACAGCTGGTTATGGTTGAGATAGAGCTCCTGCAGGCTGGTCAGCCCGGCAAAGCTGTGATCCTCCAGCCGGCTTAGCTGGTTCTCTTCTAGGTGGAGGCTCAGCAGCTGAGGCAGGGCCTGGAAGTCACAGTCTCGGGCATCCGAGAAGCTGTTCTGGGACAGATCCAGCTCTGTGAGGTTGGCCAGGTAGGCAAGCTCAGTCTGGTCTATTCGGCTGATGCTGTTGCTCTGTAGCAGCAGGGTCTGTGTGCCCGCCGGGATCCCTGGGGGCACTGCCGTCAGGAAGAGGTCATTGCAGTCCACAGTGGTGGCCTCGCGGTAGGAGGATCGGGGCGTGTACCAGGGCCGGATCTGGCAGGCACACTGAGGAGGACAGGGCACGCGCCAGGGTACCACGGGTACCACGGCAGTGGTACCAGCCACCCAAGACAGCAAGAGGGCAGCCACAAGGAGCCTCATGGTGGAGCTGGAAGGCAGGGGACCCTCCACAGGAAGAGTCCTGCTCTTCACGACTTGCAGACTGAGGGTCAGCAGCCCTGCCAAGGTCTGGGGAACCGCCCGCTCAGGGCCGTCATTCTACACGGGGTGGGTGGGCATCACTTCGTGCCCTCTCGGGTGTGGGTCCTCATCTTTGTGCGCTGGGCTGGGATTCACTCATGTCCTGGTCAGGCGGCCCTGGAAGAAGACAACAGAATTAGGGTTGAACAGAGTGAAGGAATGAAATCTGTCCCTCCAGCCTCCCCTGGTGGTCTCCAGAAACCTGAGGAACAGCCCAGGAGCTGGTCCGGATGGAAACCAGGCATCCTGGGCCCTGTTCTGCAGCCCCCAAGGTTCCAGGGTCCCCTCCTACCACCTTCTCTAAGTCTTTGGATGACTCAGAGGTGTGTTTGTCTGTGGTGTGGTGTGGTGTGGTGTGGTGTGGTGGGTGACGGTGGGGAGTACAGGTTATGTGTGCGCGTTGGGAGGAAAGGAGAATGGATGGGCTGAAATTGTCATCATTGGAGCCCAGATAAATGGGGAACAGATTGTTTGACCTTTCTTGCTCTTCCTCCCTCCTTGGATCACTGGTTAAGTGAGATAAATGATAGTTTCTAGACGTTTCTCTGGGGATGCGGGAGGAAGGAGGTGGTGGAAACAAACCCAGCTGTAAAATATGGGATGGGCTTCCCAGAACTCTGGAGTGGGGCAGCGGATCCTGACCCCGCATTCACATAGGCTGGGGTGCCGGGGGCAGTCCAGTCCTTCCTGGGGTCTCCTGGGTGAGCTTTGGTTTTGGCCATTGTTAGTTATTCTGCGGCGCAATGTTATTCATTGGGCGGCGCTGTTTACCATTGGAGAAAAGCCACCATAAGTGTTTATTAGGGGAAAGAGAGCAGAGGGGATGTGCTTAGACCTATGGAAGATCACGCAGGGAGAGAGGATGGAGGGGTCTGTGACCTGCTTTTTATGGATTTCCCCTGCACATGTGCATATGGGCTTACATAGCTATGCCACGCATGCGCATAGGTGATGCGATCACGCTGCACGCACCACTTTCCACCCTGGAAGCATGGGCCTTCCTCTCGCATTAGCCTGTTGGAGCTGCCCGGCAGATGTGCAGGCACTGGAGTCTACCTGCCTCAGCCCTGCAGGGGTGGTCTTCTGCAATCTGGCCCATTGTTCCTATCCCCCCCTACTCTCTGCACAAACCTTTGGGGTGAACTGACACCCCACCCCCCTTTGTTTCATTTCTCTGAGACAACTTCTGCTTGTTCTTCAAGACTCAAGTCCAGTCACTTCCAGAGAGTGTCTGCTGGGCTACAGGGTTTCCTGGAGGCCGATGAGCTCTTCGACGTTGGGGCACGTGTCTCCACCGCTGGGGCGAAGGGGCTGGCACTGTGTGCCCCAGTGGTGGGCTTGCTGCTGTCCCAGCCCTGCCCGGGTCACCTGGAAAGCTTCCTCTGCCCTTTCTTCACCACACCTGTCACTCAGGGCACGGCTGGTGCTCACTACAGTCCCGTGTCCTCAGGGCCCCTTCCCCCTGGAGGTCTCCTCTACTTGGAACCCAAGACACTGATGTATCCTTCCTCCTGGATGTATAAAATCAACCTGGCAGCCGGGCGGTGGTGGCGCACGCCTTTAATCCCAGCACTCGGGAGGCAGAGCCAGGCGGATCGCTGTGAGTTCGAGGCCAGCCTGGGCTACCAAGTGAGCTCCAGGAAAGGCGCAAAACTACGCAGAGAAACCCTGTCTCGAAAACCCAAAAAAAAAAAAAAAAAAAAAAATCAACCTGGCTTCTCTCTTAGAGCCTAAGGTCAGGCTGTACTGCCCTGAAGGTACATCAAGCCTTGGCTTAGAACAGAAGATGGACAGAAAACTGGGACATAAGCAGGGTGGTGGTGGTGACGGCAGCGGCGGCGCACACCTTTGATCCCAGCAGAGCCAGGCGGATCTCTGTGAGTTCAAGGCCAATCTGGTCTATAGAGGGAATTCCAAAACAGCCAAGGCTACACAGAGAAGCCCTGTCTCGAGAAACAAGCAAAACAAAACAAAACTGGGCCAGATCCCCGTTCTCCTCTTTGGCCTGGTCTGACTCCCAGGTAGAGGTCCGATCCAGCAGCTCTTCAGTGGCAGGCGTGCAGATGTGTTCCTAAGACTCTCAGCAGCTTTTTTTCCTGTGTAGCTGTCCTAAGAGGGCTGTGAGATAAACACTCACACGCCCAGTTTGTATAGGTCCAGGAGAATTCCAAGAATTCGGCTCCAGTCTCCATGCTGGGAAGGATCCATAGAGAGGAAATAAACCCAAACTGGAGGCTGTGCTGGTCATACATCGCCACTCTGCCTCAGGTCTGGCCCAGCTTGCTCTGGGCCCAAGGCTAGGGTGCACTGGCTGCCCTGAGGCAGGCTGGTGCCATTCCTGTCTTCCGGGCGAGGTCTCCCTTGCCAGGAAGCTGCAGGAAACTCATGCTGGTGTTTACCAGCTCCCAGGCTGTGCCTCTGTCTGGCCACACGGGGCTCTTTGCCTCATTATCCTGCTTCCAGGATGCTGGGAGGGAGCAGTGGGTGCAGGGCACCCCTCCCTGAGCAGGAGAGCAGCAGCATGCCTGTGTACATCTGACTGCGTCCCACTTTTCATAGCAGCTATTTCTGAAGGTGGGAAAAACAACGGTGACTTGAAAGGCACAGAGGTTTGCGTAGGGGTGTGTGTGCGCTGTCACGTAGATCTTAGGGTAAACAAACACACGTGCACCAACATGCGTGCCTGCCTACATACATGTGCCATGGGAGCCCTGGGAAACCAGCTGCCTCAGCTAGAGACGGGGGCTCAGGGGTGGGGGGCGCTTGTGGTGTACTTTGTGGGTTGGGAAAGCTGCAGGAAACAAGCCGAGAAGCACCTGCCATGTAGATGGCTCCAAGTGCCACGCTTCCACACCAGGGGCCGGGATACCAAGCGTGGCTCTACCTCTGCCCTAGGAAAAGCTCCTTGACCTCTCCAAGCATCTGCTGCTTTCTGTGTCCTTCATTTTTTTTAAAGAAAGACTGTCACGAGACTGAAATGTGCATGCTGCTCATGGAGAGAGTTCTAGAAAAGGTCAGCTCCTTTTCCAAGGTTGGGAGGTGCTCTTGCCACATAAGACCTCCCTTCTCTCTCCCCTCCTCCCTCCTTCTCTCCCTTCCCACTTTTCTCCATTCTCTCTTTTCTTCCTCTTGCTATGTAGCTGAGATTGTCCTTGAACTCAGGATCTCCTTCTTCCATCTCTCAAGTGCTCAGAGTGCAGGTGTGCAACACAGTGACCACAGGACTTAAGGAACAATAGTCTAGACAACAGACCATAGGGGGCAACAAGCTCCCCCTCTACTAAGCTTAGCCCCTGGGAGCCCAATCAATACTGGCTCCCAAGGTGGGGCGGAGAGCTGTGAGCCGGCAACAGCCATCTAGCAAAGAGTACCCATTGTTGGGGAATATTATTTTAAGGTATGTTACCTTTGTATGTTGCATTTGTTTAATTCTGTGAAGCTGTGTTACTGTGCTTGTCTAAGACACCTGATGGTCTAATAGAGAACTGAACAGCCAATAGGGAGGCAGGAGAAAGGATAGGTGGGGCTGGCAGGCAGAGAGAATGTATAGAAGGAGAAATCTGGGAGGAGGAGAAGGAATGAGAGAGGAAGGAGGACTTCAGGGGCCAGCCACCCAGCTACACAGCCAGACATGGAGTAAGAAGGAAAGAAAAAGTATACAGGAATAGAGAAAGATAAAAGCCCTGAGTCCAAAGATAAACAGGATAATTTAAGTAAAGCTGGGAAGAAACAAGCCAAGCTAAGGCCAAGCATTTATAATTAAGAAGAAGCCTCAGTGTGTGTTTATTTGGGAGCTGGGTGGCAAGCTCTCTAAAAGAGAGAAAAAAAAAAAAACAAACAGCAACAACAACCAGATGGAGAGGAAGGTGAGGCTGAGTAGGCAGCAAGGGTTCTTCCGAGGGGATCTCAGTGTGTCACTTGTCCTTTAGATAAGACCTGAGCCCCTGCCTTTCCTCCAACACCCTTGTTCTGGGTGCCAAGCCAGCATTCAGCTGTGCTCAAGGCCTTAGAAGCCACCAAACCTACAAAGTTCCATGGCAGACAGCTCCTCTGCTGGCCCCATCTGTCTGCCTGGGCAGGAACAGCAGAATGTGTTATTCCTGGGCTAAGAACAGGGCCGGCTTTA
Organism: Peromyscus maniculatus bairdii; assembly: GCF_049852395.1. NCBI lineage: Eukaryota > Metazoa > Chordata > Mammalia > Rodentia > Cricetidae > Peromyscus > Peromyscus maniculatus. The sequence continues at coordinate 42,494,508 of NC_134862.1, read as the reverse complement.
AGAGGAAGAGAGAATCGGCTGAATCTGGAACCCCAAAGTGTGGCAAATCCTTAGAGGAGTCCCTTCTCTTGAGGCTGGGCACATAGCCCCTCCTGATGGAGCCTGGAGCTGCCCACTCATTTGCCATCACCATTTAAGGCTGTCACGGACCTACTCATTCAAGCTGATCAGCGAGTCCTACAGGAGCCGCAGAGAAAGGGAATCGTCTTTTCTCTCTAATGTCCGGGTGACCAGGAGTTCATGAGCACACGCACATGCCTCCCAATTGGTCTGCAAGCTCCCTGTGTCCACAGAGAATGAAGTGAAGCAGAGTACTTGAGGGCGAATATGAATAATAAAACCCACAGAACACGGAACATTAAGTTTCATATCTCCACCAGCTCTGTGCGTGGGCAATGAAGGGATTCTTTACTTTCATTTTGTCAGGAGGACAACTAAGGTTCAGAAAGGTTATAGCAGAAGTTACGCAGCTTCTTTGTGGTGAGGGAAACAACCCCAGTTTTTTTTTTTTTTTTTTTTTTTTTAACTATAACCAGCCCCAGCAGCCCAGTCAACAAGGAATCAATGTTTGCTTGAAGGGAGCTGGGTGTTAGGCTGGCTTCGAACACTTGCCTCGGCTGCAAGTTCTCTCAGAGATGGACTTGGGTCCTTAGCAAATATATCTTGTCCCCTGAGGGGCCCACCAGACCCCTTCCTTGGCTCCTGGCTAGACTGGCCCCCTTGAGGAACATGCTGGAAGAGCCCCGTTACTGTCTGAGCCTTGGTGGGCCGGGAACCACAGGGTCAAACAAAGCTCAGTGCTGCACTTAGATCTGACCCTGCCATCTGACTGTGCCGTGGGTAGCCACCCGGGCTGCTGGCTCCCTCCAAAGGCACACCGTTAGCTTGGAAGGGCTTGCACTACAAATCCCAGTGGACCTATTGCTGGTTGGATTTGCTCCCGGAACCATCTTTGGACTTGGCAGAATGTATGGAGTCGATCCTCCAATCCCTCTGCTAAAAAGACCCTTGGCAAACCCCTAAAGGAGGAGTTTGGGGGGACACTGTCGTTCCAGCCTTCCTTCTCGGTCCCTATCCCTTGCAGCCCAGAGGTGGAGTCTGCTGGTGCATGTAGACTCCTCTTTTCCACCTTCCTCTCGCTCTCTGCTTCCATCCTTAGGCCCTGCCCAGCCTCTGAGAGCAGCCTTCCTCTAGCAGGAGGCAAAGCAAGCAAACAGGCCGCTACCGATTGCCTGGCCTTGGCCGCTTCGGTACCAGGTCCTCCTGAGCTGTGGAGAACAGACGGGTGGCATAATTGTGTGTAGCATTGATAAACTCCAGCCTCCTCAGCAGCAGGTGAGCACCGGGCAGGAGCTGCAGAGGGCGGAAGCCTGGCCTCCAGCTGTACACGGGGTCTCCAGTTCCCCTGGGAGGTGACGAGGTCCCTCACTCCTACCGCTCACTTAATCACACACAACCAGAGCTTCTGCACGGGAGACCCCGTGCTTATCTAGTCTTCCAGAGCCTGAATTCCATTCATAACTTATGCGAAGGAGGGCTGGGGGCGCGGAAGGAACTGGGCTTTACCACGGAGTTAGAGCCCAGCTCTTCCATGCTCCATGTGACCTTGGGCAAAGTACCCAGCTTCCTTAAATGTTGCCGCCGTGGAGCCCGGGATGTGATGACTCTGTTCCCTTCACTCCTTCCATTAGTGTGGCTTCTCAATCCGTCTTTGTTCCTCACCTTTTGTAGTCGTCGTCGTCGTCGTCATCATCATCATCATCATCGTCGTTGTCATCGTCATGGAGGTCTAAGATACTACACAGGCCTGTATACACCAAAGACACGGAACCCCAGGCTCCATGAACTTGAGCTAATCCCGGGTCAGCCCCACTCAGATCTAGATGTAACTATCCCAGCATTTAGAAGGTCGCTTACATGCCCCTGCAGGTCCATACACAACCCTACCTGGTGACCACTGCCTGACGCTAGCCTCACCGGCCAGCTTCATCTGTAAGCTTCTCCCCTCGTCCCTTTCCGCCATAAGTTGAGAACAAGGTCATCGGAACTGGGTGATTATTCCTGGATCTCCTACTAATACTTCCAAGTGGTTCAGAGACTCTCAGCATCCCTCTCAGCCAGGAAGGTGGGGCTCCTTTCTTGTTCTTACACCTAGAAATAAATCTATGCCTCGGGGTCCCAGCTCTGGCTACAATCCTCTTGGCCTGGGCCCTTGAGGCCCCTTGAGACAGGAAGACTGCTCGGTGGTCTCTGCTCCTCATGTTTCTAGATTTTCTCATCCCAGAGTCCCCGGCAGGAGACAAGAGGGTAGGTGGGAGTTATCCTGCACTCTTAGCTCCCCTACTCCCCTCAGAGCCCCTCACATTCACCTCGTCCCAAAGCCAGCCTCTCCTCTCACCAACCTGCTCCTCAGGTCCCGTCTTGGTCAGTTCCTGCATTCCCCAGTGCTGAAGGCCGGAAATCACTATTTTGCATTACACCTCTTCCCCTAGCAAATACACCTACTTACATCACCAGTCTTGACCCTTAGGGTGGCCTCTTTGGTGCTCTCCTCTTAACATCAGAGGCCCTCACATCCCCAGACCTTCTGCTCTGCCACACCCGACCTGCCGCCGTCCCCAGCACTTAAGGTTCTCACCCTGACTAATGCTCTGTTCCTTTCAGCTCTCACTCTTCTTCAGGCGCCAAACCTACCCCAAACACGGCTTCACCTGAAGGGAGGAGGCGCGAGGTAGCCCTGAGGGCTTCTGTGCTGGGGTTTCCCGTATGCCACCTACTTTGCCAACAACCCTGTAAAGGAAGTGCCACTTAGATGAGAAACTTAGCTCAGAGACGTTAAGGGACAAGATTGAGGTCCCACAGCTGGTCCATGGAGGGCCAGGAGGGACCGGATAGATCTCATCCACAGCCCTGGCTATTTCTGGGACTCTGGCGCCAGAGCTCAGCTGGTCTGTCGGGCAGCAGAGTGTGTGTGTGTGGGGTGCGATTCCTTTGTTCCGGCCTTGCTCTCTCCTTTCCTCTGGAATTTTAGAGGTCAAGGTTCTGATAAAACTCCATGGGTGGAGAGGGAAGGGTCTTGTTGCCAGGCAGGATCCTCTCTGGTGTCCAGGCAGAGGGTGTGAGAACTCCAAGCCTGAAGGGAGCCGGCCTCATTACTTCTTAATTAGAATGGAGGGTGCCAGCAGGTAGCACACGGTCGTTTCTGTCTGACTGTACTGCACCCAAACAGGCTGCAGGGGGGCAGGGCCAGCGAGCCCCGGCAGAGAGTGGCTCAGGCTGAGCCCACCTCTTTCTGCTGCCGGGGCTTCTGCAAACCCTCGGGGACCGCCTCTCTGACCAGAACCTCTCTCTTGAGCTCCTGGGCTGCCCTGGACCCCTCCATGAGAACCTGCCTGCTCGCCCTGCAGACTGAGAACTCTGCAGGGCCAGGAGCCTTGCTCAAGCTCACAGTAGGAACTCAGAACATTATCTGGACAAGGCCCAGGCCAGGCCAGGCAGGGATGTCGGTCTGTCTGTCTAAAAGATCAGAAGCCACAGGGACCAGGTGCCCAGAGAAGAGGCCTTTGTGTGGATTCTTCCTCCCGCCTCTCTTCCTGCCCCCTTAAAGGAGACCAGCATCATTCTGGAGTCTGTTTTTCCTGATTCAGACTTTTCTGTGGCCATTTTGCCTTCCTGGTCACTGCTCCTGAGTGAAAGTCACTTTTTTTCCTCATTCAAGTTTCTGTCTGGTTTAACAGAATCTTACATTCACCTCTACTCTTCTGGAGCTTTCTCTGGATCCCTCTAGAAAATCCCACAGACTCCACTGGCCTCTCCTCTGAGGCCAGCGGTTGAAACAGTGGATTTGGAGGGGACTCAGTAGTTGAAGCCTGTTGCCTGCTGCCGGAGGTGATGGAGAAGGGGATGGGAAGAATCTTTCCCATGCCCTTGCATAGTCGGGTTCTCAACCGGAAGTCCTGTCCTCCACTGTGCTTCTAGGAAGTTCCCTCCTGCCTAAAGCCTCCATCATCCAGCACCACTGTGGAGTGCTGCTGGATGAGCACCCCTCCACTCTCTCTGAAGCCACAGCCTGCCATCCTGAGGGGTTCCGGTCTCCTCTCTGCGCACTGTTAGGCAGGGTAGAAGGCCCCGAGGCCCCCAGCTGACAGGGAAGTGTGGAGAGGAAGGATTCTGCCCTGCCTGTGAGGCCCTTTGGGTCGCCCTGGCACCTGGTTGCAGGCAGAGGCAGGTGGGGTGGCCGAGGGAACGTGGAGCAGGCTAGTTAAACGCGGAGAGAGGCTAAACCCCTTCCAACGGAAAAGGAAAATGAAATCAGAATGGAAATTGATGAGGCGGGGAGGAAGGGAGACTCATTTCATCAGCAGGTTTACCAGATGAAGCCCGGAGATAAATCACACCGGGAGAAGGAGGCCTGGGCTCCAGGGCGCAGGCCTTCCTCTCTGTCAGCTCTGGCAGGCAGGCTGGGAGATAAATGGCTGCCGCTGAGGCCCTCGGTGGGTGTTTTTCTTTCTCCCTTTCCCCTCACTGCAGTGAGATAGCCTGCCCCCCTCACTGCAGTGAGATAGCCTGTCGGTCCTCGACACCCTCCCGTGTTTGCCCTGGCTGTCCTCTCACTCAGTCCCTCTTCTTCGGCTCTCCCTTCCTCATTGGTGACCTAGCAGCTTAGATCTTTCTTGCTCCATAATCACCTGGACTGCCTGCAGCCACAGGGAAGGCAGAGGGCAGGGCTTAGGGACTGGTGGTAGGCAGTACAGCCCAGGCCAGGGCTGGGAGCAGGCTTTGGATCATGGCCTCATCCCTCCTCGGGCCTATGGGGCCCTGGGCCAGGACTATCAGCAGCTCCAAGAAAGTTCTCAGAAATGCAGATTCTTGGGCCCACTCAGTCCTCCAGGACCAGGGAATGAGGGTGGGGCCTAGAAACCCAAGTTTGACCTGGATGACTTCGGAAGTCCAACTCTATAAACCAAGGAATGATCCTTAGAAATCTCAAAGGCATTTTTACTCGTAATGTGCTTCCTATTGCTCTCCTGACAGGTTAGGATGGAGTCTTCCAGAAGCCCCTCACCTCCTTTGTCCCAGGCACCGAGAAACTTCCAAGGAGCATCAATAAAGGTGTGGTGGTATGTTGGGCAGGGTACATTTGGTAATGGCGAGGGCACACTGTATAGGAAGGACAGGTGAGGTTTCACAGCTTGAGAACAAAACACAGAGAAACTCTCTGCGGGATAATAAGTTGTTACAGAAGGGGCCTGGGGCTCAACCATGGGAACAGTGCAGTCCCACCACACATAGGAAGTTAGACAAGTATTCATGGGAAATACGCTAAAAATGAGTGTGGGGGCTAGTTTTGTATCAACATGACACAAATTAGAGTCATTTAGGTTAAGAAAATGCCCCTACCAGACTGGCCATCTTGATTGATGATGGATGTGAGTGGGCACTGTGGGCAGTGCCACTCCTGGGCAGATGGTCCTGGATGCTACAAGAAAGCAGGCCGAGCCATGAGCTGCAAGCCAGTAAGCGCCACTCCTCCATGGCCTCTGCATCAGTCCCTGCCTCCAGGTTCCTGCCTTGAGTTCCTGCCCTGATGTCCTCTGATGACAGACAGTGATTCGGCAGTGTAAGAGGCAATAAACCTTCCTGAACGGACACATGGTATTTGGAAAGTCATGAGAAGAGGGAGTGTGGTCTTTTTCTGTCCGTCTGCTTTTTTCTATGTGGAGATACTGCATTCCCCAGAGAACCCAGAGTTCAAAAAACTATCTGGGAGGCAGACAGCAGGCCTCACTGGATGCTGATGCCTTGATCTCGGACTGCTTGGCTTCCAAAGTCGTGAGAAACAAATTTCTAGTCTTTGTAGATGCCCAGTCTTTGATGCTCTCTTGAAGCTGCCCAAGGAAGACCTGTTTGACAGTCACAGATGCCACTGCCCCTGTTTTTAATGGGAAGAGTATCAAGTGACGGGCTCAAGTTCACACAGCACAGTAACGGGCCAAAGCTAGAAGGCGCAGTGTGCTTCCAGCCAGGTCCTGATTTTCCCTACGGGAGGGCAATACTAATTAATGGCAGCCACTGAAACAGTCTGATGGTGAACCAGGCCTTGGACTAGGCAGGAGTGGCTGCCTGTGTGCTCATAATGCCACTGGGATGAGGGCGTGATGAGCCCCACTGCAATGTGAGAGGGTAAGTCCCTGGCCTGAGAGTATTCAGTTGTATAGCCAGGTCATTGCTGGCTGGTGCCAAAGCCTGTGCTCTGGGGTCTGATCCTTCAGAACCCTCCAGCCCCACTGCCCAATTCTCCTCCATCCCAGAATGGAATGACTTCTTTTTGATCAATCTCCTTTGGGTCTGGACCAACGCAAGAAAAAGAGGCTGGTCTCTGGCCCAAGTTTACAGGCCTTCCTCAAGGACGAGCCTGTCTCTACCTTGGCACAGCTTCTCTGCCATACCTGTGCAGCCTCAAAGTCCAGAGTGCCAGGCGGGCTGACGGTTCTCGAGCCCTGAGCCTGGTGGAAGGAAATGCTTCCATCTGTGATCAATACCAGGCATAATTCAGTGACTGCAGCAAGCACAAAGGAGTGGAGGTTAAATCAATATTTAGAAGCTTCAAAATTAAACTAATTAAGAGCAAGCCTTAATGATTTTTTACTGTCTGGGAATAAAAAAGACAAAAAGCCTGCCTATATTTCATGATTCCACTTTAGTTGCTGGTAATAATTTGGACGAGCAGAAATGGACGGTGCCCTGGCAGCCCTGCGCTATGCTGCAGAAGAAGGGCACCTTGTCTGAGGAGACAGAAGATGGGAGAAGCCGGAGCAGCGAGGATGCAAGGGGAGCGCAGTGCAAGGCCATGAGCCTGATGTCAGGGGTACTATGCACAGCACAGTGTACCCTCGAAAAGATATATTGAACTCCCACTCTGGATATTTGTGAATGTACCCTTCTTAGAAAGTAGGGTCTTCAGAGATGTAATGAAGCAAAGATGAGATCATCAGGAAGACCCTAATCCAATATGACTGATGTCCCCGTAAGAGGAGGAAAATGCCACATGAGGCACATCCTCAGGGAAAAGGGACAGGATGCAGCTCCAGGCAAAGGAATGTGCCCTGCCCCTCTGCCCCCCACCCCCACTGATGGCTGTGAGTGGAAACCAGCAGGGGCAAAGGTGGATTCCTCTGGTCTTCTTGAGGGAGGCTAGCTCTGCTAACGCCTTAAATGTGAACTTCTAGCCCACAGAACTTCGAGAAATGTGCTTATATTGTTTGAAGGGACGAGTTTATAGTGCTTTGTTATGGTAGTCTTAGGATGACAATCCAGGGATTCTGGGTTCTCATTCCAACTCTGCTACTTACTAACCATGCCAATTAGGGTGAGATGTTCACCCTCCATTACCTCCTCTGAAAAACGGGGATAAGACCTCCCTCTCTTTTAAAGATCTAAAACCTGAGGGTAAACATGCACCATATCTGTAGTGCTGACTCAGCACTGGGAGGGTAAGACCCAGCAGCCAGCCGTCAGATGAGCCTGGTCCTAGGCCCATTGTACGGATCCAATCAGACCACAAGGGAGTGTTCACTGTGTCACTAGAGATGCTGTGAACATAAAAGGTGTTTTTATCATCATTTTTAGTGGAAGGATTGGATGACATCATTAAAAGATATTTTCATTATCATATATATACATATACATATCTGTATATATGATGGTTCACACCTGTAATTTCAGCATCTTGGAGGCTGAGGTAGAAGAATTGCTGTGAGTTTGAGTTCAAGGTCAGCCTAGGCTACTTACTGAGACCCCTTCTTAACCCACCTGTGCACACCTGTAATCACAGCACTTGGGAAGTGGAGGCAAGGGAATCAGTTCAATGCCAGACACTACTACATAATGAACTGGAGGCTAGCCTGGGCTACATAAGACCCCATCGTAAACAAACAAACCCAAACCAAAACCCCAGCACGTCTTGCAGTCCCATCTCATTCTCATTACATTTTCCCAGAAGTACAGTAAGATTGGTTCCGAGGGGTGTCGGTTTTGACTGACAAGATTTCTGGAGTGTTCTGAGGTGTTGCTGTCCCTGCCCCCGTTGGCCAGCTTAAGGGAGGGGTCCCACAGCAATTTTCCTTTATCCTCTTTACAGCATATGGAGTATGAAGGGGCCAGGGAAGCACATAAGCCGGAAATAAAATTCTATCAAGAGTCACCCGAAGCCCTGTTCGCAGCTTAAGCAAATGTTCTTAAAGGTCCACTCCTCGGCCCTGGTGCTGCATCCCAAGTGCAATGCAACAGGACAGCTGCTCTGTGGGAGCCTCCTCTGGGGTCTGTGGGAGAGGGTCTTCAGGTGGTCTCCGGATTTCAGAAGAAGCTGCAGCTTGTAGCAGTGGGGGGGGGGTGTCTCAAATGGGGTCCCAGGGAAGCAGCCTTCCTCCCACGTGACAGTCACCATTCTTCTCATGAGCCTGTTTTGGCCCCTCACTCCCACAGGGATGGGTGACAATCGCCACCGCCACCCCATCACAACGCCACCATCTGAGATTCACTGCCGTGCCCTCCCTGCGGGGTCAGCCCTCTTTCTTGCCCTGTCAATACCGCCAGTGCCATGCCTGCCATGTGCATCGTTCCCAGCTCTGCTGGTCAGCGGCTCTGTCTGTCATCACCGTCTATTTGAGTGACCTCCCCTGGCATCCTCATCGTCATCTGCTGCCTCCATCCTGGGCTTCCCAAGACCCTGATCACCATAGGAACACAGGCATGTCTCACAGTTGTGGTGTGTACGAACCCCAGAACAGACCCAGATCTTGCCACTGGCAAAGACACACGAGATGGTGAAATTCCAATAGTGAGAAGACATGGGGCACAGAAGTACACACACAGAGAAGTGTGCCCATAGGCATGTGGTGCTCACGTGCACAGAGCTAGAGGAACAGGCATGGTATGGGAAGGGAGAGCAGGGGCAGGTCCAGATGCCGGGGAGCTCTGCTTTCCACATACTGGACAGGAAAAGGACCACCATTTACTCCCTGTTACGTGTTTTCAGCTCTTGCCATATCAGAGAATTATGAAGGAATCTTAACATGGTGTGGTGATGGGTAGCCATAATCCTCACATTTGGGAGGCTGAGGCAGTGACAGGGATCTGTCTGTCTATCTGTCTCTCTGAGAAAGCATCTCACTACATATCTCTGGCTGGCCCGAAACTCTGTATGTAGACCAAGCCGGCCTCAAACTCACAGAGATCCACCTGCCTCTGCCTCCCTAGTACTAGAATTAAAGGCATACACCACCACACCCAGCTAGGATCTCTTAAATTACACTGATACCTAAGGTCTGTCTACTCTAGCCCAGTTGTATCATCTCTGAGAGGAGGATTCAAGTATGGCATCCAAACAGAACTTTCTAGAATTTCTTTGTATGTAAATTTTATAATAGTAAAACAAACAAAACCCCCACACCATTTAAACTCCAGCGTTGTTGATATTGAACTCTCCAGGAAGAAGTGTACCAAGGTCTACATCTTAGTCTGAAATGTGCCAAAAAGAAGATGGACAATGGACAGAACTGGGAGTTAATGGTGAAACCAGGTGGCGGGTATGGGAGTATCACTGAGATTTCTCCGACCTTGCTGTCCGTGGGAAACTGTTCATAGTTATTTTGGTGTGGAGGTGTGAGGGATCCCTGATTACTTAACTGCAAAGCTAGGGCTGGGAACCGCACCTTCAAAAGAAAACAGATGTTTCTCACACCTCTCCATTTAAGTGAAAGAGCAGACCTGCTTTCTTATCCAGCCGGGCAGACTCTGAGCAGGGTTTCGAGGCTCTGCTGAGTGGGTACAGATGGCTCTACCCAGGATATCAGGGAAGGCAGAGGGGCTGTGGGAGAGATGCTGCTGCGGCCCCCACAGGGCTGCTCTGTGGGCCAAAGCTGGGCTGGCACTCACCACAGTCAGAGTAGGAAGCAGTTCTGCTCTGTGGAGACACCCCCAAACCTCCCAGTTCTAAAGCCCAACTCAGCATTCTCAGCAAGGATTCAGCTCCCTCTTAGGAAAGACAGCTTCCTAGCTGACTAATGCAATGTGTGGGGAATGGGACCGGGGGGCCTGGGGGTGGCATTTTGGGCATCATGGTGAGGGGCTGGGAGGATGCCACGGGCACTGTGATGGAAGATCTGCTCATCTGCATGCTCCTCCACAGCCTGCCCTGAGCCTGCCCTGGTGCGAATGCCATAGCAACATCGTGCTCTTTAAACACAGGAGTTTGTGCTGCCATCGCAGAGCAGAATTAGGCAATTTAATTAAGGCGCTGGCAGCAGACAAACTTTGTGAGTTAAAGGCATTTTATTAAATCCCATTGTATTATGCAGCTTGCTTCCCGCAGGGCCTGTGGAACTGGGAGAAGACGGGAGAATTCATGGGGGGTTTCTTTTCCCTTCCTCGCTGCTTCTGGTCCTCCCTCTAGCTTTAAGACGGCATGACTGCATGCGTGGGGGGAGGGGCCTCCCAGCCTGGGGCCCATAGTTCGAACGAACGCCACTATTCAAGCTGTGGGTTTTTATTTTTATTTTTTTTTTCAGGATCGGGGTTCGACCCCAGTTTCAGTGTCAGCCATGCAGCTCTGGTTTAGACAGATTTGGGGGCTCTAAGGCCTCACCCCATTGAGCCCCATTCCCTTGAAGCAGGAACTGCTAGCATTCCGATTTTGCAGATGAGGACAGGGAGGTGTACAGAGGTGAAGGAAATAACCCCTTGACAACTGCATGCCATAGAGAAGCCAACTCAGATTTGCCTGGTGGCCAACAGGGACACTGTGGAGGCCCATGTGACTCCTGGTTTGCACCAAGTGGAACAGGGCCCCCTGGCTGGTAATCTCAGCGTGTCTCTGGGAGGCCTTCCTGTGTTAGCCAGCACAAGGGCACGGCTCAGTCCTGGCCAGTTCTGGAGCCTGTTGGCTCTTAGGTCCCCAGTGGTCCCCTAGTCCCCTGGTCATAGTGCCTCCTTGACCTCCCCAGGTGGTTAGACCTGTCTGACCTCAAGAGGAGCTAGAGCTCTGCGTCCTAGTGCCAGGGCCTGCTGCAAAGGGAAAGACTCGCCCTCATCCAAGCCTCCTGGACATGGCATCATGGACTCGGGCCACCCAGCCACCTGGCTCCACACTTGCATACCAGGGCAACCTCTCGGACTCCATTTCCTCAGGTTTAGAATGGGAGAAGTAATGTATGAAATGGTTGCAGGAAAATTAGCCAAGTTCTCTGCCAGGCACTTGCCAATCACTGTCTTTGTAAATCCTCGAAGTTCTGGTTGTATCATCTCCACCATGCAGAGAAGGAAGCAGGGGATAAAAGAAGGTAAGCCTCTGGCCAAAGTCACTCAGCCAGTATGGGGCAAGAAGCAGGGCTGCCAATAACAGGTGACTGATTGCATATAGACACATCTGCAGCTGTGTGTGCACAGCCACATACACATATGTACGCATGGGGCAGTTATGCTGATAACTTCTGTAGCGAGCAGTCATGTACAGTGAGCTCACAGCCACGTATTTTATTTCTTAGCTGGACTGGCCACTGTCTTAGCCTGCTTGGACACAATCACTAAGTACCATAAACTGGGTAGTTAATAAACAACAGAATTGATTTATCACAGCTCTGGAGCTGGACGTCCAAGAAGAAGGTATTGGCAGATAAGGTCGAGGCGGCCTGCTTCTGGTCCACAGGCGAACGCTGCCTTCTCAAGGTAGAGAGGCTCAGGCAATTCTGGGGTTTTAAACAAGCATGCACCCCACTTGTGTCCGAATGCCAACACTTGCACATTAGGTTTCAGCAGTTGGACAGCGGACACAGCGACCCAGGTTACTGCAGTGCGGGGAAACCTTGGTGAAGCGTTTTCCTGGATGTGCCTTCTCTTCTTGCAGCGTGGTCAAGAGCTGCAGCCCTGCCGGTCTGGCTGCAAGGCCTCCCACTATGGTTGGGAGGTCTCCTTTCCTCCCCACTCCCTACCTCTGAGACCCTGGGGCTTCCACATGGTTGCTCCTTGGTCCTATGGCTTTGGACATCAAGTCCATGTGAGTAGACAGGACAGAGAAGAGGAGAGCCGGGTGGGAGGGTGCCCAGTCCCACAGCACCACACAGGTCCTCCCAGAAAACAGCGACATTTGGCAGTGAGAAATCTGCACTCACTGGGCAGTGGTGGCACACACCCCCTCCCAGAGCTTCCCAGCTGCCTCCGCTCAAGTAGGGCTGTCAGTGTTCCTGCAGCCAGTGGGGATGACATCCTGCAGGGTTAGCCCCTGCAGGGGACAGCTGATGGCTTTCTCTGGTCTCAGCCAGGAGTCATTACCCATGGAATGCCTGGTTTAAACAAGTGATTAGGCGGCTGTATTAGAAATGCCTGTGCTTCCCACCAGGGAAGGATGGGAACTTCCCAGACCACAGTCCCAGCCACTCTCCTACAGAGGCTCTGCTGGGGAGCCCTGCATCCTTCCTTAGGAGGTATCCAGCCAGTACCCAGAAGGGCTCTAAACTGGACAGGTTGTCAGGCACAGAGCCCACTTCTGCCCACACCTTGACGAACACAAGGACCCTGAGCAGTTTCGATGATTTTAAAGCTCCCAGGGAGCCAGGGACTCACAACACGGGCAGTAGTTTGCTGGTTCCTTCACCTCCAGGAACTTGAGGGCAGGAAGGAGTCAGAGGGGAGACAAAGACTGGAAGGTTAGAAGATCGACTTCATGATCAACTTGCCCCACCTGAAAAGCTCTGAGCCTGGGAGTCCATGGTGGGGATTCCAGGCCAGGGCAAGGCTGGGCAGAAACTGTAGGTGGCCTGGGTGGGTGGGGGGGGCTGCGTTTTGATGAGGTTCTCAGCAGTTGCTCTGCCCCCAAGGCTGCTCCCAGCTTGACTCAGGATGCTGGCAAGCCTCTTGCCATGGCCACGGCTTCCCCCTTCCCACCTTTCCCAGGGATGACTCTGTTTGAGGGCCAGGCTTCTCTCTGCTGGAAGAGGGGGGCCCTGAGAGAAGAAGATGTGGCTGAGGCGGTTTACAGAAGCTTGTGTGCAGCAGAGCGCTGGCCTCTGGGATTACCCAGGCAGTGATGGAATGCCTTCCTCATTGCCTCATTTTTCCCACCGTGACAGCTCCGTATCTACCTTCCCCTGTCACCATGCTGACAGCCTTTCATGATGAAAACAGCCCTGATGTCATATAAATTCTTCCGGAATCCTAGGGGCTAGAAGGAGAGCCGGTTTGGGAAGCTGGGGAGCCAAATGCTTTTCACCGCATATTGTGGGAGAGAACAAAGCCTCCGAAACCTTAAAGACTTGTGTGCAGGTTCTGCCCTGGCGTTTTTTAGCTACTGACCTTGAACCAATTACTTAACCATTCCGCACGTCCGTCCGTTTCTAGGTCATAAAATGAGAACAGTACCTCACAATGTTATCTCGAGTGTTAACTAGAATCATGACAGAGAATCCGGCACACAGCTGGTGTTTCACAAGTGAGTTCCTGTTCCCAGTGGGCATGGGTAGGGACATGGAATTACTACCCATTAGGTCTCAAACCCAGGACAGAAGGCTAGCTGAGGCGCCTAGTAACATACTAAAGTGATGGACACTGTCTGCCAGCCTCTCTCTCAGCATCTGCCAGTACCCGTTATAGAGATATCCTGGCTGGCATACCCCCCTGCGCCACCCTAAACTCTCCAGCCCAGAGACTGGGCTGGGTCCCTTCCCCAAGCTGCTCTTCTCCATATAACCCAGCCATGTTGGCTACACTGGTCTCTTGCTTCTTGGCCAGTGCTCTTGGTTCCCACTCTCCCGGCCTCTGGCCTCTTGGCTTCTGTGTCCCCCCTCCCCCATCTCCTTACATGGACCCATTTAGTCCATCATGTTCCCCCAGGACTCACCAGATGCCTCTGCCTCTGGCTATGCTTTCCCTTGTATCTGCAATAAACCTTCTCCTCCACCCATACCAAGGAGCGTCATGTCCTCCCCCTTTTATTTCTTCTTGTTGTATTTCCTTCTCATTCACTGTCGCACTGGTAGCACCAATGAGGTGTGATGGAGAGGGGGCCGTTGCGGGTGGCCACTTGGTTGCGTGGAAGCAGTGGTCAGGGCTCCTTTCCCTGTGGTAGACTGGAGTCTACCAATCCTCGTGGCTTCTCCACCAAGCCGCCCCTGGAGCCACTCCCCGACATCCCACAGCGGCCATCTGGGCTTCCTTCTGTGTCTCTCATCCCCAGAGTTGCTAATCTCCTTGGTGATGAGGGCAGCTCCTCCCCTCGGCCTGCCACCACCTCCATCCCCTGTACCTGCATGATCTGGAACTTTCCTTCATGCTTCCAAGTCTTTGAATCTGTCCTTCTGGAATTTTCTTCTCTGCTCAGGGCATATTTAGTTATTCAGCTCTCTCTTGTCATACTTTTGTTTTTGTTTTTTTGAGACAGGGTTTCTCTGTATAGCTTTGGAGCCTGTCCTGGAACTCACTCTGTGGCCCAGCCTGGCCTCGAACTCACAGAAATCCTCCTGCCTCTGTCTTCCGAGTGCTGGGATTAAAGGCGTGGGCCACCACTGCCCGGCTCTTGTCATACTTTCTGCTTGCTGTAATAGTGCTGGTCCAACCGTAGCAGGAGCTGGTGGCCTTGGCTGCCTCCCTAGGCTGAGTTCCTCAGGGCAGGGGCTGGGCACATAGTCAGTGTTCATCAGCTTGTGTTAGGTGGAACAGATTATGGGGGTACCCTTTGATGAAAGTTTCCTGTTAAGGGGGCAGTCCCTCTCCCACTTGGGTCTTACCAGAGCAGGCCTGGTCCTGTGTGTCGACAAGACAGGGGGCCAGGCCTGCTCAGTTGGAGGTGTAGCCATCTGGAGTCTGTACTTCTACTCCAAGCCAAGGCAAAGAGCCACCATTGGCTCAGGTGCCATCTCCCCCTCGCGCCTGCACAGCAAGAGGGAAAGGACAGGGTGGGGACGAGGAAGGGAACATACGAGCAGGAGAACACAGAGTCCCGTGGACCTCTAAAACTGACATCCTGCAGTTATTAGATAGATGAAGGAACCAAGGTAACTTCCTGGTCAAGAGCCATCTGAGAAATTACACAGCGAAACCTGGAGCCAGACTGGTCCAGCCAGGAAGCAAGAGCTCCTTTCTAAGATGCTTCCTTCTGCAGATACCGCAACACGGTCCCCAGAGGAGTCAGGGAAAGGCTCACACTGAAGAACTGTATCTGTGTGGTTTGTGTTTCTGCTGCCTCTTCTTCATAGACCACAGACGGCAGGTGTAATAAGTATGTATGTATTGATGGGTTGGATAGATGGATAGATGGGTTTATGGGTGGATGGATGGATGGAGGGATGGCTGGATAGATGGGTAGGTGATATGATTGTTAATGTTGTTTGCCAACTTGACAGGATCTAGGATCACTGATGAGACAAGCCTCTGAGCATTTCTGAGGGGTTATCTAGGTTAGGTTAATCGATGAGGGAAGACTGATCCTAAATATGGGTAACACCATTTCATGGGCTGGGGTGCCAGACTTCATAAAAAGGAGAACGCTAATGGAATGTCAGCATGACTTTTGCTCTGCTTCCTGACTCTGGACACGGTGTAAGCAGCTGCCTGAAGTTCTGTTGCCATTGAGTCCCCACTGTAGTGGACTGTATTTTCCAACTGTGAGCCCAAACAAAGCCTTCCTCCCTTAAACTGTTTCTGTCCCAGCAACAAGAAAAGTTGTTTATACAAGTGAGTGGATAGATGGATGGATGGATGGATGAGTGGATGTGCGTATGGATCGGTGGGTGGAGAGATAGATGCATGGGTGGGTGGATGGATGTCCACATGGGTGGATAGATAGATTGGTGCGTGGGTGAGTGTGTAAATGGATGGGTGGATGGGTGAACGTATGCATGTATATGTGTGTGCCTGTATGTATGTGTGCTGGATAGTTTTATGTCAACTTGACACAAGCTAACGTCGTCTGACAGGAGGGAACCTTGATTAAGAAAATGCCTCCATAAGATTGGGTTGTAGGCAGGCCTGTAGGACGTTTTCTTAATTAGTGATTGACATGGGAGGGTCCAGCCCGTTGCGGATGGTGCCACCCCTCGGCTGGTGGCCCTGGGTTCTGTAACAAAGCAGGCTGAGGTGAAAGCCAGTAAGCAGCACCCTTCTATGGCCTCCGCATCAGCTCCTGCATCCAGGTTCCTGCCCTGTTTAAGTTCCTGTCCTGGTTTCCTCCAATAGTGGACTACAATGTGAAAGTGTAAGGCAAATAAACCCTTTCCTCTCCAATTTGCTTTTGGTCATGGTGTTTCATCACAGCAGTAGAAACCCTAACAGTATGGATAAGACAGGCCGATAGAAATATAGATGGGTGGGTGGGTAATTAGATAGATAGATGGTGGGTGAATAGATGGGTGGATAGGCGAATATATGCATGTATACACATATGTCCATAGAATACTGTAGAATATTGGCTGATTTCATTGTAGATCCTGGACAGCATGGCATGTGGGTCCCAACATCAGCTTCTAAGGCACCCTCTACTAAGTGACACCACATGAGGCAGAGCATGCCTTCTCGACTTACTGACAAGAAGCTCCAGAACGGCTCCTTCTCTGATTTGGTGACAACCCGGACCAGCTAGTGACTTGCCATCCCACTGTGTGCGGTCACCTGTACTTCCTGGCCAACGTCTGCCTGCCAAAGCATGGGAGGAGGAAGTCCTCTGTAGGAGAGGAGAGGGGCATCTCAGATACGGGAAGGGCTGAGACCAAGCTGCTTGGACCCAACCAGCCCATCTTCCCAGGAACTTGATGCCGTTATTTGGATCAGAAGTACATGATCTGAAAATACTTGGTACTCCCTTTTCTTGTTGGCATTTTTCCTTTTTATATGTCTATTACTGTTTTCTTTATTTTTTAGCGAATGTTTCTTAAAAAAAAAATAACCAAACAAACCTTGTTGTTTCCATTGAGGCTGAGAGGAAAGAGGGATGGAAAGAGGGTGTGGTCCCAGAGGCTAAGGATGGAGAGAGGGCGTGGTCCCAGAGGCTAAGGAGAGAGAGAGAGAGAGAGAGAGAGAGAGAGGGGCTGGAGTGTGTGGATGAAGTGAGGAGATAGGGAAAAGAGGGGCTAACCGATAGGAACTGGGTGGACCTCCTTTCTGCATAGACGACTGTGGAACAGCAGGACCCAGGCAGGCCACTCTGAGCTCCTGATCCATAGCCCAGCCCAGGGACCCAGCAGCACTTACAAACTTCCTTCTCGGTTGTCAGGGCTACCAGGACAGTGGCTGGCTGACTGCTGAAGCAGTGGGAGAGGAGGAGGTGCTTAGAGCTGGCCTCTGCTGACCAGAAGACTCTGACTACAGGTAACCAAGGAACGAAGGAGTAACAGGGGCTAGAAAGGGCCAGAAGGGCCTGGGGAGCGGGGCCTGTGGGGTTAATCATGCATTTCCGGCCTTCAGGAGAGTTAATGCCCCATAGACTAAATAAAATACTACACAATTGCAAAAGAGGCATCCACAGTGTATCAGATACACCACACGGTCACTGTGTCTGTCTGCCACCCTCAGAGTGACAGATGGCTTATCAGAAGCCACTCTGACATTTCCAAATGTGATGTTTTGATACAAGGTGCCATTCAACAGGCTGAAACCTCAGGTAGAGCCGGAATGTAAATGAGGAACATTTGCCTCCTTTGTCTCCTGACTTGAAGGTGAGATACACTGACCACAAGGACAGCCAAGGCTGGAAAGAGGGCGTGGTCCCGGAGGCCAAGGCTGGAAAGAGGGCGTGGTCCCGGAGGCCAAGGCTGGAAAGAGGGCGTGGTCCCGGAGGCTAAGACTAGAAAGAGGGCGTGGTCCCGGAGGCTAAGGATGGAGAGAGGGCATGGTCCCGGAGGCCAAGGATGAAGAGAGGGCGTGGTCCCAGAGACAGCAGGTGGACAGGTGAGTGGAAAGGAAAATGGATGTCAGTTGCCAAAGAGCCCAAAGAAGAATGGCAGAGGCCAGGACAATCTGAAGTTCAGGGGAAGCCAGGCCAGGTGAGGTGGCTTAGGTTTTTGAAGTGGGTCACCTTGTGACTAAGAAGAAAGGAGCAGCATCAATAACAGTGGCCTGAATTGTCCAATGTGACAGCCTCACAAGTGGTCACCGAGCAGCTGTAATTGTGTGTGTGTGTGTGTGTGTGTGTGTGTGTGTGGTCTAAATGGATCCCAGCTGTACACGTAACTACATACTCAACATGGGTACGGGAAATAGAACCCAGGTCTTCTTCAAGAGGAGCAATGTGTGAGTGTGTGAGTGTGTGTGGTGGGTCTAAATGGATCCCAGCTGTACACGTAACTACATACCCAACATACAAGAGTAGCTCTGTGTGTGTGTGTGTGTGTGTGTGTGTGTGTGTGTAACTGATGAGCCATTGCTCCAGCCCCTGAAATAATATTTTTATATACAGTTTTGGTGATAACGATTTCTCCTGTTCCCTTTTACTTGTTTAATGTGTTCATTCAAATAGCACCATTACACTGTGGGCTATATTCTGTTTCTACAGGAAACTGTGGATTAAAGACTTAGGTTGGAAACCTACTTCTACCACTTACTTGGGGACTGAACTGGCTGGTTTTGTGTGTCAACTTGACACAAGCTAGAGTCATCAGAGGAAGGAGCCTCAGTTGAGAAATGCCTCAGTGAGATCCAGAGGTAAGATATATATTTTGGTTTTTCAAGACAGGGTTTCTCTGATAAATACATTTATTTACTATGTATACAATGTTCTGGCTGCATGTTTGCCTCCAGGCCAGAAGAGGGCATCAGATCTCACCACAGATGGTTGTGAGCCACCATGTGGGTGCTGGGAATTGAACTCAGGACCTCTGGAAGAGCAGCCAGTGCTTTTAACCTCTGAGCCATCTCTCCAGCCCAATATTTTCTCATTTAGTGATCAATGGGGGAGGGCCCAGCCCGTGGCAGGTGGTGCCATCCCTAGGCTCTTGGTCCTGGGTTCTATAAGAAGATGGGTTGAGCAAGCCATGTGAAGCAAGCCAGCAAGCAACATCTCTCAATGGCCTCTGCATCAGCTCCTGCTTCCAGGAACCTGCCCTGATTGAGTTCCTGTCCTGACTTCCTTCAGTGATGAACAACAATGCTGAAGCATAAGCCTTTTCTCTCCAACTTGCTTTTTGGTCACAGTGTTTCATTGCAACAGTAGAAACCCTAAGACAGGGACTCAGTTGAAGTTGGACTGTCTGGAAAGGCACAGAATTATGACAGGTTAGCAGTGGGGACAGAGAGGGGACCTGAACAGGCAGCAGGTGAAAGGGGCCACCGATAGGTTGCCCTCACTATCATGGGTCTTTGCAGACTCCTGGCATGGCAGAGCTGGAAGAAGTCTGGAAGATCCTCCGCCCCAGGACCCCTAGGAAGGCAAAGGAGTAAATTCTTTGCTTTCCCCATGTCCAGATGGATGTACTTTCTAGCCTGCAGAGCATCCACCCAAAACCAGTTACGTGGTCCTCTCTGTCCTGCAGGGTAGACTCACGAGGCTCAGGCCTACTTGTTACCACGCAGTTGGGCACTACCATCCCCACTTTTCGGATGAGGAACCTGAAGCTCAGGAACTCAGTGTTATCCATGGTGGTGGCAGGCCTAGTTCTCTACCTCTGAGCAGAGATGATCCTACTCACATAACAGATCAATGTCAAAGCCAGGCTTAGCGCTCAGGATTCCTATTCCAAACATGTGCTCAAGCTGGAGGGACCGAGAAGGGTAGGTAAGTGGCTCCTTCTGCAATAAGGGCAGAAGCTGGAAGGACAGTACATTCCTTTTTCTGCCGCTGTACAGGTTCCTGGGGGAACCCATGCTGAGGGCCGGGGCTCTGGGCTGGATGGCTCCATATCTAGAGGCTATTAAGGAGGTTGAAGGGCAGGTGGGGGATTTATCTTTTCATCCCCAGAAACCTGGCATGGTTCTCAACACACAGCTGTAGTATGGAATGACTACATGGATGGACGGACGGGTGGATGGATAAATAAATCAAACTAACCCAATCAGACACGAGGCTAAGAGGGGATGAGAGATGGGTCAAGGCCGAAGACTGTACGGGCCAGGAGATGCTTCTTCCTTCTTCCCTGCATCCTTGGATGTAGCAGGTGGCCCTGTGGGTGTGGATCACAAGCAAGTGTTTTAAGAAATACACAGGAGAGAGGAGAGGGGCTGGAGAGATGGCTCAGTGGTTAAGAGCACTGGCTGCTCTTCCAAAGGTCCTGAGTTCAATTTCCAGCACCCACATGATGGCTCATAACCATCTGTGGTGAGATCTGATGACCTCTTCTGGCCTGCAGGGATATGTGCAGACAGAACACTGTATACATAATAAATAAATACTGAGAGAGAGAGAGAGAAGAGATTCTGCAAGGATTGACAAAAAGCAGGAAGAGCTCTGGGGTCCTGCAGGGACCAAGCCCCCGACCCCCACCTCTAGGCCTTGATTTGTTTATCAGGAAACAGGGTTAGACTGACCAAGCCAAAGCCACTTCCTAACTGACCCCAACAGCTGGCAGATGCGAACACTAAGCATTTAATCAGTTGCTGCATCAAGGCAGGAAGGTGGTGGGAGCAAGACCAGGTTAGAGACTCCCTGGCAAGAGGGAGGCCGACAGTTGCTCCTGGAAGCAGGCCTCTGGAGATTGCGTGGCTAGAGGTAACTGGCTGTGACAAGGATCAAGCCTGTAGTCAATTCCATTCAATAAAACTTTGATTGCCTATGAGCCTTGTAAACATGCAGCTTCCCTGTGGGCCAGAGATTCTCTCCTTTTTCCTCTTCCTGCGGCACCTGCCCTGGGCACTGTGCCAGCCCTAAAAGGCCCCTCGGCTCCTGCTGCAGGATGGGCAGCTGAGGGTTAAATACCGACAGGCAGGTGAGGGCCTAGGCCTGGGGACAGTGGGAGTCGGAGGCAGCCGGAATCACTTAGCCCTCATTAGTCCAAATTAAAATCAGGAGCGAGATGACAATTACAATTTGCAGTGGGCTAATTGTTTTTCCTCAGAAGCTGATGGCTTTGCAGATTGGGGAAATTAATTGTTTGAAATCCCAGGTGGACTGGCTTTGAACCCAGTGAAGGGAGGCGGGCCTCCACCTGGACACCACTCCCTAAGGCAGGCCGCAGCGGTGGTCTCGCTGCTGACCTTCCTGGTCCACAGGCAGGGCCAGGGAGGGCTGCAGGGAGCCTTGGCCTGCCGGACCCCACTTGCCATCAGACTAGAGGGCCCTGGGAAGCCTCCTTGGATTTTCCAGATGTTTCCACTTCTCTTGGGGGACTTAACGGCCACCATAATGTTCGCTCACTCAATAAAGCCCGACAGCCCGCTGTGTGCCAAGCCCTAAGGGGGTGTCGCTTTGCGCACGACAGTTACTGGTCTCATAGGGGTGACGCGGGGTGAGGTCACCGTGTGCGACCAAGGTGACCAGGGCTCAGAAGACACTCTGTGGGCAAAACGGCACTCCAAAGACCACTCTGGAAGCTGGTGACACTGCTGCATCACATGGCAAAGACTTGAAGGTCAGAGAGTGTCTCGGGCTATCTGAATGGGATAGCTCACAGCAGGGGAACCCTCTAGAGCAGGGCCTCTCTCCAGCATGGAGCACGTTGGGATCTGATACACACCTCACTGCTTCTGGGGTGCAGGAAGCTGTGCAAAGGGCAGCAGAAAGCCCCCGGGGGCTAAGGGTGGCCCTCCGCTGACAGCCAGCATAGAAACTACGTTAGTTCTCCAATAGGACCTGACGCCACCAACCACACCAGTGGCTCATAGAGAAGGTTCCCCCATGGTCTGCCTGACACCTTGATTGGGCCTTTGGTAGCCCAAATCTGAGAAAACAGCCCATCAGCACAGCTGGACCCGTGAGGGGCAGGGCCATGAAACAATACACATGTGATACTCGAAGCCACTATGGCTGTGGTGACATGTCGTGGCATTAATAGAAGCCTGAGCCAGGGTAAGAGAGCAGTGATGTGGTACTCCCATATTTCAGGCGGCCTTTTGGAAGAAGAGACTTGTGAACTGAGACCAGAAGGATGAGGGAGCAGAGAGGGGATGCTCTTGTCTCCATCTTCCAGTGTTAGCATTTGAAGTCCTGCATCCCGCGCCCCAGACCTCTCCAGCCCGGGGCAGGGGAGAACCCGTGATTGGCAGAGGGAACAGCAGGGCAAAGGCTCTGGGGTGGAGGCACCCTGAGGGGAAGCCCTCTCAGATACAAAGCAGGAAATGAGGGCCCCTGGGAACGAAGGAGGAAAGCTCTGGGATGAAAACTGGATAACCGAGGAGGAGAGACCCATTTCCCCCGCCCCTCCTCCCAGCTGACACACACTGTCAGCCTGCCCTGGCCTGGCCTGTGTCACCTCCCTCCTCTGTGCCTCCCTTCCCCAGCTGGCCCCTTCTAGTGCCCAGGTGGCTCCATGTGCCAGGGTACCAGGTGCCTACTGCTGCCTTCTCCAGCAGGGGGTTGGCATGCCGCCAAGCAGCACGTCGCAGGGGGAATTTTTCAAGCCATCTTTAATTAGGGAGACAATAGGAGGCTGGGAAGAGGGGAAGAGAAAGGTGGTGGACAGCTTCAAGGTCTGTCAAAACAGTGGCTGTACACCTGAAGAACTTCATGGCAGTGGAAAGCGAGGGAGGGAAAGCCAGGCAGGCACAGGGACCCTCCCTCCTGCCCTGTCCCTCACCCCCTCCTCTCCTCCCATCTATGAGCGGGTGTGTGGGCACAGCAGAGGGGCAAAGGGCTGGTTACACATTTGGCTTTGTCTCATTATGTATGATGGCTGGCAAGTTAATTGCCCTGGGTCTCGGTTTCCTCTTCTGCACAATTAGTGTAGTAATACCTACTTTTCAGGGTGGTTGTAAAGATTAAAGATGTCAAAAAGTGATCCGTGTGGGACTGGATAAATGGTGGCTGTTTCCCGTAGGAGAGCCACGCCTTCCACGGCTAGATTGCAGCCCCCTTGCTGAACCCAGAGCTGGGCTTGGTGGCATTTGCCTATAGTTAACCACTCATGAACCTGAGGCAGGAGGATCAGCAGTTCAAGGCCATCCTTGCCTACAAAGCAACTTCATTGTTAGCCTGGGCTACATGAGACCTTGTCTCAAGAAGAGAAAACAAATTGAAGGTAGAGTATGTCCAAGAACCACAGAGCCCCACTAACATGCAAAACCCATGCAAACCTCATGCTGCTCTGAGGGTGGGGTCCAGAGACCTACGGAGGGAAGCAGCTCCCAAGCAGGAGGTTCAGACGCAAAGCTGGGTCCACACTGCCGTCCCAGGACAGTGTCCGCCTCTGGAGACACTGTCCCTTTTCCCGGAGTCACACACACAAAGTCTTGAGAGAGCTGGCTTGAGGGCGGAGTCTTCTCCCACTTCTGCTCACACCCTAGGGCTTGTTCCTTGGGCAGCTTCCACCCTTAAGCAAGGCCAGCTGGTCCCCAGGTCAGAGCTACTGCAGCAAAGACCTCAGCATCCGCCTCACTTTGTCTTCTTGCTTTCCAATGGAAGAAGGAGTGGGCCAGGTCTGGGCCCTACCCAGAAGCACCTGCTCAGAACTCAGTGTCTGCCATCATGGGCAGGATGAAAACACAATGTCTCTCAACTGAATTCTAAATGTCAGGGGCCCTTCAGCTTCTCTGGGTTCTGGTCCCCTGCTATGAAGTAACGATGACGTGGCCCCTACGCTGGGACCCGCCAGGGACTGTCCTGAGTGCTTAGCGTGGATTCCTGCACCTAGTCCTATGACACTTTTCCCTTCATTTGTAAGCAAGGGTGTGAGAGACAGGGCCCTGCCACTGAAGCTCGGATTGGAATCTTTGCAGCCGAGCCTCAGAGTCCGTGTCCTGAGACCCTCACGCCACACTTGGGCATTCTCTTCTTTCCTCCTCTCTCCTCTTTCTCACAGTGCCTCTATGCCACGGTCGATGCCACCTTCTCTCTGCCAGGGACAGGGGCAGGTAGTACATAAGCTAATCAAGACCCCGTGTCTGTCCCGAGGAAGCCTTCCATCCAGCAGGGCATACAGGCAGATGTGGTTTATGACTAGGACGTGTTGCATGGGCACCTGCAATCCAGCGTGATGGCGTTGGGGTCCGTACAGTGGCCTCAGAGCCCGCCCCCCCCGCCCCCCTCCCCCGCCCCCCCCCCCCCCCCGTCTCCTCTCAGCTCCTGTTATTTCTGGTTCCACAGCACCATCTCCTGCCCACTGGCTCTCTGTATCTGCATGTGACAAACCACAGCCATTGGTAGATGCAATAGAACATTATTATTGAAAAATGAGAGAACACAGAAGAGTATGGAGGAAATTTAAACTGTGCTCCGTTCCTCCTCCCAGGGCTAACTGCTCCTGCAGGCGGACATTGTCTCCTCAGCTCTGTCCTGTGGTGGTGAACATTGTTGTCTTTATCCCTGGTCTCACATCATCTTTTTTAAAATCTTGTTTTTGATACAGTTTATTTTTAATTGCTTTGTTTTGTTTTGTTTTGTTTTTGTTTTTCGAGAGAGGGTTTCTCTGTGTAGCCCTGGCTGCCCTGGGACTCGCTCTGTAGACCAGACCAGGTTGGCCTCGAACTCAGAGATCCACCTGCCTCTGCTTCCAGAGTGCTGAGATTAAAAGGCATGCAACAACACTTCCAGCTTCCAGTTGCTTTTGAAAAAAATGTTTTTTTAAAATTTCATGTGTATGAGTGTTTTGCCTTCAGGCATGTATGTGCACCGTGACATGCACGTAGTGCCCTAAAAGGCCCGAAGAGGAAGTCAGAACTCAGGAACTGGAGTTAAAGAGGGTTGTGAGCTGCCACATAGGTGTTAGGAACCAAACCCAAATCCTGTGCTGTGGAAAGCAGAAGGCCTGAGTGGATGAAATCCTGAGCAAATGTGTATTACTGACGTGGGCAAGGCCGTGTCAAGGACGCCAGTGCCTCAGCCTCATAGGGGTGGCAAAGCCTTCCCCAGGCGAAGCCGAAGGGCTGGCAAAGCTTCCTTGGGGCCCTAGTACAAACATTGGTAGTATGTGCAGATGTCCAGTCGTGGCTTTCTTTGTTCCCCTACAGTCTCCTCCCTAGACGAGTTAAACCTGCCTCCTCAATTCAGCTGTATGCAATAGCCCTGCCTCTCCTCATAATGAACAGGCTAAGCTTCCAGGGTGCTGAGGCTTCTCCCCTGGAGAGCCCAGACCGCCCAATCCCAGCTTTTCTGAGTGTTTGTCTTTTCTTCATTCCTACACTGCCCCAGCCAGGCCAATCCCTGGGGCCCTGCGAGAACTTGGCATCGTACAAAAGCACTAAGTGCTCTTAATTGCTGAGCCATCTTCCCAGATCCTTCCTGTTGTTTTGGAAAAAAAGAAGTAAATTTCTTGAAAATTTGCATGCTTGCACATCTTTACTCAATCTGCATGGATAACTGACATTTTGGTCGGATTTGACATTGAAACAACCTTTCCCAGCATTTCTGAAGGTACTGTTCCATTGTCTGTCTGCTGCTAGGGTAGCCGCAGAGAAGTCTGCTGCATCTTAAAGCCTCTCTTTGTCTTTCTGGATTCTTGTAGAATCTGGATTTTATCCTCAACATTGTGAGATGTGAGACAGGGTCTTGACATGTTACTCAGGATCGTTCCTAGACTCCCGGATTCAAGCAAGCCTCCCACCTTAGCCTCCCAAATCCTGTCCCAGACCTACAGATCCATGCTCTTGGCCTTAGCTTTAGTGGGGCTTCTCTCTCTCTCTCTCTCTCTCTCTCTCTCTCTCTCTCTCTCTCTCTCTCTGTCTCTCTCTCTCTCTCTCACTTTTCTCATTAATTGTGCCCATCACAGAGTGGACCCTTGCAATCTAAAAAGTAGCCATCATTATTTAAGGAAACAGAACACCCACACAATGTATAGATATGTATTTGCAATGCCAGCAACCAAACCTAGGGTCTTATGCATGCTAGGCAAGAATTCTGCCACGGAGCTACATCCCAGACCTTAGTGTGTTGGGAAAGTGTCTTGACATCTAGCATAGGCTGGCCTGGAACTTTTGGTCCTCCTGTTTTGCCCCATGAATTGGGATTTTAGGTGTGAGCCACCACATCCAGACAGAACATATTTTAACTTTCCAAGAGCTCATTCTTTAATTAATTAATTTTTTGCATCTTCCTTTAAAGAGTCCGAATCATCCAAAAGCCTACCAGCATGGATGAAAATGTAATATATCACAAATAGAATAAAATATATCGGTGCATTGCAGCATTGTTGTCCAGTAACATCAAGGAATGAATGATGTCACAATGTGTGCAGCAATGTGGAACCTTGAAGACATGTCAGTGCAAGAAGCCAACCATGAGAAGCTACATACTGAATGGTTTTATTTCTATGAAACGCCGGAGCAGGCTGTTTTATAGCTGTAGAAAGGGGTTAGCAGTCACCAGGGACGGGGTGGGGGAGTGAGTGGCTGTTAATAGGCACAGGGTTCTTGCGGGGCAGGGAGGATCATGAAAACATTCTAGAACTCAGGTTGGCTACATAGCTTTGTGAATCTACAAAACCCCACCAAATTGTGTACTGTGACAGGATGGATTTTATGATGTGGTGAACTAGTCCCCAGTTTTTAAAAAGCATCCCATGTCCTTATTTCGTGGCCGTAATAGCTTCTTGTCTCCTGGAGGATATCACCTCTGTTAGTCTGGTGTCCTGTTGGGCCTCCCCTCCTCCTTCATCATGATGTTTGATATTTTTTTTTCACATTATTTTCAACTTATTTTACCTTTTCCTCCAATAGCAGATGTTTTCTTTTAACATCGCGTAGTTCTTGATCAACGGTTTGCATTTATGAGCGAGGTCTTGAAAGGCTGATTAAAAGCTCCACCTGCCCAAGCAGAGCTGTGAGCTGGTGCATGTCCCCAGGAGGGGGCACATCACCTGTGCTCCCAGTGTCCCCAGCATCCCTAGAGCTGCTCGGGAAAGGGGGGCAAAGGGCCTCTTCATGCTGCCTGCAAGCTTTTAGCAACGCTCCAGTTTACACCATCTTTCCTCCGTCTGCCGCCTCTTTGTGTTCCCAAGCACTCACTTCTTGGTCAGCCTATCTGGGAAACAAAGTTCTATCTGGGTGCTTTGGGGGCAAGCCACAGGGTGAGATGCCGTTAGGGGGTGACCGAGGGTGTCACCGTTCTGTACCGCACCGTCGGGACCATGGAGTTCTGAGCCTCTGTGCCGCTCTGTGGCAGGAGTCTGCCCGTTCCTCCTCTCTGCCCTCCCCACAGCCTCTGAGAGGCCTTTTGTTCTCTGCCAAGTCAATGTACTCTCTTCAATTTCCATAATGGGATGGATGCTGCTTATTAGCTCTGCTCTCTTCTCCCTGCCCCTCCTCTACTTTCATTTCAATGTGGCTTGGGAGGTAGCAGAGAGACTCTTGGATGTGTTCAGCCTGCCATGCTTAAGCAGGATGCCCCCCTAGCTACTGCTGCAGCAGACTGGCATGTCAGCTTAGGATGAAGTGGTGTGATTTGACACAATGCAGTCTATCTTGCTGATCTGCAAAGGCTGAGATTGGTACTGGGAGGGCACTGGGCAGCTGGGAGTTAGGTGTACCCTTGTAGCCGTTCATTACATTTCCAAGCCACACTTTATTGCATTTTAGGGGGGAAATGAGGGGTCCTCTCTAATCCATAGACTCATGAAGGGCTAGGTTGTATCCCTTGAGAATGTCAAGGGTCCACTGTACCTGCGTCGCTATGGAAACTAATTCCCCAGTGCCAATCATGTTTGCAGCATCTGCAATGATGCGGTGCACACAGATTGGAGCAGAGCGGTCCCCGGAGAGAAAGCCACCCTCCTTTTAACCACTGGTCACATCCTTCACAATGTCTCCAGGGTTTCTTAGCCTGAGTGCCTTGCCTGGGGCTTGCCCTGAAGTGTGTCACTCAGAGGTAAAGGAGGGAGATGAGGAGCCCATTGGCCTGGTGAGGTCTAGAATTACTCAAGGCTACCTGGAACTCCTTTGAAACCCACTTCCCAGGACTTCTGCTTCATGGTCACATTGGTTGGAGGGTGGTTGGTACAGATCTCTTAGACTGTGTGTGGGTGTTGGGTAGTTCAAAAGTCATTTCTGTTTGGTTTTGAAATGCATCATAGGTTGTTTTTTTTCTTCTCCTAGAATACTTACTATGCAAATGAGTTAATATGTGCGAAGTGCTTAGAACAGCCCGGCTCATGGTAAGTGCTTTATAAGTGTTTGCTATTATTATTATTACTAAAATTGTATTTAGCTTGGGTCCGTATGAAAACAAATCTGCATTCCCTGCCTCTTTGCAACTCTCTTAACAAAGAAAATGGACGCCGCAGAGACCCAGAGTCTGAGAAACCGTGGCTCTTTGAACTTCTTTATATAATAGGGGAGAAGACACCACGTCTCGTTTGTCCTGGACTGACACTTTTCCAAGAGCTAATGCTGCTGCCTGCAAAGGCGTCTGGGGCCTCTTCCCAGGACATCTTCCCTGTGCCAGGGAGGATAGGGGCCTCTGCTTCTCGTCTCCAGCCTCTGCCCTGCCCACTGCTCCTCCCAGCCCTTCTTTCTCTCATCCATAAATGGGTCCCATCTCTCCTTGCCCTCTCTAGTACCATCACTTACTTCTCCACCCCTGGGCCAAGCACTCTTAGAGGCAGATCTTGTCCATTTTCACAGTCAGAACACCAGCATGGGGCTGGGGCCTGGCATGTAGTAGATATTTAAAATTTTGGGGTTCTTTTTGAGGGGGAGGCGATGAATGTCACCCTCTTTTTCTAGTACCTGGCCAGTGTCTTCTACCTGTTTCCTCCTCTCTTCTTCACACACACACACACACACACACACACACACACACACACACACACACACCCTCTACGTTCCCCCAGGAGCCTCTTTGGCTGCTCCTCTGCCTGGCTGGGTTGGGGAGGAGATGGTGTTTCCCACTGTTAGGAAAAGCCCTTCTGACCCAGCTGTAGAGACGGGCTGGAATTAGTTCCACAGCTCAGTGTGTCAGCTCCGATACCTACACACGAGGAGGAGGCTTGTTCGGTGCAATTTCCATCTCATTTGTCTCTTCATTTGTAGCTGAAATTGGCCAATTTCATCTGGAGTGTGTGCCTGGACTCTCTAGCAATCCACGGCCGACAGAGGAACAACTTCAGTCGCTGTCTGGAGAGGGCCTGGCGGGAGCAGGCCCAGGGTCTCCCCAGCTGCTAAGGTTTGAAGAG
Source organism: Peromyscus maniculatus bairdii (assembly GCF_049852395.1). Classification (NCBI taxonomy): domain Eukaryota; kingdom Metazoa; phylum Chordata; class Mammalia; order Rodentia; family Cricetidae; genus Peromyscus; species Peromyscus maniculatus. The sequence continues at coordinate 42,465,277 of NC_134862.1, read as the reverse complement.
TGACGCCCCTCCATGTGGTCTCCACACTTGAATGTAGTCTCCACAGAGCTGAGCCAGGGGTGGGGGCCAGGAAACTGAGATGGAAGGGACTTAGGGTTAGGCCTGACTTCTCTCTGTGTCTCAGGAGAGGCCAGAACACACGGGATGGGAGAGGGGTGGTTTGCCCCGTGGAGCCTTATGTCGTTATGGACTGACAGAATGCTGAGTGGGAGAAGTCATACTCCGTTCAGGCGAAGTTAAAGTCAGGTAAGATGAATCCGTGCTGCCGGGCTCCGAATGGCAGCCCCCCTCACCCCGTTACAGGGTGTAAAGGAACAGGAGTGGTTCTCTGTGTTCTAGGCTTTGATCTGGGGGTGACAACCTGGGGACATTGCGCATCTCACACTTAAGTTAATCAAGCTGCACACTGAGAATCTGCTTGTTCTTTATGAATTCTACTCAATAAAACGTGGGGGGGGGCGGTTCCCCCAGTGTTTTTCAAACTTTATTATACTTACTGATCTCATGGGAGCCTATTTGAAATACAGGTTTCTGAACCCTCAGTCTGAACTGCAAATGTATTATTAATTTTTTCGTTATGTATTCACTGTACAGGGACTCTGCATTTTTAATGCTCCCCACCCTTAAGGATATTTTGACACAGGCAGTATGCAGGGTTGATAAGATCACAGAGAAGCTTGGACAGCTATCTAGACAAGGGGTCTTAATGGTTCAAGTGCTATTTTGCCAGGATCCACACAGGTGGCTAGGAAGTGAAGGGCTCCCAGATGCCCTTGACAGGGAAGGGCAGAGGTTGGCCAGGCTGTGGCATAAAGGGAGGGCTGTCAGAACTGTGGATGACACACTTGAGTCAACTTGGATCAGGACAGAAAGCAAAGACAAGGGGAGAAGATTCCTTCAAGTTAGGAGCATTCTCCAGCATTCCTGGGCCTGACACCTCCCCAGAGCTGGACAACCTCATCAAGTGGCCAAATGCCCAGGGAGTGTGATGCTGGAAAAGCTGGTCCCCAGCAGAGGGATGGCCGAAGATCGCAGTCTCTGAAGAGTGGATCCCATTAGTCTGGCATTCTTCAGCATGTCCCTGCTGTTCAGCAGGGAGAGGAAACGAGATCCCAAAGACGTGTGACTGGAGATGTGCCCCTGGGGAGGGTACAGACAATGTGGCATTTCAATAGCCAGATGCCAGGGTAGCCTGGGTGTCTGAAAACATGTGCAAATGATGTGTCTTCTGAGATGCCCTTGACTTGAAGATCTAAGAGGGCTTTGACGAGAGGGAACAGAGCCATCCACAGGACATGCGGCAGATTTCCTTTATATATTGGATACATAAAGATTTCCTTTACATACGTGTCGACCCTTTACAAGGCCATTACCACTGAGCAAAGCCTAGGCTTGGTTTACAGATGATAACACCAAGACAGGTTCACCAACCTGTCCAAAGCCACAGACACACACAGCGGGAACTGGCCTCAAGTCCATATGGCTCAGGACCAGAACTGTCCTTGCCTTCCTTCTCAGTCTGTGATGGGACATTTAAGGACCTACAGACTTCTCTCACCTTCCTGTAGTTCATTTCCCCAAGTACTCGATGTGAGGCGGGTGCTGAGTTCAACTCTCTGGAGGAAAGTTGATCTAGAGTCAAAGAAGGACCAACCCACGCTGAACAGTTGGGCAGTAGCTGGGACCTGGGTCTTAAAATAGAAGTTGAATACTTCCAAGTCTGCGGCAATCTTCTATCACCGGGGATGGATGGCCCTTCTAAAGATATAGCTTATTTTACAATGACCAGAAACTGACTTTTTCTGGGCCTTTCTGTTCTCAGGATGACTCAGGAGACTGGGCTAAGGAGATGACCTCAATGGAGGGCCCAAAAGTAGAAGCCCAAAGAGCCTTGGTGAGCCTCATGGTTACATAGGATCACACAGGACCCCAAGCCGGAGGTGAAGCATGGATCCACACTTTCTTACAGCGTTACTTCCACAGCCTTTGAGACGTCCCTTCAGTCTTGTGTTTCCTGCCCCTGGTGCCCTTCTGTGTCCTGCATTCGAAACGCAGATGCCAAAGGGACAGCGGAGGCCCCAACCAGCGCTGACTGAGGAGACGGGGGTGACAGTGCCCAGGCCTCAGCTCATTGACGTGGGCCGTGTCAGCCAGAGCACAGGCAAAGGTGGAGGATGTCATCTGGACCCTAGCCACGATACCTCTCACTATGACTTAACCTGGCTGGCAGGGAGCCCGCCTACAACATGGGAGGCATACTGAGAAGCAGCTGGTTCTGGGGTACCCTGCAGGAGCTGCACTCATTCAGTGTGCAATGTTTACAAACGAGGGCAGCGACCACGGACTCTGCAGGCTGCTTGGGCATGCACGTGGCTATTATTCACTTGCTCCTTCGCTGCAAACATTTTGAGCCAAATCTGGTTTCTCCTGGCTTTTACCCTGGGAAATGCACCCTGCCTTCTCCAACTCAGTGCTAATGAGGCCAGCAACGGGGGGCTTTCCAGTCGACACAGCACACTTCGGCACAGGTGGACACTCTGCTTGCCGTATCCTACAAGCTGTTCGGTGTGTCTGCTTGTGTTGTCCATTCTTTGCGCCCCGCCTTCTATCAACCCCCCTTATGGAAAGGCAGGACCCAGCCCCCACAGGCTAACATTCATCTTCCCAGCCTGACCCTTGGGAAGGCTATTAGCTGCTGTTCCCAGATCTAGGCGGAGAGAGAGAAAAAAAAATGAAACAGTGCTCAGGGAAGCAGCAGAGGGCAGAGGGACTCCGAGTTGGAGCCATCTATAAGTCAGGCCAAGGAGAAATGATGGAAGCTTTCAAGGTAGAGAAAGCCCCTGGACAGCAAGGCCAGGGGGAACGGGCTGTCCACTGGAAGAGGCCAGGCTCTGCAGGAGGGTAAGGTTCCTGCTGCCACATCTCGATTAAAGCGTTGGAAAGCGGCCCCTCCTAAAGCATTGTGGAAGAAAATACGGAAGCCAGCAGATCTACCTTATCACAGATGTGTGATTCTAGCTCATCCAGCACCTCCTGGTCTCTTCTCCCCTCCCCTCTGGCTGCTGCCCCTGCACTCTGCACAGCCTGAGGGAACACACACTGCTACACACCGTCTGCACCATGGATGGGGCAGGTATGTTCTCTGTCCCGTCCTCTCCGCCACCTCTGCCAGCCTGCCCATTCCACCTGCCTTACCTCTGGCATACAGGGAAAGGACTCGTAAAGCCAGCCTCAGTCCTACCCACCCCAGGAAACTCAATCACTTGCTTTCCTCCCTCTGCCTTAAGATGAACAATCAAATTGTCCCCTTGGTCTATCACTCCTGTACACAGGGCCCTCCTGCTTAAGCCTCTGTGAGTTGGTTTTGATCTCATGGCTCTTCCCTATCCATCCTCATCTCCTTAGCTTCCATCCTCTGGGAGCTCCTGGGGTCAGTCAGCAGGCTAAGAACCCTGATTCCTGACTCCTAGTTTCATGCCTCCCTTGAACTCTCTTTCTGGGCCCAACCTCTGCCCATCTGCATCCTTCTCTTTTACAGGTTCTTCTCACAACCTCTTGTAATCTCTTGTACCACCAAAGTTAGATCAGTGACCATCTGTTGCAGTTTTTTCCTTCCCATTCAGTTCTCTCAAGCTCCAAACTTCTACTTGCATTCTTAGAACCAATCCTAAATCAGGTATGTTACCCCTCTGCTCTTATGGTGGCCCCACTACTACTACTACTACTTTTTTTTTTCAAGACAAGGCTTCTCTGTGTAGTCCTGGCTGTCTTGGAACTCGCTCTGTAGACCAGGCTGGCCTCAGACTCATAGAGATCCAGCTGCCTCTGCCTCTCAAGTGCTAGGAGTAAAGGCGTGCGCCACCATCGCCCAGCTAAACAGCAATTGGTGGCCCCACTTCTTCTTCTTTTTTTTTTTTTAAAGATTTATTTATTTATTATGTATACAGTGTTCTGTCTGCATATATCCCTGCAGGCCAGAAGAGAGCACCAGATCTCATTACAGATGGTTGTGAGCCACCATGTGGTTGCTGGGAATTGAACTCAGGACCTCTGGAAGAGCAGTTGGTGCTCTTAACCACTAAGCCATCTCTCCAGTCCGGTGGTCCCACTTCTTAACAGTCCATTCTATGTCCCCAATTACCATTCTGTCTGCTTTAGTCAGCTTTCTACTACTGTAACAAAAATACGTGGGATACATCAACTTACAAAGAGGAAAGGTTTATTGAACCCACACTGGGGGAGGTTTCAGTCATGACTGATTGGTCCTGTTGCTTTGGGCCATTGGTAAGGAAGCATGTCATGGTGTGGCGCATGTGGCAAAGCAAACTATTCCCCTTATGGCCGGGATGGGAAAAGAGGAAGAGACTATGGGTCCTACAATTCCTTTTGAGGACATGCTCCTAGTGACCTAACCCTCCCAACAGCGCCACTCTGGAGAATTCACTAACTCACTGCCCTTTGGGAGTCCCTGCTCAGATCGATACACCATCTCTTTAGTGCTCCTGATGAAGTGCTCGCAAGTTCCAGGGGCTGAGGACACAGTTCCAAATGGGCACCAAGAAGCCACAATTACTATGAATTCTCATTTTTTTTTTTTTTTTTTGAGACAGGATTTCTCTGTGTAGCTTTGCGCCTTTCCTGGAACTCACTCTGTAGTCCAGGCTGGCCTCGAACTCACAAAGATCTGCCTGCCTCTGCCTCCTGAGTGCTGGGATTAAAGGCGTGCGCCACCACCACCCGGTATGAATTCTCATTTTAAGCTATTTGTAAACATCACAGTAGACTGCATTTGCTTTCTTAAAATACCTCCCACTCCTACCCTGAGTGTGTGTGTCTCTAGGGCACCGCTGCTGAGAAGCGAGTTCTGAGACCTGTTCTCCAATGCCCAGCATGAGCCCACCCAGACTGGAGCCGCCTCCAGGATTCCAGTCAACATGGACTCCTTCCCACATACAACTGTTGGTGCTGGAGCCTGTGTGATGAAGTGGGTCTGATTATCAGACCCACTTCAAGGGGGAGTTCCTCTTTGAGGCAGAGCCTCGTTGTACCTGTGGCCCTTGGTAAGGCCTCGGTTGGCCAAAACCACAGGTTCTCTTCAAGGCCATGTGCATATTTCCACATGCTCTCTGTAGTGGGGAACCACTTCATCCTTAGTGTGTCCCTGTGGGCACGGGCTGGTTCTTGTCTTAGGATTTCTATTGCTGTGAAGAGACACCACGACCATGGTAACTCTTACAAAGAAAACATTTAATTGTGGTGGCTCACTTATGGTTCAGAGGTTCAGTCCATTATTGTCATGGTAGGGAGCATGGCAGTGTGCAGGCAGACATGGTGCTGGCTACATCTTGATCAGAAGGCAACAGGAAGTGGACTCAATATCACACTGAGCAAAGTTTGAGCATATCCGAGACCTCAAAGCCTACCTCCAACTAAGTCACACCTCCCAATAATGCCACTCCCTTTGGGGGGCATTTTCTTTCAAACCACCACAGTTCTCATCGCCGACCTCTGCAGAGAGGGTGGCAGGAGGTGCCCAACAAGATATTTCTGGTGTTGCGCCAGGGCAGGGCTGGTTCAGCCCGTGGTTCCATAACCTCATCTGGAACTCCACATCTCAGGTTGGGGTCTAAGGGCTCCACAAATCCTTAGTTAAACCTCCTGAGGTCCCTGCTGAGTGGCAATGACCTCCTGTGAGCCAAAACGCCCAGGCAGGCTTTGCAGTGTAGGGTGGGCATGTTCAGGACACAGCAGATAGTTTTTCTAGGCTGCTCCTGCCCAGCCTGACCCAGGATCCGACAGCTGGACCCAGCACTTCCTGGGAAAGCAATGGTGGCGAGAAGCAGAGGCTGCAGGGGTTGCTCAGCATGTTGATTAACTGAGCAACCTGCAAATGAGATGCAAACTACCATGCAAATATGGAAATGACAAGACAGCCAACAGCTTTGGGCATTTTAGGCAATAGAATGGCAGGCCTGTCTGCAATCAATATTTACTGCCTCAAATTCACTTTCCTGACATTCTAAGCAAAGCAGGAAGGGCAGACATCAGGCATGACACTGAGAAGATCAAGTCTTGTCCTGCAAATGGTGGCACTCAGAACAAGCAGGACATGGTTCTCATCCATGTAAAACAGGCGCATCTTACTGGCAAGCATTTACTGAGAACCTACTATGCTGAGAACAACTTTCTGGATGCTAGGGTAAGAGCATACAGTACTCTCATGAAGTAGAGCTCAGGACAACAAACATCTTAGTTTCCTCTCATTTAACATTTATTAAATGCTGTTTGCTAGTCAGTCAGAGAACCCCAGACCAGTGAGTTTCCTCACTTGCAAAACAGAGTGGGACAATTATCTCCCAATGGCTGAATGGTTCAACAAACTGTAGCGTACCCATTCCTATCTTGGAATACTACTTAGCAACAGAGAGAGACAGATGATTGATGTGGACCACGACTTGATGGACCGGAAGGAGATTATGCTAAATGCAGGGGAAAAAGCCCTAACAGTAAAAGATTACAGCCTGTATGATTCATCTTATGGAACATCTGGACATCCTGTAACTGTAGTGACAGAGAACAGAACATCTGGACATCCCATAACTGTAGTGACAGAACAGAACATCTGGACATTCCCACAACTGTAGTGACAGAGAACAGAACATCTGGACATCCTGTAACTGTAGTGACAGAGAACAGAACATCTGGACAACCTATAACTGTAGTGACAGAGAACAGAACATCTGGATATCCTATAACTGTAGTGACAGAGAACAGAACATCTGGATATCCTATACTGTAGTAACAGAACAGAACATCTGGACATCCTGTAACTGTAGTGACAGAGAACAGAACATCTGGACAACCTATAACTGTAGTGACAGAGAACAGAACATCTGGATATCCTATAACTGTAGTGACAGAACAGAACATCTGGATATCCTATACTGTAGTAACAGAACAGAACATCTGGACATCCTGTAACTGTAGTGACAGAGAACAGAACATCTGGACATCCTGTAACTGTAGTGACAGAGAACAGAACATCTGGGCATTCTGTAACTGTAGTGACAGAGAACAGAACATCTGGACATCCTGTAACTGTAGTGACAGAGAACAGAACATCTGGGCATTCTGTAACTGTAGTGACAGAGAACAGAACATCTGGACATCCTGTAACTGTAGTGACAGAGAACAGAACATCTGGACATCATATCACTGTAGTGAGAGAACAGATTGGTGGGAGCACACTGTCATAAAGGGGCAGCAGAGCAGAGTCCTGTGACTCTAGTTAAGTATATTATTTAGTAACTTGAGATAGTGTCTGATTGTGTAACTCAGGCTAGCCTGGAATTCTCTATGTAGCCTAGGCTACTTTGAACCCACAGTCCTCCTGACTCAACTTTCTAACTGTTGGGATCACAGACATGTTCACTATGCCAATTTCTGTTCAGTATCTTGATTTTGGTTGTAGTTACACAAAGTTACACACACACACACACACACACACACACACACACACACACACACACACACAAATGAACATGAAATATGTGTAAGGGCTATAGGTCATACCAAGTTAGTTTTCTGGTTTCCTTCCTTCCTTCCTTCCTTCCTTCCTCCCTCCCTCCCTCCCTCCCTCCCTCCCTCCCTCCCTCCCTCCCTTCCTTCCTTCCTTCCCTCTGCCCTGCAAGACAGGGTCTCACTATGTCACTATGTAGCCCTGGCTGTTCTAGAACTCACTTTGTAGAACAGACTGGCCTTGAACTCAGAGATCTGCCTGCCTCTGTCTCTCAAGTGCTGAGATTAAAGGTGTGTCTCATCGCGCAGTTTAGTCTCCTGGTTTTTAGTATTGCAGTGTGGTTAGGCAGGATGTTAACTATAGGGAAGGCTGAATGAAGGGTCCTTAAGACTTCGCTGCACATTTCTTTGTACCTCCAGTGAATCTATACTTGGTTTAAAATAAAAAGCTGTTTTAAAATTCGGTGCATCTAGCCCATAGCAAGTGTTCAATACATGTTATTTTATTGCTACCACAGCATGCCAGCACGGGAGTACCCCTGTGAATAACTCAGGCTGTTTTTGAGGAGCTTCCAACCCAACAGAAGAGACAGACCAGTGAAGAAGGGCATTTCATAGACTATGCAGAGCGTGTGCAGAGCGTGGGAGGAATTTCCTGGAAAACGTGTCACTAGAGTGAGTGCTGATGTGAGGAAGAGACATCCAGGGGAGGAGACTGTGAAGGTCCCCAGGGTCAGAGCTCCCCAAGGTTCAGAGGTGTGGAGCAGCAAGAGGTGGCTGGGCGACCAGGGCATTTTGCTCTACGTGGCATATGGAAGGCGGGGAGGGGCTGAGGAGAGGCTGGCAGAAGCCAAGCCAGGGAGGACATGGCTCTTCTTCTTCAGGAGATGGCATGAGGAGCCTCTGCCTTCTACCAGGTTCCACGTCTGCCTTCTTCACTATGGTTCTCTAGGCACTTTTGTTTCTGGGTGGGACATTCTGTCCTTAGCGTGGAGTAAAAAGGTCATGAGGATCTCTGCAAAAAGTGAGGGGCCTAGCTGGCTCTCCTCAACTGCAGGCTGTACCTCCCAGGTCCTCTCTTCTACCCCACGAGGGTCTGGTTTTGGTGTGACTCCTCCATCCCTTGCTGTGATCATCTTGAGTATGCAACAGTGCATCTCCCCCCCCCCCCGCCCCCCCCCCCCCCCCCCGCCAAGTACAGATGTATAGCAGCAGGGGAAACACTGGAGTGAGGACCCAAGCACCGGGTCCAAATTTAACTCTGGTTGCTCAGCCATGTGACTGCAGGTGAGCCATCAAGCCCCTGCTCTGTGGCTTCCTCCCCTGTGCAACAGGCCAACATTACACATGCTCCACCTCTCCTACAGGTGACCCAGAGGACCGGGCAATCGAGCATCATAATGCTCGTGAAGGTTCTGGAGTTTGCAAAGAGAACTTCAAATGTCAGATGTGAAAGGGTATGATTCCCCAAAGACCTTCCAGTGAGGAGGGGCCTGATAGAGACGCTGGCTCTCCTTTGAACCTGGGCTGGGTCTGAAGTTAGTGGGAGGAAGGGAGGAGAGCAGAGGAAGGACACTCAGAGGCCACTGACAAGGTGCGGCCATCTGGTCTACCAGTGCTACATTCAGAGTCAGACTTCCCTCCAGCTTAATTTTTTTTTCTTTTTTTTCTCTTTTCTTTTCTTTTCTTTTTCTTTTTGGAGCTGAGGACTGAACCCAGGGCCTTGCGCTTGCTAGGTAAACACTCTACCACTGAGCTAAATCCCTAACCCCCTCAGCTTAAATTTTTTTTTTTTTAAGATTTATTCATCTTGACAATTTTTATGTGTATTATGTTTTTCTTGCATTTGTGTATGTACACCACATGTGTGTCTGTTGCCTGTGGAGGTCGGAAGAGGGAATCTGGTGCCCTTGGACTAGAGTTACAGACAGTTATAAGCGGCCATATGGGTGTAAGGAATTGAACCTGAATTCTCTGCAAGAGCAGCCAGTGCTCTTAACTGCTGAACTACCTCTCCAGCCCCTCCTCCTGCTTTTTGCTATGAGATTCTTTTAGTGATTAAAATTCTTTTCTTAATGAGTTCACTCCTTAATACTTTTTATCCATTTTTTGGCTCCCTCTGTCCTTTTGTTTTATTTGAGACAGAATCTCACTAGGTAGCCTAGGCTGGCCTCAAGCCCGTGTTCCTCCTGTTTCTCTCTCTGGAGTACGAGTGTTACGGGTATGCGGTTATTTGAGCTTTCAAGAGGTCTTCCTGTGTAGAGAGATGGGACCTGGTCACCCACTGGACTTCGGGGGTAAAGGAAGAATGGCCAATGAGTCCTAGTGCATGGCTTGCAGAACAAGCATGAGGCGGTACCATTCACAAAGTCAAGCCACTCAGTGGAGGCAGGTAGGGGTGGAAAGGGCATGGAGAGTTAGGAAAAGCAGGGCTCTGGCTTAGATATGCCAAATTCCAAGTTTCCTGGCACATCCATCTTAATCATCTCAGCAGGTGGCTGTGAGGGTATAGAGCTAAGCTGAAAAGACACAGATTAGAGATTTGGATGTCATCTGCATGTGGATGATAAGGAAGTTACTCCTGTGAAGCCATGACCTGGAGACAGGAGCGCCAGTCAGAAAACAGTACCACCAACAGAGACAGACCGCAAGGAAGGCTAACATTTAAAGACGGAGAGGAGAAGGGTGAGTCAGCAGAAATGACTTGGGAGTCTCCAGAAAAGCCAGGAGGAATACATGGGGTCAGAGAAGCCCAGAGAAAGGCAACCACCAAAAGTGAGGGGAAATGCTTCCACAGATGGAGCTTGTTCCCTGCCTTGGGCAGAGCGGAGAGCTGTTTCTCAGGGCTGGAGGAGGAAGCCATACCCGAGTGGGGCTGAGGAAGGTGTGGGCGGTGTGAAGTAGAGCACACTGGGGGAGCCAAGTCTCTCAAGACACTTGGCTTGAGAGGATGAAGATACGGTGTGGGCAGAAACTGGGCTTGAGGAAGGATTGTGTGTTTGGTTTGTTTTTCTGAAGCCAGGAGAAACGACTGGAGGGCCAGCGGTAGGCTCTCGAACCCGCGAGGAGCACTGATCTGGGGTGGCTCCTTGCTGCCTGGGCTAGAACAGAGGGAGGAGCAGAGGATGAGAGGCAGTGTACCTGAGGGTTTGCTAGGGACAAGCTGGGACGTTCTGCCTGAAGACAGCTATTTCTCCATGAAGTGGGAGGTGAGGTCCTCAGCTGAGATCACTGATGGAGGCGGAGGTTTGGGGAGGAGGGTGTGAAGTAGTCATCGGAGAGTCAGGAGGGAGAACCAGGGGATGTGATAGGAATACCAGGCACTTTTGAAGAACAAGTTGGACTGGTGATGGGGAGCTTGTAGATGTGCCCATCTGCCTCTGTGTGTGTGTGTGTGTGTGTGTGTGTGTGTGTGTGTGTGTGTGTGTGTGTGTGTGTGTGTGTTTACATGTGTGTGTATGTGGGAGCTTTGATCTCAGCCAAAAGATAGAGCAATTGATGCAGAACTGGGACTTTGGGGCAATAAAAAAACAGAGGGTCAAGACAGCTTAGGATACTGGCGGGATGAACCATTGAATCTATCTGGAATCAGAGGAAGGAAAGAAAAGGGTCCAATGGACCCAAGATCCCAAAGTTCAGGAATGGTGCTGTGGGGGTCCTTGGCTAAGCAAGTTGGGGGACCAAGAGGTGGTCATCAGAGAGCCAGGTGATCCTCTGGGTGATTTGCAGGCTAAATCTAGAGCACGGCCTGATGGGGAGGAGCCACCAAAGGGCTGCTGGGCCTGAGGTGGGATGTGCTGTCCACAGAGTCATTGATCTTACCCGTGACAGACAGGCTTGGAAAGAGGAGGGTGAGTATGAAGGGGAGGGTGATTATTTGGAGGGGGAGGATGTGGGGCAGGGTTATAGGAGTAGAGGAGATGGGAAGAGGGGAACTATGGGTAGATGCTGAGGGCTTTACCTAATAAGGAAAGTGGCTAACAAAGAGGACATCAGTGAGATTTAGAGAAATGGCCTCCCTGGGAACTAGACTGGGAAAACCAGGGAACTGGAGAGCAGGTAACAGGTGCAGCACAAGGCCAGAGTTAGGAGCTTTATGTCCAGTTCCCACAGCGCTGAACACACGGCGTGACCTTAGGCAAGTCAAAATTTTCCTTCCACGAGGCTTAACTGTCTCATAAATAAAAATAGGTCTGGGGAACTAGCTGAGGTCTGACTGCCAGCCCAGGTTAGTTGCGTTCAGGTAGTAATCCCGGGAACCCCGAAGCCATTATCACCTGGATACAAGGAGCTACCATGGGAACCTGAGTGGTGAGACCATCACTGGCTAGCCAGCCCCTGGGCCCCAGCGTCACTGCCAGTCCGCCAGAGTGTCTCCAGTAGACACTCAGAGGTGGCTGGAGGAGGGCTCATAAAGATGCTTGCTTGAGGCAGAAGCCGATCTGCTGGCAGAGGAGGCCAAGTGTCCTCGCTCCCTTCTTCTCCTATCTCCTGTCCTGCACCAGCCAAAGGAGCATGCGCTCTGTTGAGCAGGTGAGAGCTAGTGCTTCCTGTTCCTGTTTTAGCTGGAGGCTGGGGTGGTCCTCAGTGGTCCCTTAGTGCCTCAGAAGCTCTTGGAGGCAGAGGAGTGACCACCCATCGGTTCCCTGACATTAAGCCTTTCTCCTCCCCAATTTAGCTCTGAAGACACTCACCCTTCCTGCAGAGTTGGGCATTATCTCCTTGTACCCCTTAGAGCTTCCACAAGGCGGGCCTTTCTCTGGGGACCAGCCCCTTCTCAGAGAGCCACACAAGGACCACTTCCAGGGTGCCAGAATCCCGAGAGGTGCTGTGTGCTCAGAGCATGCACAAGTGAACTAGTCTCGCCCTAACCACAACACACCAGGAGAAACCCAGTGTCTGCTGGGTGCTTGTACTCAGTACTAGATGTTCAATAAACATTTACTGAATAAATGAAGGCATTTCAAATATTTAAAGAAGAAAACCTCACCAAGGCTTCATTATTGATTGCATTGCTCCTGTTTATTTGGGTAGATAATTAGAAGTCTGTTAAAAACATTCTCTAATAGTTATCAGGGCCAACCATCACCAAACATTTTACAAATGTGAGCTGATTTTATTTCACAATCCCGTGAGCTGGATATGCCAATCCCGTTTTAGAGATAAACAAACTGAGGCTTAAAGAAAATTGAAGAGCCTGTCTAAGGTCATAGAGGTGGTAAGTAAGCGGTGGCCATTGGATTCTAACCTAGGTTAGGAGCTACTTTTAAAGGTGTGTTCCCATGGCTTCTCCCATGGCTTCACCACACAGTGGCATCAAGAATGACAGGACTGAAGAAGACTGAACTGTGTGAGAGAAGAAGGCAGTGAGTCTCCCCACAGCCTGTCCCCATGGCCTTGTCCTGGGGAGAAGGGTCAGCCTTCTGTTGGCCTGTTCTCCCCTCCCTACATCATCTCACATTTCATGAAGTTCCTTAGTTCTCTGAATGTTCCAGAGACCTAGAAACAGCAAGGACCTAGGGCCTGTGGACACCGTCTTCTCTCTTGTCCCCATGAGACCTGGTGACAAGACAGAACTCCTGGCTCCAGATAGGACCCCTCGTTCCAGAGCGCAGGGGAGCAGGAAGAGAGTGCCGGAGGACAGGCGTGGTCTGACCTGCTACAGCTGAACACAGCTCTAAGCTCCCCCACACCTGCTCAAGCCGCCTGACAGGTGAGCAGCTGTGTCCCACATCTGTCTGTCCATCTGTCTCCTTTGCGGGGCTGTGGGGCCAGCTGATGCTCTTCAGAGGGGGAGACCCTAGGCCTGAGGCAGCTCCCTGACTTGGACTATTACTCTGCAGGGACTGAAAAGGGTGGGGAAGGCAGGCTTGTGCCTCAGTCTCCACCCAACACTCTGAGCCCCTCCCCACGACCAGATCTCCCTCACTGCTTCCAGTCCCTCCTCCCAGCTTCCCAAGCTCTGCCTGCCAAGCTCTGCAAATTACCACACATGCCAATAAGTCATTAGAAACCAGAACGGCAAATGTGGGGTTGCCATGGAGACCGACACCAGGAACTGGCAGCCCTGGGGGCTGGCCAACGGCTCAGGTGTATTAGGGGGAGAGCTGGGAAGGCTGCCTGCCTGGCAGAGGCCGATAAGGTGCTACCGAGGCTCTGCCTCCTTTCCTCCCGTTCCCAAGGCCTGTGTGTTGCTCACCTGCAGCTTCCTAGGGAGATGAAGCCTGCACAGGCTGGGGTGGGGGCAGGAGCAGAGGAGGTGACTGGGATAATGCCCAGCTGGCAGCCAGCCCCAGGACAGGGAGCATTGTAGCCCTAAGCAGCCTAGGCTTGGTTACCTATGTTTTGGGGAAACTAAGGGTCCAGCGAGGGTGTAAAGGCAGGGCAGAACCCAAGCAGTACTGTTCTGAGTCTTACACTTTACTTCTGCTAGGCACTAGCACAGCACCCTTTGTAGATAAGTACACACACACACACACACACACACACACACACACACACACACACATTGGTGACTGGAAGAGAGAATTCATGGACGCAGCCAGGATTTGACAAGATAAAAGCAAGCCCTGCGGTGGAGGCCCAACCTGTTCACCAACTCAGCATGACCTCCAACCAAGTCCCTTCTCTCTGGGCCTTGGCTTCACTGTCTGGAGGATGTGGAGGCGGTACTTTAAAACTAGCGTGTTTTGAAGTAGCTTTCGGGTCACAGGTTATGAAATGATTCCTCCATGGTCACCAGGAGGTCAGCAGGAGGCTGTGTGGAGTTCTGGTCTACCTCACCACATCGGCCTTATACTCGTTTTCCTGTGGCTACAGTCACAAACACGAATGTAGTGTCTTCCTCGGACTTATTTCTTTATTATAGGCATAGAAGTTAGGCTGGGATGGGTCTCACTGGGTTAAAGTCAAGGTGCCTACAGGTTCATTCCTTTCTGGAGGCCCCAGGGGCAATGTGTCATGCTTTTCCCTGCTTCCAGAAGCTGCCTTCATTCTTGGCCAAAGACTAGCAATTACTGATCAAGTCTTTCTCACGGGCATCTCTCCAACACTGACTTGCTCCCCCTTTTCACAGGACCCTTGTGGTTACTCTGGACTCACCAGGAGAGTCCAGGACATCTGAAGGTCAGTTGGCACCCTTCATTCTATTTACAACTTTACGGTCCCTTTTCTTTTTTAAATACATTTATTTATTTGTTTGTTTGTTTTCCACCCGGGCCACAGTCTCCCCTCCCTCCTCTCCTCCCAGTCCCTCCCTCCCACCTCCTCTGTTCTCACGCCCCAGTTGCTGCTCCTTTTCTGTTCACAGGTTCTGGGGACTAGTGTGATACAAAAGAGCGCTTACTCTGCCCACCACATACTGCAGTTTTGTTTTGAAACAAAGCAAGACATCAAATTCTGAAAGCACTGCAAAGTGCAAGGCCAGGTGGCTTTCAGTTGTAAAGTAACTCAGACCTGGGCTCCTCTTCTCATCTCTTGGGGTATCCTTCTGAGGAGACCCAGGACCCCAGGAATCTGCATGTCCAGTGGAAATGTTAACAGGCTGTTTTGGACCGTACAGAGATGAGTCTAGCTCCATCCGAGAAGTGGGCACAAGGAGGAAGGGATGAGGACCACATTCTAAAGAACCTCCTTGCCTAGACCTCACAGGCACCCCGACATTCAGAATACTCTGCTGTGTCTGTTCTTAGTGGGTTTTAAAGACAAGGTGTGATGGAGCTATGTGTGTGTCAGGTGCAGGAAGCACATTGATTTAGCAGTTGTGAAGCTGAGATACCAGCTTCTCTTCTACACACCTTGACCTTCAAAAACCACACCCAAGTTCAGACAGCCTAGTCTTGGAACCTTCCTGTGAGCACCTTGCCAGTCCTAGGGGTCATTTCTAGCATCAGCAGGTGAAATAGTCCCCTCCTTGCCCTTGGCATGAGATGAGGGTCCTTTCTCCTTCCACCTGACCTCTGTCCTCATCTCCATATACACGGTCTGCCAAGGGCCTGAGCTCAGACCCAGTGAGACTGAGTAACACTCCTCAGAGAATAGTGGGAAGCAATCATGGCCTGGAGTCTTCAGATTTTATTCAAATGGATCACCCTTTTCTCAGCTCTGTTTCTTGATATAAACCAGCAGCTCGTTCCCATTCCTGCTTCTCCTGTTCCAGGGGACTCTGGAAAGGCAATGTGTTGCAGGAGGGGGGTTGGGAGCTGTTCTCTGGAGGAACGGCCCTGGGGAAAAGGAGGGGGAGAGGAACTAACATTTATTGAGATCCTACTTTGTAGTAGGTAGGCACTTTACACAGATGAGATCGCTTAATGCGGTGGCTGAGCAGCACAGCTCTGGAGTCCCAGTGATGTGGGGCTGCATTCTGGCCCTGTCACTTGCCGACTGCGTGTGGCCTCGGGCAAGTGACTTAAAGCGTCTCAGCTTTAGTTTCCTCAGCTGCAAAATGGGAGAAGATAATGTCTGCTTCCCAGCGTTCTGTGGATTAAATGAGATAAATGCGGTAAAGCCCTGGGCGCCTTGTAAGCATGCACAAGTGTTAGCTATTATTATTAACAACCTTGGGAAGTAGATGTTATTAACCCAGACTTAACACAAGGCCATGCCGAGGCCCAGAGAGGTTAAGTTAAAACGCCCAAGGGTAAGTAGCTAGAAACTGGGGCTCTTACCCAGCTCCAGCTGACTCCACTCGCTCAAGATTGGGAGCCATAAGGACAACAGCCTTAGACTCAGCCCTGAAGCTTCAAGGACCAGGACTTGGAGTACAGAATGAACCTTCCTTTCTTAGCTCTTGAGGGCCCAGAGCAGATTGTTGAGTGAACAGTGGTAATTTTATCCATGTGATCCCTGGCTTCTCCTCTTTGGCTGAGGTCCAAGGTGTGTGTGGGGTGTGTGTGTGTGTGTGCAGTTTTGCTTATGTTTCGAGGAGGTGAGGGTTTTACCTCATTGGATTCTCTTATTCCACCAGGCCCCCTCACCTTCCGCTGCAGAGGTGAGCCACCTCCTGCTCCAGCAAAGCCCCCAGCTCTTGGGGAAAGCAGAGTTAACAGGACTATTGGGGAGTAACCTGCCAGATGGAGGACCTGGGGGGCTCAAGAGGACAGTCTGGCTGCTGATTAGATAGAAAAGTAGAGCCCAGGGGCCTATCAGAGCAATGGGCCACAGATCCCAGGTGGGTCAAGGGTGTTTGTGGAAGGTTCAGAGGGATTCTGCAAACAGAACAGAACAGAACGCAGCTGGACCTGGGGAAGAGGCAAAAACCCTGGAGGACAGACTTCACTCCTTTTCCCAGGAGGGGTTAAAGAGGACCCGAGACACACAGGCCTCAGAGCAGTCCCTGTTCCAGGGACATCCCCCACATGTCCCTTACTTCCCTGCCGTGACGCAGAGCTTGCTGACTCCCTCCCACCCCTAATGTGACCCCCGACCCTCCCCTCTTGCTCGAACACCCTTCTCAACCCTCCACGTATAGATTCTTGGACCCTCCCCTCTGCAGAGTGGAACCCCACTTTGTTCTCCAGGCCCCAATCTGCTGCACCTCCCGAGGAAGCGTTCCCTGTGTACTCCCACGCAGAGCGCACAGTTCTGATAACATTTATAGTCTAAATCACACAGTTTAGCACTTGGTTTTAAATACTGTCTGGTATTATTCCCTCATTATTTCAGAGTACGAGTTCTGCCTCCCCAGCTCATCTGAGCATCTCTCTCCCTACCATCAGAAACCAGGTCTTA